>NW_028256536.1:0-600000 GCF_048593485.1 Apis florea
TGTTCATTTATCATGTATCAATTAATATATTTATTTATTCTTTCATTTATTTAAGTATTTATATATTTATTCGCTCATTTTATTACTCAACAATTTATAAACATTTTTCTATATTTTTCATTTATGAACACATCTTTATTTATTTTATTATATTAATATCATCCAACCTATATTTATTTACCTATTATATATTTAATAACCTATTTCATAACCTATAGACTTATTTGTAACTTTCTTTAATTTATTTATCAATATATCATTATCAAATTATTTCTCTGTTTATTTCTTTCTTTATTAATTTATTTATTTCTTTAATTATTTATTGATATATATTTATTCTTATATATATATAAATATATAAATAACTTTTTGTAAACTAAAAAAACTAATAAAAAACTGTAACAAAATAACAAACTATTTTGTTTTATTCACTTATATTTGTATCAAATTATTTATTTCCTTATTTGCCTATTTTTTTATGTAATTATTCATTCTTATCTTCATTCATTTGTCTATTGATTTTTTTTATAAACATTTTTATTTTGTTCATTTATGTATGTTCAATTTATTAATTTTTTAACTTATTCGTCCATTTATTTTAGCATTTATATGATAATATAATAAATATTTATTGTTTCATTTTATAATGATTCCTGTTTTGTTTATTTATATTTATTTATTATTTACTTATTTCTACATTTATTATGGTAATTATATTCTTATTTATTTTATATATTTCTCTATTTTATCATTTAATCATTTGAATTAATTATAAACTTTTTTATAAACTTCTTTGTCTTTTATTATATATTTATCCATTAATTTATTATTTAGTTAATTATAATTATGTAGATAATTTAATAATAGATGAACAAAAGGTATTATAAACATGTATACAAATTTGTAGATAAATGAAAAATAAGTATATAAGTAAATAATTAAATAAAGTAAGAAGTAAATAAGTAAATAATTTAATACAAATATGAAATAACAAAAGTAAGAAATCTACAGAAAAATCTATACAAATATGTCACTAGACAAATTTGTGAGTAAATATAAATGATTAAAAATTATATAAAATTATATAATATATAAATATATAAATGATATAAATTATTAAAGGAATATATAAGTAACTAATTTGACATATACATAAGTAAATAGAGAAAATGATTACAAAAGTGAATAACTACAAATTACAAGTAAATAATTAGCCTAATAAATAGTCTAAGGAAAACTGATTAAATAACTAGATAAAAAAATAAATTGAAAGATACATAAATCAGTAAAAGACAGAAATTTTTGGAAAATCAACAAATAAATTTTTAGACAAAAAAGTAAATAAATATAAATATAAAAATAAATATAAATAGTAAATAATAAATATAAAAATAAAGTAAATAAATTATGTATATATATTAATAAATATAAAAATAAAGTTAATAAATTATATTAATATATATATTAATAAATATAAAAATAAACTAAATAAATTATGTATATATATATATATATATATATATATATATATATATATATATCAATAAATATAAAAATAAAGTAAATAAATTATGTATATTAATAAATAAAACACATTTATTCCTTTATTAATTTATTAAATTATTTATTTATTCACTCATTTATCTAGTGATTTATTTGGATTTTTTTGAAACCTTTTTACTTTGTTCATTTATGTGTGCATTAATATTTACTTGTGTTATATATTATTATTAATATTTATTTATTTATTTATATTTATATATATTTACTTATTTATTTATGTAATATTTATATATTTATTTAATAAATATATAATTTAATAAATATTATTTAATATATAATATATATATATTAAATATTACATAATAATAATAAATATATAATTTAATAAATATTATTTAATATGTAATATATATATTAAATATTAAATAATAATATGAATATTATTTAATAAATATAAATATATTTATATATTTAATATATATTTATTTTTATTTGTTTAATATAGACATCTTCATAATCTTTCTTATTTTGTTTATTTGTATGTTGTACTGTTCATTCATGTATTATTTAATTTATATTTTTTTTTATTCTTTCATTTATTTAATTATTTAAATCCTTTCTCATTTATCTAAAAAATCATTTGTGGATTTTTTTATACATTTACTTATTTTGCATATAAATATGTATCAATTTATTTAAACGTATTTATTTCATTTTACATTTATTTAATTATTTATTATTATTTATTATATTTATTGAATTATTTATCTTGTGAGTTCAATTATTTATTTATAGATTTTTCTGAATTTGTAATAATGTGTTTTATTTATTAATATATATACATAATTTATTTACTTTATTTTTATATTTATTGATATATATATATATATACATAATTTATTTAGTTTATTTTTATATTTATTAATATATATATTAATATAATTTATTAACTTTATTTTTATATTTATTAATATATATACATAATTTATTTACTTTATTTTTATATTTATTATTTACTATTTATATTTATTTTTATATTTATATTTATTTACTTTTTTGTCTAAAAATTTATTTGTTGATTTTCCAAAAATTTCTGTCTTTTACTGATTTATGTATCTTTCAATTTATTTTTTTATCTAGTTATTTAATCAGTTTTCCTTAGACTATTTATTAGGCTAATTATTTACTTGTAATTTGTAGTTATTCACTTTTGTAATCATTTTCTCTATTTACTTATGTATATGTCAAATTAGTTACTTATATATTCCTTTAATAATTTATATCATTTATATATTTATATATTATATAATTTTATATAATTTTTAATCATTTATATTTACTCACAAATTTGTCTAGTGACATATTTGTATAGATTTTTCTGTAGATTTCTTACTTTTGTTATTTCATATTTGTATTAAATTATTTACTTATTTACTTCTTACTTTATTTAATTATTTACTTATATACTTATTTTTCATTTATCTACAAATTTGTATACATGTTTATAATACCTTTTGTTCATCTATTATTAAATTATCTACATAATTATAATTAACTAAATAATAAATTAATGGATAAATATATAATAAAAGACAAAGAAGTTTATAAAAAAGTTTATAATTAATTCAAATGATTAAATGATAAAATAGAGAAATATATAAAATAAATAAGAATATAATTACCATAATAAATGTAGAAATAAGTAAATAATAAATAAATATAAATAAACAAAACAGGAATCATTATAAAATGAAACAATAAATATTTATTATATTATCATATAAATGCTAAAATAAATGGACGAATAAGTTAAAAAATTAATAAATTGAACATACATAAATGAACAAAATAAAAATGTTTATAAAAAAAATCAATAGACAAATGAATGAAGATAAGAATGAATAATTACATAAAAAAATAGGCAAATAAGGAAATAAATAATTTGATACAAATATAAGTGAATAAAACAAAATAGTTTGTTATTTTGTTACAGTTTTTTATTAGTTTTTTTAGTTTACAAAAAGTTATTTATATATTTATATATATATAAGAATAAATATATATCAATAAATAATTAAAGAAATAAATAAATTAATAAAGAAAGAAATAAACAGAGAAATAATTTGATAATGATATATTGATAAATAAATTAAAGAAAGTTACAAATAAGTCTATAGGTTATGAAATAGGTTATTAAATATATAATAGGTAAATAAATATAGGTTGGATGATATTAATATAATAAAATAAATAAAGATGTGTTCATAAATGAAAAATATAGAAAAATGTTTATAAATTGTTGAGTAATAAAATGAGCGAATAAATATATAAATACTTAAATAAATGAAAGAATAAATAAATATATTAATTGATACATGATAAATGAACAAAATAAAATAAAGATTAAAAATAATTCAGTAATCAAATGAATGAATAAATATATAAATAATTAAATAAAATTAGTAAAAATTAATTAATAAATAATGCAATGTGTATATAAGTGAATAAAATAAAAAAGATCAAAAATAAATTATTAAGCAAATGTAAGTAAATATAGTATATTAATGTATACATAAATGAATAAAAAGAATCTATAAAAGAGTCAGTAGATAAATTAATAAATAAATAGAATGAACAAATATATATAAACAAACTATATGAAGTAAATACATGAAATATCTACATAAATGGACATAACAATGAAGTCTACAAATAAATTATTAATAATAAATGAATAAATAAATAAATATAAAAATAATTAAATAAAGGAATGAATGAGCAAATATATAATAAATAACTAAATAAATTCATGTAAAAATTGAATAAATATTGATAAGAATAAAAAAATCTATAAAATGTCTGTGAATAAATCATTGGAGAAATGGAGAAATAAGTATATAAACAAATATGTTATGCAAATAAATTTATAAATAATTGTATAAAAATATGAAAAATTAATAAATAAATGATTGCACGTGTACATAAATGAGCAATTTAAAGAAATTTATAAAAAAATCTAAAAATAAATCATTAAAAAAAATGATATAATAATTCAGTAAATAAATTCGATAAATCGATAATCGATAAATAAATTAATAAATAAATAAATTAATAAAAAAATATATAAATTTAAGAGTGAAATAAATAAATAATAAATTAAAATTTATTAATAATTTAAAATAAATTAATAATTCATTTTTATTATTATTAATTAGGATAAATAATATTTTAATTTTCTGTGCGATTTCGATTATCGAATTGATGTAGGACGCCAACCAATCAGAAAGCCGGTAAGAAAATTTTGGCGCGCGGCGTCAGTCTTCTGTGGAAAGTCATAGTGAGAGGACGCGTCGTCGCCGGCTTCGAAAATTCTACTGCGCAGTAAGTAATTTTGATCATATTCTATCATCAAATTTATAAATTTATTATCATTTTTGTTTATTTAATAATTTATTTATTATTGAAATGTCGAAATTAATTATATACTTTGAATTTCTTTGCGTTTTTTTCGTCGATCGTTTCCGTCGAGAATACCGAATATTTCGTGCCTTCGTTGAATCGAGATTCGAATTCACTTGTTGCTTCGTCTTAATATAGTTTTTCTATACATTCGTTTTACTTGTTTTTTTTTTTACGATTTTGAGAAATTCATTCGTGTTCGATGTTTGTGAGAGGACGCGTCGTCACCGGCTTTGAAAATTCTACTACGCAATAAATAATTTTCATCATATTCCATCATCGAATTTATAAATTATTATTATTTTCATTTATTTAATAATTTATTTATTATTGAAATGTCGAAATTAATTAGTATTTTGAATTTCTTTGCGTTTTTTTCCGTCGATCGTTTCCGTCGAGATATTTCGTGTCCTCGTTGAATCGAGATTCGAATTCACTTGTTGCTTTCGTTCTTGATATAATTTTTTTTTTTTTACATTCGTTTTATTTGTTTTTTTACGATTTTGAGAAATTCATTCGTTTGATTCGTCACGAGAGCTTGAAAAGAAAAATGCCTCGTAATATGGACATATTACGACGATTTATAAATAATGATTTTGATATTATATATATTGTAATATATCTTTTAACGAGTAAATTTATTAAAATAAAATTATTTAGAATAAGTTTTTATAATTTTTTTATTCATATTGAAACAAATATGTAAAATCAATTTTATTTTATTTTATTCGATTCGTATAATACGTATCATATCGTATAGTATATACGTATCATACGTATTTTGTTTCTAAATGCGTCTCTCTGTAATATTTATATATTTTTTCTTTTTTGTTCAATGCTCGAAGTTTATTATTTGTTTTCATAATATCGTTTTTTCCAAGAATTTGAGAGTCGCGTTTTTTGTCATGCTCGACATGTTTCGACACGTTCCGACTGATGCGCGCGCATACCTCTTCCTCCCCCCTCCCTCTTCTTTTCTAATTCGATAATCGAAATAATTACGTGACGCGTCATATACTATCGATATCCGGTAGTCATTAGAAACTCCATTGCTCCATGAGGTGTGTGATTTTTTCGTTACGTAGTATGTGCATAATTTCTTTTATAAGTGTATATTATTTATAATTCGTGCATTATTATTCGATAAAAAAACATATTCTTTTTTGTATATAATAATTTATCTCTTTAATTGCAATCTTTCGAGGGCTGAATTGTTCGTTATTCTTTACCTATTCATTTGACGGTTAGAATTTTTGTTAATTCATACGTATGCCTTTCTAAGATGGAATTTGTGCTCGATTATTGTTTTATTTTAACGTGTGATCGATTAATTTAATTTTATTTTATTTATATATATATTTGAAAATTCTTATTTTCTTTTCTACAGATTATTACCCGATTACTAATTTGAAAGGCGGGAAAAATTCCAATATGGACGCCATCGTAGTGTTTAAAGAAGTTCGATATTTCACTCGCGTACTGTATGTATTTATTTTATTTTTATTCGATAGTTTTTTTATGATATTTTCAAAGTATATTATAATATATATTTATAATGAATATTCACCATAAATATTAATAGTTTTAAATTAATGATATACATATATATGTATGTTTCTTGTATATGAAATACTTTTATTCATAAAATTTTATTTATAAAAAATTGATAATAATCATTCCATAGTAAAAACAGTAATTTTTTCTGAAACAAATGTTCGATAGAAAGAAGGAGAAAAAAATATGGAAAAAATATTTTCTTTTATAATCCGCCCCATTATTAATACATCTTTATTTTTCAGATAATTTTTATGATCGTGCGCAATGCGATCGATAGATTCAGTGTTCGTTCCGTAACAGTTTTTTAATATTTTAGAGCACAATAGCTCTAATTAAATTTATTTTTTGCAATCGTGAAATTAGTGTCAGTGTTTGTTCGCCGATTATAAATTAAACGGACGCGTTAATAGTATTTTATTTTTAATTTTTTTTATTTTTAATATTCGTTTGCGGTACAGGGTAGAGTCAGTGCTTCTCGAAGGAATAAGGCAGTCATCCATCACACGAAGAGGTAATTATTTTTAAAAATTATTCTTATTCTTTGTATTTTGCTTTAATTATTGATTAAAAAATAAAAGCAATCTTTAGTTTAAAGAAATTTAAATTCTTTCATTAAAATAAAATCAGTACATTGTTTGTCTTTTATTTTATATACAATTTGTTTAAAAATTCGATTTTTATTCATATTAAAATTTGAAGTTTAATAAATTTTTTATTATTTATTATCATTATTTATTATTATCATCATTATAATTATTATCATTTTTTATTATTTCAATATTTTTATATCATCAATATTGTATTTTTAAAAAAATAATAATACATAATATTTTACATTTTATATTAAAGATGCCTGACTTCGATACCAGTGTTTATGAACATTTCTACTGGACTTCAATTTTAAAATATATTTGTGACCGCGTGCAATGCGGCCTGTAGAATCAGTGTTTGCATCGTAACAGTTTTTTAAATATTTTAATACGCAATAACTTTAATTAAATTATCATAATTATTCGCGAAACTAGAGTCAGTGCTTGTTCATCGCCTATGTTTAAAATTAACGCGATGGTGGTTTTTTTATTTTTTATTTTTTATTTTATTTTTTTAAATATTCGTTCTCGGTACAGAGTAGAGTCAGTGCTTGTGCCAGTGAAGGAATAGGGCAGTCATCCATCACGCGAAGAGGTAATTATTGTATATTTCCCAGTTCAATTTTTTCAAATAATAAGTATTATGTTTTAATTATAATGTTTCATGTTTTATTAGTGCACTTCCTCATGATGACTACTTTGGCGATGACATCTTGGGCCACGACAATGCAAATTCTTCGCATCTATTGGTGAGTCGCATGCATTTATGTCCCTCCGGTCACTCAATCATGTCGTAGGACGAAAGGTCCTAATCGACACGGGTGATTGGTTGTATACGTAGATTTTTGCACGAGCACAATGACCGTGGGTATTTATCATACCCGTGAATAATAACATTTCTTTCTTTGTGTTTTATTTATTAGATCAGGATAGATCTTCTTGCACGTCGCGTTTTTAAGATGATATTGATAGTTAATATGATATAATATATCTAGTTATTTTAATATAATTAATATGAATGATAGAAATAATTAATTTATGTCGAAAAATTCTGTAATTATTTGTAAAATGAAGATTAAATAATTATATAAATCGAACATTTATGATTATAAAAAGGGATATTGGAATAAATAAGAAATATTGAATTGATTTTAATTAAATCTCTTGTAATGAAGAAGTCGGATGTTCTCCGACTTTGTTACATAATAGGTAAAAATATCGAATATATATCATATTCTCATTAGTGTGATATTAAACAATTTTCAATTTTACTTTTTATCGTGATATTTAATTATTTGATATGTTATAAATTAGATATGATTTGAAATATAAAAATATTTTATTTTCTTCGTTAAAAGAAAAAAAAACATGTATATATATATATATATATATATATATATGAAATATGTGCAAGAAGATATTTCGCGACAGGTAGATTTCTGAATCAGGGCAAGAAGTTTTGCACATTGATTTTTCATTTTCGAACACATGCTTTGATGAAGAGATCGCCTGAGGTTGTTTTCATTAATATTTCATTTAGAGTCAATTATTTTTTATTATTAATTATCATAAATAAGCATCTATTGTTTGTAATTTTACTTTTTAATAAAATTAATATTTCAATAATTTATTAAATTTAAATAAAAGTAAATTATTTATTAAAAATTGAAATAATATAATATAATTTTAGCTCGTTAGATTCGCATTAATACTTTTTTTTAGCTCAGGATTTTCAGGTTTAACCCTTTCCACGTCTATTGCCAGGATCTCACTCACGTGCCCAAGTGTTACTTGGGTGAGAGAGAGGCAATAGGCATGATGATTTTAGTTTATAAGCTAATGAAAAAATTTTTAGCGATTGACGATGCGTTAGTGTATCGTGCACGACGTATTTTCCACATTGTGTATGTGTGGTTAGGCTGTGGAATTGCGTCGTTTTGTTTATGATTCCATACAGATATTATAACTTGAATATTATAATTCAATATGTTCACGATTAATGTCAATAATTTCCAAGAATAATTTATACGCAATATTATAATTCTTATTTTCAAGTTACGATAATAATGATTTAATTTTCTTGAAAAGAGCATTTTATTAATAAATATAATTAAAATTGAGATGTATATATGCGTTTTTATCGCGTTCTACGCAATGATCGCTAGCCATCTTCAATCGATTTCAGGAAAATGGTACGTAAAGTTAGAGTGTGCGAGTAGTATGCCAAGCTCGGGTGTCGGAGGCGTCCCGGGACGCTTTCCCTAGTGTAGGCTTTTGCGCCCGAGTGTTATGCGTGAGAATCGTGAATGAATGTGTTGGTATGCCTGTTTTGCCATTTTTTAAATATAGGGCTAGGTAGGATAGGTAGTATACTTCTGGTATGCCTGTTAATTATAAGTAGGTAGGGCCGGGCAAGTTGTCACAGTCTCTGGTCGGGTAGGCGCGTTTTCGCGTGACAACTTGTTTCAGGAAATATAATTTGAAAAATCGAGAATGAAGCTGGAAATGCGAATGGAGCATGCCGTTGGTATTTAGCTTTATTCATCGATTTTTCGAATTCCCGCGGTCGTGGTCGCGAGTTAAATTCGAAACGAACGTTGCGCTCGAGATTATGCATGTATACGATCGACGATCATTATGATCGTTACTCGTCCACGTGCACTTAGCTTCCGCGATTTAGTCTTTTTTTTTCTTTTTTTTTTTTTCTTTGATTTGCGATCAGTGAATCTCGAGCCTAGATTTAAGTTTCAGCGGGCATTGCGCCCGAAGGAGGAAGACCGAAGAGGCCTCGACAAACTGTCGCGAAGAGGGCTGCAACGAATGGCTTCTCATCTTTTGGGTCTTGGGTTTTCGGTCCAAAGGATGGGAAGTCATTGTTATTATTTTGTCATTGTGCTCGATTTAGTATACGTAGTAATTGTTGTTGTGTTGTCTGGCCGATTTGCATGCCGGCCCATCATATCCAGATCCAGTCATCATGGGCATCGCGATTTTTTTATTAGTGTTGCGTTTTAAATTTCGCGTTTGCATTAGTGTTGCGTTAAATGACAATCGCGTTTATGTTAGTGTTGCGAATTATAATATATCGCGATTTTCTTTTTTATAAATTGTAACGGTTTCTCGTAAAGTAATATTATATTTTATTTTCACTTGTCATTAAATTCTTTATTTTTAAATGATAATAATTTTTTATTTATAACGATAGATATAACGATTTGTATTGAATTTACTTTAAAAAGTAGTGTTGCGTTGATAAATAACCGCGTTTTTTCAAGTAGTGTTGCGAACATTGAATGCCCAAATTTCTTCCACTAAGATTGTGGAAATGCTTATATTCCTGTTCCGGAATCACCTTAAGCTATTAAAAAAGCTACAAGGGTGATTGTACGACAGCAGTCATTAAGGAGACTGCACTGGATTTTTCGTCATTAGTGTTGCGTTATTTAAATTCGAGTGCATAGAGTAGTGTTGCGTAAATAATTCTATTTCGCGAATATTTTGTGTTCTTTATGTTTTTCGTTTTTTTTTTTTCATTTATAAAGTAAATAATAAAGTTGCAAATATATTAAAGCACTCGTCGCGTTTGATTTTTAAAAAAATATTTGTTTATTAGTGTTGCGATACAAAATGAACATTCCACTCGCGGTTTTTTGCTCGGGTTCATATCGAGTGGAAGATATTTTTATTTTAATAGTCCTTCTGGCTAGATTCTTTTCTTTTTCAGCACCCCTTATCACCTTCTTTCACGTTTGTTACGGAAAATATTACCATGGTATTTACAGGATATATTTGTCTATATCGCTAGTAAGGAGTATTTTTAAAGTTTAATTTCTTTTTACTAAATTTTTCGCAATCAATGATGGTGAATGTTCATGTATTAATAAAATTTATATTATTGCATATCATAATATTTCAATTGCTTACCTTGTTCTTTGTTCTTTAATTATTATGCTAATTCTCCGAATGAGTTTGTTTCAGGTACATTAACGTCAAAAAGCATCAATTATATACTTCAAGAAAATGTGTTATTTCAGTTTATCACCAGTTAATGTATATTACACTCGGAAATGTATTAATTATTTGCATGAGTTTCATTTGTTTCAGAGACTATTTGGACTATAATCAAAGAAGATGCATACTTGATATAATATCCTTTTCCCTTTCCCTTTCCTTAATGATGTCGATATCTTTCTGTAGAAAGGGTCCCTAAACATGTATTAGATTTTTATATAGGTATAGATAGATAGCTCATCGGTACTTTGAGCATTAAGAAAACCATTAAAAGAAGCATTTAGATTCTACGTAGGTAGGGATGATATAATTGAAAAATAAACTGATTCGCATATTGTATAAGATTATAAAATATAAGTAGTAATAAGTATACGATCATAAAAGATTAATAAAAATTTTAACAAATATAAGTTTCTATATAATATATTAAATAAAATGTATAAAAAGTTATTGTAGCAACTTATATTTTATACAATTTTTACTAATCCTTTGTATCAGAAACCAATGGAATGAGTATGGAATGAGTGTATAATGAGTGTGGAATAAGTGTGGAATCAGTGAAAGACACTTGTATTTCATATAATTGTCATTATATAATATTATATAATTGTTTTTATTAAAATTTTTTTGTAGATAGATGAATCTATCTACAAATAAATCTTTGTATTATTATTATACGGGAAAATGCTTGTAAATTTATATTAAGTATGTTTGATAACTGCGGTTAATTACATTTAGAATTGAAATGATATTTCTAAGAATACTTAATTAATAAGGAATTCGCGAAATTTTTCTATGCGAAATTTTTTATAATGTAAGTAGATGGCTTGTAGAACTGCTTTAGAAAACTGCTTAAAGTAAAATTTGTAACTGCATGCATAATTAATGGTAATGGGAGTAGTAGTGGTATTAAAACTGGTGGTGGTCAAAATATGACTCTGTGTGAAATATATTTATTTTCTGTTCTCTGTTTGGTTTAAAAATTTCGTTTTAAATTATCAATATTTTGTATTTTCATGACAATGAATGTATAAAATATTGATATACATGCAACATATATGTGTCTCATATAGAGTTATACACGTTAGATTAGGATATAATTTGAATTTTACTTTCAGCTTTAGCTTATCGCGTCGGTTTTCCTTGGAATTCCTTTTGTTGTTCGTATTGCGAAATGATCAAAATCCGGAACGTTTTGGAAAACGTACACCGAAAGGAAGGTTTATTTGAAATAAATTTTTGCTCAAAAAGGAGGGTGGATGGGACGTCGTGGTTAGGGTTGGGTCTCCAATTCGCAGCAACCTCCAAGCCGGTGAGACCTGGGAAATCATTATTATTTACTGTACAATTCATAATTATATCATATGATACAATTATAAATTTTATAGCGAATAATATGAGCTAATCGGCTGCGATTAAAACGATTACTTTCGTCTATAGTAATCTCCTTGCTATTAAGATTTACTGTTATTGGTAACATTTTCGTCTCTTAGTTTCATAATAAGTTCTCACTATTAAATCGAAACATGTTATATCACTTTGATTTTGACGAATTACTTGTTTCGTATGTATATTTAGAAACGAGAATCTTTTCGTAGTACATTCATATTTATGAATATTATTTTTCTTTTTTGCAAATCGTAAGATGCATTCCGTTTTTTCCCCTCAAAGTCGATTTTGCAAATCCCATAAGATATCATGTTTGTCCAATATCTCATCTGTGGTTATGCGATTCATCAAAAAAGGAAATCCAAGATAAGATTTGGTTTTTTCATCTCTTATTTATTTCTTCAATAATACATGATCCATACGTTGGATACGGAATCCTATCCTTCGTCGTTCGTTTTTTATTCACCATCGTCGTCATATGCAGAAGTAATATCAAAATCCGTTAAGATTAATTCCATCAGTCGATAGGATCGTAACATTTTGTCGGTCTCGCTTTCGATTTCCATCACGATCGCGTCCACCATTTCCCTGGTGAATCGAATCTTCAAACAGTCCGCAATTTCCGACGGAAGTCGGGCCGTAGGCTGAACAGTACTCGAAGGGAAATCGAGGCATAGGAGAAATAAAACAGAAACGCCCGTGGAAAATGTCGAACGCAGCAACATGAAAGTCTGAGTTGTAATAACGAGCCGCGTGTGCTCCAGTCGTAAATATTTTTTATTGAGCTCGCTGGATTGTATCAGCGCGAGGGCAGAACCTGCCCTTTTCCCGGAGAAAGGCAGGTTCTCTTTAGAAAGGCGAACCAGAACATGTTAGAAAACTTTCCACGCTATGCCTCGTCTGCCTCTTGTAACATTTCGATCGAAAATTCCCTTTCCTTTTTTCGGTTCCATCCAGTTCATTATTTGTTATTATATATCATAGTTATCAATCATGAAAATAGATAAATAATTCACTCGTAAACTTGAAACCGGTTTGTTTATAAAAGATTCGTTTAATATGTAAATTCAGATATTGGAACGAATGAAAAATCACCTTCTATTACTATAATACATTTTGATAAAGTATTAAACGAATGTTTGATCGGATAATAAGAATACACGAAGGAATATTTTTGCGCTCGATATAATTGCATCCATCAACTATTCTCTCGAGATGGGAGCGGTGTAATCGATATTGAAATTCAATGTTATTTAACCTCAATTATTTAACACGTATCGCGATCATCAATTATACGAAGGTGTTGAAAAAGTCGGTGAAACGTGTCCACCAGCAGCCAGCTGGCTGGATACGGAAACGGGTTTGCAATCGGTGAGTTTACGGGCCAGTGAAGTGCGAACCGCAGAATTGCCGTTCGAGCGTTAAAATCGCAGATAATGTTATCGTTGTCGGGCTCGGCACAGAAAGAAACGATCGAATTTTAGCGAACACATGTTCCCGTCAGGCATAATGTCCCCGTAAATCTCACGAGCAAGCCGCCATAACGGGCGGAGACGTCGTCGAACTTTCCTCGTTCGAAATGGATCCTCTTCCCTACGCTCTCAGGATGAATACTCACGCGAGAAATACATTTAAGACGGAATCTTTGCGAATATACGTTTCACGAAACTTTGAGACAAAATCGTTATAGCCACTTGGGCAAAACGTTTTCTAATGTCGCGTTCTGTGATATAGATCCTCGTGACGTGGATAAGTCAAACTCGAGTTGTCGTTTTCCTCGCGATAACGTTGACTCGAAGTTCTTCGGCAATACCCGGCAAATATTTAACGAGACACGAGTGAAAAGGGAGAGGAAGTTTCTTTCCATTGCTTTATTCTTAACTTCATAGGTAAAGTTTCGCGAAAACATGTTTATTATTCCAAAACACGGTCGATCAAAAATTTATGCATCTTTCCTGTCCCTCGAAACTTTTGGGTGTTAAGCTATTACTGTTTATAGAAATTTTATTTCAACTTGTTTTGCCAATATTTGTAATAATAACTCGACGATTCCCTGGAGTTTCGTTGGAAGAACAATTCAACGTTGGAAGAATTTTTTTGAGGTAATGCTTCAACGGTGAAAGATGCAATTTTAGCATCGAGATCATTTCTCAGCGTGAAAATTTAATGATAAAAGAACTTTGGAGGAATTTCATCAACGAGAAAGTTCTCGAAATAGGAAATTTCAGCAACGTAAGGGAAATTTCAACAAAATTTCGTAAAGTTTATGATAAAGGGAGAATTTTTCATTAATGAAAGGAAAGGAATTATATTTGTACGATAATAATAATTATCTATAATTACAACGATCGTACACTAATCGATTTTCTCGGGACTGTCGATTGCAGAACGACTCGACAACGAATATCAACGAAAACAATACTCGCGGTATACTTTCGTCCACAATGATTATTATTTTACCTCGGTAACTCGAGTCTCTGCAATCACCTCTTAATCATCTTGGACATTGATAGACAAAATTCGATTCCCAAGTAAATTGAATTCGATTCATTAAAACATTGCGATGAAACGTCAGTTGGATTAAGTTGACAGCGAACGAAACGCGAACGCAAAAAAAAAAATCTGTCATCCAGTAATTCGATTCAATCGTTTAATCGTCAATATCCTTCACTTTCTCCGATTTAACGTTTTTTTCTCTTTTTTCCCCCTCTCTCTCTTTCTCTCTCTCTCCCCCCCCCCCATCATCGAAAAAACGGTCAGCCGTCGATTCGACGCGGTTTTCCTATCCGTATCAATTCCAACTGATGAACAAAAAGCTTCGAAATTGTCTTACGGTTTGTTTCCACGCGGTTTTTTCCCCAACGTTGGTGGCGATCCGATCGATTAGCCGACACGTGGAACGGGCACGCAGCGTTTGACAAATTGTAAGATTAATCGTGCAGAATTTCGTCCCGCCAGGGTATCATCAATTATTTCTTTCCTCTCCTCCAATTACGTGCCGCCGTCTTAATGATATCCTCTCGGATCGACTTGAACCTTACGCCTTTTGATTGCCACGAGTTCATTGCTCGGAAAAAAAAAGCGAGAAAGAAAGAAAGAAAGAAAGAAAGAAAGAAAGAAAGAAAAGAAAAGGGAAATAAGAGATTGGGAGAGTAGTAGAAACGGTGTGTTCATTTTGCGGCGGGGTGTTAAAACGGCGTCTCTCCTTCGTATGCTCGGTGAAATTAAAATAAACGCGATTAGAACGTGACTCGATTTTACGGCCGGATTGCCGCGCTAGGATCGAGTATTCGTGCCAGCAATCGAGAAGGTTGAATGAGGGACGGAATTGCGCCCTGGAATGAAATGGGAGCGTGCCGTGCGATCCATCCTTGCCTTCCTCCAAAGAATTTTTACGCGTTTTCTAAAAATCCAATCCGCGACTTAAAGTCGGGATGAAACGAAGCGATGAATAGGTTTTCAGAGGGAAATAAAGTTATACGAGGAGTCTTGGGAGGGGTCTTCGATCTCGCTCGCGTCTATCATCTTTCGAGATTCCGTGTTACAGTCGATTATTAAAAATTTTACGACGCGATAGGGGAAGATGGTGTATTTCTCAAAAATTTAACGTTACGTCTGAATAGCACGCGATCGGAAAGCCGTTTATCGTGAGTGATGATATTTTTGGTTCGTTTGATCTTTAGTTATTTGTTTATTTGTTACGAGAAATATCCAAAGAGTTTATTTTTATAAATCTTAGAGATTTCGAACGATTTCTTTGCCTAATTCTAGAATTTCTAGAAATGTAGTAGCAGATTGCATAGGAGACTTTAAAATCTTAACTTTCTCAGATATTAGTACAAAGACTGTTGATATATTCGTGATTTAAATGATTGAGTTTAGCAGAAGACAGAACAAACATAAAAATGATGACTTTGGTGTGCAAAAATCATCAATCGAAGCTTATTTATTGTAAATAAACAATTAAATTTCACGAAAATAGAACGAAGTGACTTCATCTTTATCGCGTCATTGTCTCATCTCGTCTATCATAAATTTATTTTGATAATTATAATTTAATAAATAAGGTTTATTCTGTCTATATAAATGCGTTCTATGTAGGATAATATGCCATCGATGGAAAGGCAAATTTCTCGATCCAATCGCGTATCCAATTCAATAGAAGAATATCTTTCTTAGCAAGTGAATAGGAGAAGCTATTGACATAGTTTCAACGGTTTTCGTGAAACGGTTACTTCGCCTCTTTGTTCTCGCTTCCAAGATGCAAAATTATGTCGGCTGATCTTCGTCTTTATTTGCAAGGCGTGAAACATTTATTTCTCTCGAGAGAGGATATCTCGATCGATATCCAAGTGTCGTGTTGAATCTACGAGATGAATTTTGTTCCGAATTTGCATATATTTGAATATATTTTTAACATTATTGAATCATTGACTAAGGATTAGTTCTAGATTATGTATAAACGGTTGTTACACCGTTGATTTAATTATTTAATTTAAATGAATACATAGAGACACGAGAAAATGTGAATACAACGACTATCCGTTATTCAAATTTAAATTAATCTGTATTAAGAATCACGTGGAATTTTCCTGCATGCAATATGCTGAATCATAAATAATTATTTATTAATTACTTCGAATATATTTCCTTGGGATACTATAAATAGTTAGTTTTTTAATTTACATCAAGTAATATACCATTTTTTTTAAAAATTAATGACTACTTCTTTCTACTAGAATTTACACAGTTTTCCCCATAAAATTTTTTATGGATGGAAAATAATATTTGTCGAATCCACGAAAAAATTAATTTGCCAATTTGCCGACCAAAGGGAGGGACTGATTAATACAAAAATGTTGTAAAATTCAATTTCTCGAATGCAGAGAAGAAAAGGAGAGAGAGAAAGAAAAAAAAAAAAGAAAAAGACGAGTTAATAGACGGTTTAACATCTGCTGCTTATCGCCCGACATCTCCAAGGAAAGAGTTTGTTACGAGGGGAAAGTTTGAAGCGAATTATAAGAAAGTTTCAAGAAAGGCAAAAGTGTCAAGTGGACGAACTTTCCATCGTGTTGGAATTACACAGAGGAGAGGAAGCCTGTGAATAATGACTTTTCCGGGAGCGTAGACGTGCCGGAAAAACGCACTGCTTACGCAACTTTACCAACTTTTTTCAAATATTCCGCGCGCGACAATATAAACCCGAGACTCGAACCGAACCCTGCATTATCCACCTCGACTTCGCTATCGATCGATCACCGTTTCACGGCAAATAACCAAAAACAACAACGTTATCCACTCTCTCTCCTCCGCGCTATCTTAGCTATCGAAATCGACGCTCTCCATTCGCATCAAGTTAAATCCGAGTCTAAATCGAATGGGCGAGGATAATGCGCGTTTCCGGTTACGATCAATTTTCCTCGAATGGGCCGTGTGAAACACGCGTGAACGCTCGAATATGGATTCCGTCGGATTAACAGCGGAAGCGCGCGATCGTAGTTTTAACCGTCGATGTATCTATGTGTAGTTGAACGCCAGTTTCAGGGAGGCGGCACGCGGGCCGGAAACCAACGACTGCTAGGCTAACTGCTTTATGAAATACTGATGGCGCGGGGCCGGAAGCCAATCCGTTTCCGCATCGAGATCGCGGAACACCGATAAGAGAATAGATTTATAGTGGAAGAGAAGGGGAGAAGTTGCTTGATTGAACCTCTGTCGTCGCTTTTTTTTTTCCAGCCGAATTTCACTCGTTTTGGAAACCAAGATTGGAAATGGGGAACGATAAGCCCCGGCAAATATCGGTGAAGTAAGGATAATTAGAAGAAGAATAATTGATTAAGTACGCGAAGAGAAGGATTTAGTTGATTTATCATTCGGATATAATTATTTAGTTTTTTATTAAAATTTAATTTATTTATTATAATTATTAAATTTAGTTAAAGCTAAAATTCAGCAATTTATTGTTAATAAATTATTTGAATTAAATTAATTAACTAGATAAAATCAAATTATAAAATTTTCATTAATATCTTCAATATTATGCTCTGATATAAGCTACTTAAATTATTTTTAATTAAAATTAGTAATTAATAAAATAAATTATTAAAAAAAATTATATGAATTATAAATTTTAAATTGTATAAACCTAATATATCTAATATGATATATCTAAATATAAATAATAATGATTTTAAATAAATTTTTCTATAAAGGAATACAAACGAAACAGTCGGATCGGAAAGATTTCAGGAATGTTACATTTATATCTCGTTATAACGTATCCTTTTTTAATTATGGCACTTTTACAATGTTTCATTATACGGCCAAAAAAAAAAAAAGAAAAATGCTTTATGAACTAAAAACTATATTATTTCATAAAAAATTGGAACAGATCCGATTGAATTTGTACGGGTTTGTATCAAAATAATTGATTCGTTATACGGCTTTTCGTTTCACGACCAACTTTTCCGGAACGTATCCAGGCTATAAAGCGAGGTATATTTAATGTTTTTTTTCTTCTTTTTTTTTTTTTTTTTTTTGCAAAACGTTGCTTGAAATTACCTTAAAAATATCTCTCCAACTTGAACAAAAGTTGGAGATGGTTGAAATTGCTCTTCAATTCCTCGACCTCCAATTAATTCCAATTAATAGTTTCGACTATTAATTATCAAGTTTGTATACAACATACCGCGGGATGTTCGAACAATATCCGCGCGTCAAAGTTTTCGTGCAAACTCTTCAGAATTTTCATCGCTTTACAAGCATCTTGAACGATGCCAGCAGGCTGAGTCGGCCTGTCTGACGAAACGACATATAGATAGAGACTTGGATATTGTTATTCTCTGGGTAGGTAGGTATGAGTGGCGCCAGCTTGTCTTGACGTTCCACCCTCGTTTAAGGAATATGACGTATCTTCCTCTTCTCCTGTCCCTTCATCGTCCCTCACCGCCCGAGCTACTCCCACTTATCCAGCCACTCTACCTCCTCACGATTCGGTTCTCCACTGCATATACCCGTGCAACAATGGGCCAGGGTGTAAGGAAACGACGTCTTCGAGTACTTTCCTCTCGTATCGACCGCAAGATATATACCAACGTCTTTTCTCCTCCCGTCTCCGGCAACCGCATTACCAGCTCCGATTCCTCCAACCAGACAGAATAATTTTCACGGCTGACGTGCCTCCGAGCATTGTTTGTTGCCGTGACAACGTTTCAAAGAGTATATTATAGTTTACCGTTTTTTGAACACGGGACTCGGTTTTATTTGGATTTTGGAGGAAAGTTTTTGTCTCTTGCGAGAAAAGCGTGTAACAATTACACACGTTTTGATCAAGTGCTAGATTTTCGTTTAATTGGTATATTCTGGAGAAACATTGCATTAGACGTGGTTCGAAAAAGCTTATATGTTTCTCTCGATGAAAGGAATCTAATCTAAGAGAGAGACAGACTCATCAGTAACGCCAGTTAGCGCCATTTATATGGTAGAAATGATAGAGGTAATGAAGGTTACGTCGGAAGATTTTCTAGGAAAAAATAATTAAACGAGAATTTCGTAAGCTTTGTAGCAGCAACTGAGGAACGTTTAATATCTGCTCTTGCGATATTATATCGGAATATTTTCAAGCGTAATTATTATTCAACGTTACAACTATCTAAAACTTAAAGGTAAAGTTTCTAATTGTTTGATGTCGATAGGAAACTTTACCCAAAGATATGAATATTCAGCCGTGTTACATGCTCATTGGATAATATTTCTGTCATACAGAATATACGCGATAAAAACTTTCAGAATTTTTATTAAGGAATACATCAAAGATATTAAATTTGTTTGATAATCTTCTTCGAAAAGAAGAATTTATTCTCTTTATTATCGTAATCAAATATCGTAATCCAGGATATGGAATTATGAAAATGTTTACTGATATGAATATAAATTAAAAAACAAAATATTGGAGCGTAGAATCAATATATTCAAAGGGAATAAGAAAATAAATTTTCTCAAACGAATTAAGGAAAGAGTTCTCCTCGAAGCATTCGTATTACGATCTTCCCCTCTCATCATTCAACTTGAGAATTTCAAACATGAAAAGAGAAATTAATTTTTAGCATTACTTCAGACTTCTGCTACCTTTAATATAAATATACAGAGTATTGAGTGGAGGATATCTATTCTAAGAACAAACAAAAAAGTTTGTACAAAAATATATCAATGGAAGTTTATTTAAATTACGAGCAATTTAAAGGTGCAAAAGATAGAAAATGATCATTGACAAAGAAATCAAATTAGCTTAATTCACAACGCTTCTTCGTATTCACCAGGTACGATACGTGTGTCCGCAACGTTGTTCAAATTACGACGAGGAACGATCAATTATTGAAACTAAGTCTAATTTAAATAAATCTTTTTTTCGTCACAAAAGATTCATCGTTTCAACGTTTCACGTAAAGGGAAGATGGAATAAGGCCTCGTACAACGCGGATATCTCGGCAAGAATTGGCTTATTGAATCGCTACGAATCCCAGCTCAATTAAGGATGCTACTCGTACCGTCAACAAGAGCACCAATCCGTGGCCACGAGTACATTAGAGGTTTCCTAGAAAAGGATGCCGCGATAGAGAGGGACGAGAGCGGTTAGAGGATAGATAGGTAACTAGGTAACCCTACCCTATCGACGGATCGTATACGTAGCGGAACTCTGGTTTCCCCGTTCCGAATGCTAATAGGGTAATTAACAATCTCGGTATTAGCTGCCAAGAACGCGTACTAACAATATGTCATCGGACACTAAATTTGCGGTAAACTCCCGTTTGCCTCCCAATTCCATTCCACCGATGTTAATCACTCGGATGCTTTACGTTGCCTTTTACTCGAATAGAATTCAATTTCGAGAGTGCGATCACGTATATAACACGTTCGTTTATCGTTGATATTCTTCGATTTTCTTCTTTCTCTCCTCTCCTCCCTCTTCGAGGGAAACTGTTTGACTTTAGTTTTGTCGATATTGTCGATAGTGTACTACAGTGGTCTACAATCGAGCTGCTGGTTGACGTTAATTGGTTCTATCACGGAGGAGGATGTTTCGTTTAAGCGAGAAAGAATGGAATATTTCGAAGTTATTCGATGCAAAGACGCATAGTAGAGATATTTGATTTAATTTTAAACTAGAACTGCGTATATAATTTTCGTAATAAGAAATACTATCTCGCACGATTATTCTTATTTTCATATCGTATATTTTATAAAATTAAAGTTAAGACATTCCTTGAATTAATAAATTTGTCCTTTTATAAACGTTAGACAGATGGGACACAAGTAGATATAATCTACTTAAATATTTAATCAAGACCATGGTTTACGATCTAGACTTCTGAATTTCCTCTCTTCTCCTCTTTTTACCACCCCAGTTACTTTATCAATCGTTAAACGTCGGTTCTCGATAAATTACCAACGATCGATCGTTGTCTAGAGGCAAAAATTAATTACTGCTCGTTCCAGAGAAACGCACAACGCTCGCTTCTTCCAATCTCTCTTGATTCTGTTTTACTCTTATTCGAATGTCTCGTCAACGCGATCATCCCTAGTTTTTAAACGTCATAAAAACCGTGAAAGGGATATCAATTACGCGGTTATTAATTCTCTCCGATCTTTTGATTCGCGTTAACCGATTTGACCGATTAAAACGAGATTCCAAAGAGACAGAGAGGGAGAGAGAAAAAAGGGAAATAGAAAAGGAATTGAAGCGAGGAGCAAAAGGATTGGAAAAATATTTGCGAAAACACAAGTGCACACAGACGTTTGAGAATTACTCTTTATTTCACCCCGTATTTTGCCCCCGTATTTCATTGAATTTCCTCTGCTTCCAGAAAATTTTTATATTTCGTGGATAGTCGTAGACGGTTAAACATCCGACGAACTCGTTTACTACCCTCTTTTACCCGGGTAAAAAAAAAAAAAAAAGAAAGAAAAATCGTCAGAGACGACTCGATAAAGCTTGTGAAACGTTTCCGTTTTCGTTTATCGCGCCCAGTTGATTTTTCCCTTTAGATTCGAGGGGTGAACCGGTTAAACAAGATATTTCGAGGGATGTGGAAACGAGACTCCGCTTTGCACAGGCGGATGCGTTACGTAAAAGTAGTTTGTACATAGTCGAAAAGGTCCGTGATGATTTGATAGGGTGAGGAAAAGGGCGATCTTGGGAGGGAGTTTATTCAATTTGAGAAAAGTTAAAAGAAGTCGCTTCGAAAAATGGCGTTGGATCGAGTTTTTCTCCGTCTTCCTTGTTTAAACTCGTTACTCGACGCTGTTACACGTTTCCCATATTTCTCACGGTTTTACGATACACGACGGGCACGTGTATATTTTGCGATTCGGATAATTAGTGGAAATATGACTATTGGAAATTATATAGCAGCCCGTATAATGATTCGAGTTTTAGCAGTTAATGGTATCGCTTGATAATTGAAATAATTATTTGGAAAAGTTATCGACTGGAAATAATGGCGATAAAGATTTGTCACGAGTGATTCGTAAATCTTTTTTTTTTTACCTTTCAAGTTTTTTCGAACGTTTAAAGAGAATAATTAGAATAGAAAGAAAATATATTTCCACTTATATCTTCATTGTGAATTTTCCGAATCAACGGTAAATTATTTCTGTTGTTAGGTAGATAAGGCATTATAATTTCCAATATTTATTTTTTTTTCAAGGACTTTTATCCCTCTTAAATTGAAGAGCTCTTTCGATTCGAGAAATATTCCCCCTCCCCTTAACAAATTCACGTGAATGAAATCCTGTGTGATTTATCGGTTCTTCACGGTTCGCTTCTCGATAAACACATCACAAGGATTTCTTTCTTCTCGAGCGAGGAATCGAGAGAGAAGGATCGAGAACAGAAAGCGTTTAATTTGTCTCGAGAGGAAAGTTTATTCGAAATATTCCTCAACGCAAACATTCGTTGGTTCATTAAGTGCGGCATGATTTTGACGACTAATAAGCAACTGCTCGAGAAACTTCAACTTTCTTCCCTCGGTCTCGGATTCCACTGGCATTTCACTTCGATTCTGACCCCCTTTAACAGGTTTATCCCCCAGCTTATAAAGGGACGAAATTGTTTTCAGAATTAACCGATAAACAAGATTTATGATAAAAACACGATAATTATTTTCCAATTTGCATTTCGACACTTTTTCACCGATCCGAAAGAGAAGTAGTTAACATCGTAAAACTTCGTTTCTAACCGTTGTTATCTCTTACACGTAGACAGATATAAAAAGCGAAGCAAGAGTAATTATCTTGGACGTGCACTCTCGTGCAACGTATTATTCTTCCCTTTTCCTTCGTTTTTCCTTTTTTGCATACACTTGTGACATCGTCACACCGTATACCTGGTCTTTTAATGAGAGGAGGAAAAAAAAAGGATTCGTCAGTATTTGATGAAGTTGCACACACGTTTTATTCCATTTTTCTTTTTTTCTTCTGTTCATCGCGTTCAACGCTTGCATTCGGTGTTAATCGGATATGGGGAAATTCCAAGATGAGAGAAGCGAGCAATGAGCCGCAAACTGGTGTCGTCGCCGCTGAGGATCGCTTTATCGCCCCGATTACCGTCTGCCTTTTTTTTTTTTATTGGATCCTTTACGGTTAAACGACGTCTCTTTGTATCACGCCACGCGGAAGACGTTTCTCTGTTTCGCCTTTTCTTGCCCGTTATTGAACCGCGCCTCCGGGAACATCTTCCCTCGAAACATCGAGCGGAAAGGATTTTCTTCCGCAACCGATATCTTTGCGATTTAGATTTTTAGGCAAGCAAAGAATAGAATAGATTTTCCTCTCGTGAAATTTCCAAACCAACGGAATCGCAATGTTTTTTTCGAGATGTGTGTAGAGAGAGGTAGAATTGTAAGACGAAAGAAAATTTTCGCCTAATATTTTAAACATTGTTGCAAAATTGCCGCGTTTCGAAATGCGAATAAAAATATTTGGAGATTTGAAATCAGTACGTTGATCTTTTTCTTCTTTTTTAAAACGAGTTTAATAGAGTTTCGATTGAGATTTTATTATAATATATTCGAATTTTACTATCTTTCCAGAAATCGCGTCTATAATTTGGGATAGGTTAGTGAGATAAGATTCCGAATAAGCGAATAAATAAGAATGGAGATGATAAATAATTAAAAATTTTCCTTTTCTCCAAGTTTTATTAATCGAATTTCAAAATGAATTACGCGATAAATAATCTAAAAATTTTTTTCGAAATAATTTTTTTGGAAATGACAGTTTAAAGGGACTATAAATTGATTTAAAACTTATCTTTTGCTCGAATCATTCTTCAACAATAATCTTAATCATTGGTTCATAGGTTTCAATAAAGAAAGATCTTCAAACCCGTCAAGAAACGTCTCCTTCATGAATTAGACAAAGTAACCGCTACTCTTCTGTGCCCGTGGTTAAATTTATCCCTTTGCTCTCTCCACTATCCTACCCTCTCATTAAGACAGATTTTCAATTATTGAAATCCCATTTATCTTTTTTATATTCTCGAATTCGTTGGTGGAAGAAAGTCAGTAATCAAAATTTTTGATGCGTTTATTCCGAAATTGCTATAGGATCAAGATATCAAGTTGGACGGGAAATAATAAACGCTTGATCGTTGAAATATTACGGTACAAGTAACAGGCGGAAGCGTGTAGCGAGCGTGAGTAACACGAAGGCGATGCGAGAGATGAAAAATTCACGGAAATCCGCACTCGAGGTTGGCGAATTTCAGTGAGCGCGCATCGAAATGTTCTCCTCTTCCTTCTTCCCCCCCTACCCCCCTCCAATATTCGCCACGATAACTTCCCACGTTATCGACTCGTGGTATCCGTGATTATGACGCATATTTTCCATGCTCCACGTGTCGCGAAAATTTATGACCACTCGTTCCAACACGCCTTCTTGGATGATAGTGCGTGTCACGCGAATGACACTCGGATTCGCGTGAACCCGCTCGTTTGTCACCCCTCCCCGTGACTGCAGTTCAATCTTGTGCAACCGCTCCACTCTAAACTTTACGAGACAGTTTAAATATTAACCGATCGCGAGGAAATATCCTTGATATATACACGAGACACGAGAGAAATGCGAATGCACGTGCAGAAACGGTGTTGTAACGTGACACCGTGGGAATTTTATCGATGTCAAAAAACGGTTCGTTCTCGTTCGTGTACTCGCTCGATATTTTTTTTACGTGTTCTTATATATATTATAAAAAATTATAACACGCGGGTGTTTCGATTTTTCATCCTTCGCTTTCCTTCTCTTTTAAATGAACCTCCCCCCGCCCCTCCCCCAACACGTTCAGCACGCGTTTAATTCCGTCGGGGTGACATTTCGCTCGACAAAGATAAACGTACCTCTGACATTTATCGGGCGGCAAAGTGGATATCGTTCTTCTCTATTTAATCATCGCGCCGAATATTATCGCTGGAATCTTGAAGAAAGGAAGAAAGAAGCTTCGTTTCGAAAGGAGCTTTTGAAAGAAGAGAATAATAAGCAAGGGAGTCGATATCGCGTTACACGAGAAGATAGACTGAACGGAAGGGGGCGACGGCTACGGTACGCGCGGTAAAGGCAGACGGTTATAAGGGGCTGTGGATGTAACTGGAGCTTCTGCAGAGACACCGCCGCGTATAAACTTCGTATAACAGGCTCGAATTCGCGGTGCGGCAAGTTCCTCCCGTAGGATGAAAATGAGAATAGTATGTGCCGGCTCGTTTCTTATTCATATTCGTGTAAAGGAGAGGAAGGGGGGAGAGAGAGAGAGAGAGAGGAAGGCTTCATTTCGGTCCCTGGCCCGCTCTTATTGCCCGTTAGCTACGTTGCCTCTATTTGGGGAGGAGCCACGTCATTATTTCGGCGTCGTTTGAACCAACAACTGTCTCGTCTGTCGGTACGTGCTCCGCGCGGATTCGCGCATCGTTGTTTTTACAGTTCTCGGATTTCGAGCTCGTCGGCCTGTTTCCATTCCGTCTCCAAAGAGACGGGAATTTAGTAAATGCGTTTTTTTTTTTTTTTTTTTTGATATTTTCAAAACCATTTCTTTTTTTTTTTTTTACCAACGGTAAATGAAATCGAAACGAGTAAAGTTTTAACAATAATAAGTTTAACAAATGTGTTCCTTCCTCGTTTTTACTCGTTTGGATTAATTTTCGAGACGAGGTGATTGAAAATGAAAAGTCGTGTGCGATTTATTTTGAGGAGATCGCATTGACGATTGTCTCACCCACGATGTTTTTATTTGAATTGTGGTATATGGTAAAGAGAGAAAGGAGAGGGCGTTTCGTGTCCTAGATCCAATGAAGGAAGGACTTATCAGTAATGTCACTATAAGTGGCGCCATCAATAACGTTATTACTTCACGGTATAAGTGTAGGCAGTATAGAAGCAATATAGGGCAATACAAATAGGCAAAAGAATGGTTTAGAATCGTGGATTATAAAAACAGTACTTCAGCTTTTTCAAATCGATCGTTTTGTGATAAAAATTTTAAAAAAATTACACGAGTATCGAGATAGTGGAAAACGAACGGGATCGTTATTTATTTTAACAAATTATAAAGCATCGTTAATAAGAAATAAAAAGTGAATTGGAGAATTTTGTTTTTATTATTCGAGTCATTTTTCACACATTACAATGTTATTTTGCTTTATACCAAGATGTTTCATTGCTGTTCCAATATTCATTCAGAATCATCGACGATACTTTTTATTCCATTTCATACCAACATTATATTTATTCATTCGTGATGTATTACTTTTATAATTTTTATCATTTTTATCATTTATTTATTTCCTTTACTAAGTTGTTTGAAATTAATTGCGGTTTTTAACGTACCAAGTTTGAAGTTTATAAAGTTTCATTTGAAATGAATTTATCTTATAGCTTTTGCGCGACTTCAATTGCTTTAAATGTAATAAGTTTTATAAAATACTTTAACATTACTTATAACATTTTCGCGATAAACTGTTCGAAAAAGGTGTCGTGAAAAATCTCGATTTATCTTGGACTGATCTAAAAATACAAGAAAAAAGAAACGATACTGTTATATACCGATAAGAAAATAATTATAAATTGTTCGATTAAATGTAGAAAATATATATTCGTTTATTCGTGAATAACCGACGAAAAACGGCTCAATTAGTTGAATCGATGATTTTAAAATTAACTTTTGACCTCATTTTCCCCGAATATATTTCTAGAAATAGATTTACAATCAACATTTTTCAAAGGATTCAAGCAGGTGTCGCTGCGAAATATTTATCTGATTTTAAAAATTTACACAAATCCACATCACTAAACTAAAATTTAACAATATAACAATATTCTTTTGCCACCACGATACACGAAAAACGGGCACAATTTTAAAATTTAATCAATCCCTCCTAAATTCCTCGAAAGGATTATAATTTCTTTTAAAAACATTGCGTTTCTTGAAAAGGAGGAAGAGGGGAAGAAGGAGGAGGAGGAGGAGGAGGAGGTAAAAAAAAAAATATTTTCAGTTTCATGCCTCGACGTAAAGAATACCCACGGAAAACTAAGTGTCCATGTTGTTGTTGACGAAGGCAGACCGAAAAAGTCTGCGGCGCATACCCGGCCACGCAGACAGGAACCGTTTTCTTTTTTTCTTTTTCCTTTTTCAACAACCCGAAACGGCATTTTCCGCCCCCTTTGTAAACGCGGCTGGTTTCATTGTTACGCAGATTCGCCTTTGTGCCCGGGGAAATTATGCGCGAACTCTCGAGGAACGTTTTTGGTTACAATAAGCATTCATCGGGACAATGCGCGTGCACGATTTTACATTTAAACCGGTTCTACCCCCCTCCTCTTTGAGAGGAGGTGAACGTGGCTTAATTAGTAAGTGCGACCGGAACAGGGACCCGCGGAATCGGGTCAACGCGGGAATCCTGCATTTTTTTCGCCTTTCTTTTCACGCTTTTTCGCGCCCTTTAAACGCCCTTTAAACGCGCCTCCACGATTCCGCCGTGGAAACGCGCAACCCAGATTCAGATCCCAAACTATTCATCTCGGGCCCCGTTTGTGGGAGCACAAGTTGCACGGTCAAGGACTCGTGCGTTGGCTTGTAACGAGATCGAGTTCTAGCTGCACGTGTAGACATTCCTTAAGGGGTAGACGCTCTCTTTTTCAAGCGAAACGTGGATTCGATCTCTCGTAAATTTGTAAAGAAGGTTTCATAAAACTGAAACGTTCAACGGGAGAATCGAAAAGTGAGTTGAGATTCGTGTTAAAAGAAAACGAAAAGTATCACGTTTCTTCTTTTTTTATTTATTCGAATTCGAGTATAATCCGAGGATTAGGTTTCATATTCTCGAGGATCGTGGTAACGCGTCGAATCGATAGAAAATATTATATAATTATATAAATTCGTGTAATTTGTTCAACAATTTTAACCCTTAAAGGTGTTTCTCTCACCTTTTTCGTTACTTCACGATGATTTTCACATCGTTTCACATTTCTGCGAGGCGATTGGAATTGGTGCATGTTCCTCGATAATGAACTTTTGACTCTGATTCGACGTTCCTTTAAAATTGTCAATTCAACAAAGGGAAAATTATGGGGGATGTCGAGTTTAAAACGCTCGGTGAAAATATAATTCTACGGGGATAAAGGAAAGGAAATTATATCATCATACGTGTTCTTATTTCTCAATAGAGCAATACGATAGTGGGTGAAACAAATTGCCACGGCCGGTTATCTGCTGCATCGGTTCGCTGCTGTTATTAATTTTTACTCGCGTATCACATTTTTCAGGATCGTGATCAGATAATAGTCGGCTCGGCGAGTGCTCGCCGCGTTCCGAATTTATGGCTATCGACGAGATTATTGCGCTGCCGCGAGAGAAAGGAAAGTTGTATCTCTATCGAATTTTTGAGGAAGATTTCTTTGATCGGTGAACATTAGGAAAATTTGTCACGAGTATTCGTTGTTTCATTTTCGCATTTCGATGTGTCGTCAAATTGGTAAAGTATCAATGAAATGGAACGATTAATTTGACTTCACAGAGAATAAAGAGAGACAAATATTCAGGTATAATAGATATTCGCGTGTTTCGATCTTATTTTTCCTCCTAATTTCGTCTTGTGTCGTCGATCGTGGAAAAGAGTGGAGAGATCGATCAAAGCTGTACTACGCGTCTATCTTTGCGATTTGAAGAGATTGTACAATCGTGTAACAACAATTACAAGACAATGAATTAATTAGATTAGAAAAACTAATAAAAGGTTCACGAAGCTTCAAATTAATTTCTCTACAAACGATGGAATAATATCATCTTTCACGAGGAAAACGTAAACATATCAAATTGATCTCTCGATCGATTTTTCGATGATACATAGATGTAAAGAAAGATAAAATTCACCGCGTAAAAGATCAACTTTTTTTCTATAATGACCAATTTGTGCTTGCTCGAGTCGTAAGCAACTTTGAATCCATCCACGAGTTGCTCGTGTCGATATAACATTCGTAAAGTTTTCGCGAAAAAAGAGAGAGAGAGAAAAAAGAAACAAGAAAGAAAAAAAAAAGATTCGGAAAATAAGTTCGTGATCCTACGAGGAAGAGAGCGAGTGAGTGAGGTTCGTTAACGAAGGAAGTTAAGTCGGCGGATCTTGTTATAAAATGTAATTTTCAAGAATCAAGGTTCAAGCAAATCTTTGATCAGCATGGATCGGATTAGTAAGATCGAGGAGTTGGGTTTTATTATGTCTACTTTGGTTGGCGCGAGACTCCTCCCATCGTGTAATCGCGAATTTCGAAAGATGCTTTAATCCACCGATCACCCGTAGCGGGCCTGGCAAACCACGTTTAAACTTGAGGCGAACTGCGCCTCTTAATAGAGTCTTTTCGATATCGGTTACTTTCTGAACTTTGCATCCTTCGTTTGCCGCGTTTCAAACTTTCATAATTCATGCGCCCTCGATGCTGAGCGGGAGGAGCTAAGCGTTCTCCACTCTCTCGACTGTTAATTCCTAATCCATCGATACATCTCCTCGATCTTCAATTTCTCGGTTTATGTAACATTAGCTCCGCTGTAGAATCGAAAGAAGCGGTTGTGTTATTGGAAAATTGAGGTACGAGTGACAGAATTAACAATTTAAATACGTTTGATATTTTTGTTATATGAGATTTGTTTATTGAGATTTATGGAGAAAATTTGTTTGAGAAGTAATTGGAGAAAAGTATCCATTCGACCTTTGCTCTACGTCCCTTAATTTGATTGTACAGAGAGGGCGCTCAGGATAAAAATGTTTTGCATATTTAAAAGTTTAATTTTCTTGTTATAACGGAATAGGACGAGAGGAAAGAATCCACGTTGTGTAGTAAAGCTGTGACGAATCTAAATAGGTATAATCCGAATTTTACATTCCACATTTTAATTCTGCAAACGAATATCACGCTGAGAAAATGAAAATTTAATTTTTAACAATAATAGAGTAGAAATCACTTCATCTCTTCTATTCTACCTTCTATATCATCTATATTTGAAGAATGTAGGTGTAATAAATGGAGACGAAATCGAAAGTTGTCCTAACGTCTAGAAATAGGATCCAATTTTTCCACGCCTCTCACAAAGTAACAAAAACGATGAAAATTATTCTTCCACATCTGGAAAGACGCTTACGATGCAAGTGATAATCCGTGAAATTTACGATTCTTATTTTTATCCCAGAATGTGCTAGAGCCGATCGCGTCCGTCCGATCAATTTTCATGAAAAGACAAGTGACAGAGTGGCGCGAGAGCAACAATACACGGCTGCGAGACTGCGAGCTAAATTATTTTCCACTCGGCGAAGCGTATTCCTCGTCGTTGGTGGCGGAGGAACAAAAAAGACACCCTTTTTGATTCCTGCTGTTCCGCACTCTTCCGCTTCGGACAAGCTTTATGCTGTTCCGATTGAATCGCAGTACCGTGGCAACGATTCATCGACTCAGTTTTTTTCCCTCCCCCTCTCCTCCCCTTCTTTTTCTTACGCAATGCGTATACGCGATCCGTTCGAGGGGATGAATCGCCGCTCGTTTCAATTCAGACTTGCAAACGCTCGATTCTTTTCGAGAGTTGACCTCTTTTTTTCCCCTCCCCCTCCGCATTTGCCGATAAATTTCCTCCGCTTCTTGCCCTGTCCGATTCAAGCGCCGCCAGTCAAGCCAAGTGAAATATTGGGAACCGAAAATCGTCAGCCCCTCCACATTCGGACGCCAAATTGACGGATTTGAATTTTTAAGAGTGTCGGTATTTGTTCGATATTTGTATCGTTACAGAGTCTCTTTGATACCTGAGATTCTTGGTGGAAATAAAGGTGCGATGTGCATAGTCGTAGATTGGTAGATTGGGTGTAATTCGTGGTATCGAAAGACGTAATTTCCAAAAGAAATCGTGAAATCTATTGTTTTTTGAAAGAATTTGAGAGATGTAATTTCAAAAATATGCGTCTCTGAAAAAACTAGTTAGATATTGTGTATATATAGAGATTTTTAGAGAATTTTTCAAATTCTAATATTCTTACAAAATGGAGGCAATATTTTGACGCTATATCGACTCTTTTTCGATAATTGTAACGAAGTTCTAACGAAAAATAATTTCGTGTCGATTATCACACATTCATTCGAGATCAACCGAGTTCTTTCTTTCTTTTTATCCTTAATTTTCCTTTTACTTTAAACCTTACTTCATTTCCCTGACTTCACACGCGGCACGGAAAATAGAATTTCGGATCGAGAAAATTTCTTTAAAGAAAAAGAGGAAAATCAATGAACACGATAGAGAGAGAGAGAGAGAGAGAGAGAGAGAGAGAGAGAGAGAGAATAGGTGACAATCTCCGCGCGCAACGAAGAACAATTGGAACAAACGTTTCCTTCTTGCAAACTCAGCATTGCCATGGGATCAAAAATCAATGACATTTTCAGACTACCCTTCTTCCTTCCTTCTCTCCATATCCTCTTATTCCTTTTTCCCCCCTTTTTTTTTTTTTTTTTTTTTTTTTACATTTATGTAACTCGGTCACGTGGAACGGTCATTTTTATTCCACGGAGTCAGCTTTATTTTTCGACAGACTTGTTTTCCTCTCTCCCATCGAAAAGAGTAAACTCCTCGACTCGATATAACTCTCTTTTACACACACGCATAAACACTTTTTGGATCCTTCGTCGCATAATACTTGAGAATGTGAGGGGTGATGTTACGGCAATAAGAAACCCCCCTCGTTTTGTGACGCGGTCGTGGATATGTCGCGCAAAATGAAATTTCACTCGTGTCCCGTTGAACAAAGGGGTTGCGTTGTCTGATAATGGCCGACACGAGCAGCGTAGTCGATGTAGTCGCACGATTACAGAAACATACTCGTGTCCTAGGGGGGGGGGGGGAGGGAGGGGGGAACTGGATTTTCCCTCGTTGTTTGACGTCTCCCTCGTTTGTCTTCCTTGAGCTTTATCGTTACTTTCCTACCGCGAAAGTTTGACAAGTCGCTCATTCGCACGGAGAAAATCGATCTTTTCGTTTCAATTTTCAAATTTCCCCTTTGTCTCTCTGTTACGAAGACAGGAAACGATCTCGTACGTACGCTCATATTTTCTTATATAGATAGTATTAAGTATATTGTTTACTTTCGTTTATTGCATCATTTATATGTTTTTAAATACAAAGCATATCTCTAATCACAAACAAATATCTACTTTGTTTCATCGCTCTATTTGTCTTTCATAAATGTATATACAATACAAATATTGAGACTGATAAAATTTGCGGTAATCTACGTCGTTGTTGGAGAAAACAAGAAAACATTTGATTCTTCAATTCGATGAGATAAGCGTAAAAAAAAAAAAAAATTTAGAGGAAGAAGGAAGGAGTCACTCTCTCGAGGCTGGAATGTACGCTATTAATACGTGTATTATTTTTACAACAAGCATTTCCCAACTTGCGAAGAGATTACGATGATATTTCATCAATCGCGCCGTGAAATAATATGAATACGCCGTCACGATTGCTTCAGAGTACTAGAATATCGTTATCGGAATGAACTCGACGCTTTGAATCGATCGAATAAACATCACTTTCGATTAACCATCAGCACGCGTGTTACTCTACCGTTTGAGGTAATTTTCCATTTGCCAAACTGGGAACACGATACTACGCGAGGAAACGTTGCACGAAAATAGTTGCACGCTGTCTGATTAGTTTGAAACTGCGGTTTTAATGTTTGTCCTGCCGTGTTCATTGACCATTCCCCTCGTTTCCCCCGACCAATTTACGTGGGAACAAATCGTTTCGCTCGAATCTATCGACAGCATACCTCAAACACTTCTTGCCCTCTTTCGTTCCCAGTTTCCTTTCCCTCCTTTTCGCGTATCGCACGTTCCATTGAATTTTCTATGCGAGCAGGGGAGGGGGGGGGGGTGGGTGGGTGTGAAACGCCCGATGCAAAGTTTCTATCTTCTAAGGTGAGATGGGATGAGAAAGTAGCGCGCGATACATGGGATCTCTGTTCCGCTCTGGGGTGTTGTAGGGTGACGACTTTCCACCTCGAAAATCTCGGTGTCTGCCGCGATAAGAGAATCATCTACGCGAAAATCACGGCAACGACTCCTCCCATCCTTCCCTCGGCGAGGAAACGGTGCTCCTCGATAGAGTTTTCAGCAACTTAGGGTTGCTGTTGCCCTCGAACGCCTCACTTCGCCACGTTAATTTGATAAAAAATTGATAAGAAATGCGCCTTATCACAGGGACGAGTTTGTTTCCATCCATCTCGGTTGGCACTCGGTTTCAGCAATAGTAATATCTCGATGGAATAGAGAGAGAGAGAAAGAAAAAAAAGGAAATCGAGTCTCGATCACGCGAATAGGAACGTTGCACAAATTTTCCATCACTAGAATTCCATTTCTAGCCGCAGAAAATATGAAAAGCAGCAGCGCGAATTCTCCATCCTTCGACAAGATTGCATCCGCCTTTCCCTCCGCCTCTCCTCTCATCCTATTATTTCTACATTACATACGCCGATCTTTTGATCCCTTATCTCGTCTCTGTCGATCCTTTCATCGCTTTTCCCATCCATTCACCATCCAAGTCAAGTCATTCGCGTGCAAAAGTCGTTCATCCAGGAGCGCCAGTCAATACCCGGTCGCGTTCGCAATTATGCACTTTTCATCCAACTCTCTCTCTCCCTCCTCCCCTCCCCTCTCTCCCCGTTTTCTTATCCCTCAGACACGCGACGCCTCTCGCCAAGGGGCTCCCCAGAATCCCTCGAACCACAGCAGAAGAGCCACTGTCCTCGTGGAAAATCCTCTCGTCTCCGCCAAACCGCGTCTATCTTTCCAAACTTTCCACCTCTCTCTTCCCCAACTCGCGAGACGCCGGATGAACTTTGAAAGTGGATGGAACCACCCCCTTCGACCTGCCGTTGAAACAGGGCAGGGGAGAGAAGAGGATCTCGACAAGGGAGCATCGCCTTAATCTTCCCCAGCGGTCCCGACCGCTTAAAAAGTTGCGGCGTTTCGTTTCACCCCGTTCCTCCCCTCGGGTTAAATATCCTCCCCCTTTCCCGCAAACGTGCACGTACCCTCCTTTAATACGTCACCAACCAACGGGGCGCGGAGGTAAAGTAAACCTGCGAGTAGATGCAACGCGACTTTAGCCGTCGATAGAGGCTGAAGGGGGGAGGGGGAGGATTAGTCGAGTACGGGATAGGAGTTATTCCGGCGCGGGTGACTCATAACTTGCACGTTCGCAATATGAAGCCAGCTGCGAGGACGAAATGGAGCCAGACAGAGGGGTCCACCGGATCTGGAAGAAGTCTTCTGGCTGAAGTCTTCCGCTCTCTAAATTACGTACGTTTCCCTTTCTCTCTCTCTCTCTCTCTCTGTTTCATCGCGTCGCGTCTCTCCATTTCCCGCCCGATCAACGATTTTTCAACGTGTATTGCGAGCAGAAACGGAAGAGAGAGAGAGAGAGAGAGAGAGAGAGGGAAATGGAGAAGGAGATGGCCGAAAGAAGAGGGATAAAGGGATGGATGGGGTCGAGGAGGAGGGTTTTCGGTTGAAAATTTAAGCAGCGAGAAAACAAGAAAGTATTAGGTCGATACCTGTTCCGATCGTCACCGGGGAGATTGTTTTATACGTGTCTGAAGCCCGCTCTGATGGAAATGGATTTTCTATCTGTAATATAGAGGGATTTCGCCCTCCCCTCGAGCGATGCAACAACGCGTTTCGGAACAATGTTTCACCGTTTCCTTTATTGGACGAGATGTTTTCCTTTTCTCTCCACGTAAGCCTCGCGAAATTTTCTTCGAAATATTTATCTATCGGTGGATAGATAAATTTCGAGAATCGGACGATTGCGATTCTAGGGATGAATTTCACGGGCGAAAAAGTATCACGAAATCGGGTGAAGATCGGGTTTTACGGGTTGGGGCGAGTTTATTCCGAGGCAATAAAGAAAATGAGATGTCACTGCAATCTGTCGCTGCTTCCTTGTCTTGCTCGTCAAAGATTTAGAAGCTGTACGATCGATTTATATACGCGGCCCGATGTCGCGTGAATTTCGAATACCGACCGTTACCTGCAGATGATAACGAAATTTGCAATTCCGGTCAGCTTCTATGCAGCCTCGTAGAATTCTCTTTTGGATGGATAAAGAAGATAATACTGTTGATTATAGATGCAAGTAGAACGATTTCCGCTACCGGCGGAAAGATAGGGAAGGCGAAATCGCGTGAATTAGTTTGTATAATAGTGGAACAAGTCGAGCATATTGCGACCCTCGTGTTATCTATAATTAAATGCAAAATTTTTTCCAGCTTTATTTAAATAATCATAGCTTTATCGTTCGGTGTTATTATTTGTCAGTTATCCAGTATCGAGCTTTCGTTGCTTTTTACATTATATTATATTATATTGATCATTATTGATCAAAATTTCACGTAATCACGTAATTTTTCGAATTCATCGATAAAATTTTAAAATAATCACAGATCGTTGATAAACACGACGATAATTTCTCTCGAACCAGAGGAAGAAAGAGTAGAGAAATATCCAGTAGCAAAAGTTTACGATATATCAACCTTTCCTTAAAAAGAATATTTATCTTTTGATATTTCTTTATGCCTTCTTTTTCCTTTTTTTTTTTTTCTTTTTTCCCCTCTCCTTATATAATCACAGTGTTGTGTCACAGTTTTGCGTGTCTTCTACGTGACTTATTTATGCAAGCCAGATCCGATCTCCTTTATTTTAACAAGGGCAATTTCGCCTCGAGACTCGAACGCGCAACGTGATCGTGTTTGTTTTTTGTTGGAGGGATATTGAAAACAGGAGGGCCACTCGAAGAATCTATCGACATACCGTAGGAAAATGGGATCGGGGACGTCCATCGCTGCCTGCCGGACCTTGCAAATATTTTTCGTTAGTCCGTAGTAAGACCTCTTTGGATATGAGGTCTCGCTGAAAGCGCCATATCCTCCCTCATATCCTTTCTCAAACAATCTTGGATCCGCGGCATAGTCGATTTTCAAAAGTCTTTGCCTGTATCGCGTAATATATCCGTGGTATATTCTGAGATCGCCCTCTCCTCAGCCTTCATATAACGTAGACTTTTCGAAACGATACTCTCGAAAGATGAAATCGTATCGTCGTTTTCCATCGATTCTAAATCAGTCTTTACCTCTAATGGAATTTTTATCGAATAAATTTTCCATTTTTCCACTCCTCGAGAAAAGATGGGGGAAAAATTTGAACGATCGAAGTTAAGAATATTAAAATTACTTCAATCTAGTAGTAACTCGTTATTCAAACGATCGGACAGTCGAGGTTATGCCGGGAGGATAACAGCTGTGAACAAATTAATCAATTACTGTAACTGTTATTTCAACTCTTAAAGTTTATAAAAGTAGTAGGCGATATTATGATATGACATAAATAATTCTTTTCTCACGTGCAAATAAAAACTTCGAAACAACATTTTAATTAACGTTATTAATCAACTCGATATTTGAGCTAATTAATTCTTCAGCCTGTTAATTATTCCACGAATATTCTGCAAAATGAAATTTTTTAAATTATCGTATATTAAAATTCGAATCCCAAGTACAAAATTCAGCCGAAACTTTCCAGCAGCGACTACCAAGCGCGCTAAACAAGCATCCCTTTGTTTTTCATCGAAAAAGAGGAGGCGGTGGTGTTCGGTTCACGCGTATCGCGTCGCGTTTTGCCGGAAACCGTTTAACGAGCTCGTTAATTTCCGCGCCACGCGTTAAAATCTGCCCCCTCCCCCTCCCCCCTCCTATTAAAATTTCGCCGAATACCTCGAGCGGAATTCGAGTGCAACAATGCGCTACTGAGATAATTGTTTTCCATAAAACCGGTTAAATCTGACGCAACGCGACCGCAGCCAGCAGCCAGTTGGCCGCTATTGTGGCGACACGTATTCGTCCTCCGCCATCCGTCCCCCCTCTCCGTTTCCACGATTTTCTATCGTGGATAAAGACGGGGTGGTGGAAGCCCCCCCCCCCGGGTGTGACGCGTTTCCCCCGACAGTTAATTAAATCCTCTGACACGGCTTGGTGCCCTTTGACCGGTTGCAATTAAAACTCATAGCTCTCGGCAAGTTTTCGAACGTCTGTGCCCTCATCCTTGTGCTCATCCTTCTAACCAGCTAGAAAATTAATTAGTTCCATCACGGTACGTACGAGCGGAAACTCGACCACGTTGAGTGTTTCTCTTCTCGTCTCGTCGATGCTTGCATTCGCGCCGTGTTTTCGGACGTCGATCGTTAAAAGGGAGAGGCATTAATTCGGAAATTCGGTAAAAATTTAATCCCATTTGTCTCCTCCGATATCCAGACATCAAAGTCGGCGGCAAATTTCTGACGCCGATTTATTACCATTCTCTTGCGCTTGCCTCTGAAAGAGAGAGAGAGAGAGAGAGAGAGAGAGGAAAATTCTTCAGCTTTTCCAGCGACCTTCCAGTTCCGCCGTCCTTTAACTACGACCTCTTTGTAAGGGAGGAGGGAAGGATGAGGGGAGAGTCCAGAGATCTGGCTGAAAAATGGAATTGCAAACGAAGGAACAGGCTTCGAGATCCTCTCGTCTTTCCGGTATCGTCGGCCGCGTGTACTTTTGTTCCTCCCCCTCGGCCATGCTAAAATCTCCGCCATAATTGTTATGCAAACTGGCCGTTGAATAATGCAGCGCGCGAAATTCATACGTGCCGCGCTCGCGCACTTCTGTCCGCCAACGTCGTCGTATCAAATAATTTTATGGCCTGTTTTAATAATTAATAAACCTCGGATCTGGAACTGCGCAATGCAACGAACGTAGCCATCCACGTGGCGACTTTTCCTTCCGTTGGCTGGCTGGTTGGTCGGTCGATCCACAGTCTCGTTGCTACGCGCAGACCGTGTAGTGGAAATCCACGAGTTAAAGTGGGAAGAGGAGGGGTGGTTTCTTTTCTTTTTTTTTTTTTGAGCGGTGAAAGCGGGACGAGACGCTTCCTGTTGAGCAGAGCACAGCTACGAAAGTTGTTTTCCTTTCTTTCTTTTTTTTTTTTTTTTTTTCCAACGTAAGGTTTATCGTGGCGAGATAATGAGCCGCGACGAGAGCGAGGAGAGGGATTTAGTGGAGAAGATAGAAGTTTATTTACTCGTCGGATAAATCGTAAGGGTTATTTCGATAAAAATTTCTTCTCGAGGGTTAGAGCGAGGCGAGATTAGAAGTTTGGAGTTTGGGGGATGTATTTTTTAATTTCGGGATAAATAGGGGAAGGCTTGAACACGTGTCTAATGAAATTTGAACGTAATTCGAATCGTATTCGAGTGATTTTTTCTTTTTTTTTTTTTTTGTTAACGGAATCAAAGTTTCAAAGTTTCAAACGGTTCTTCCATTTTTTTAAATGGGAACTTTAGTAGTAGTAGATACGAGACGCAACGGTGTATTAAATATACAGTAATTCACGAAAGTATTCGATTACTTTTATCTTTTAATAAAATGTTAATGAAAAATTTTCTATTTTTTTAATGAAATTTCACGAATATGAAGCGTGTAATATAAAACAATTTACGTATATAAAGTAACATAGCGTTCGAATATTTTCTCGTGTTCTGTGTAAAAATGTTGGTCGAAGGTCCAGAGTTTTTTTTTTTTTTTTCGCCATATAGTTAAAAGAAGAAGAAAAGTCCGAGGATCGATTTCGTCTGCTCGAAGTGATAAGTTCCATTGCATTCTAGATTATGACAAAATCATAATTCAATTTCTCGATGTAATAAAATAACACAACAAAATACACAATATCTGTATCTCATTCGTACATTTAGACCATGCTATTCAACAGATGCAGTTCACCAGAGCTATTCGCGCAGAGCAATGAATAGCCCCGTATAACGGGCAATGTAATACCGCCTCAAAATCTCGAATATCTTCTATTTACTTTTCCTTTACCGTCCTTTAGCCTTTACTCTCAACCTTATAAGAAATTCCGCGTTCGAATTCCAACTTGTTCCGTCGCGTGTATTCGATACACACCGACTTGCTCGATTTCAATGGCATTGTTATTCGACCCTCCGTGAAATGGGTAAACCGCGCGATTAATCTTGATGACACGGGCGGCCAGGGTGAAGGGTGGATCGTGTCCGTATTATTATGGCCCTTCATATTTCAGAATGGTGCGGCCGGCCGCTTTTATTTGTAGATAAACAAAACCGTGGATCCCCCACGAGTTTCAACTCGTGGACGAGTTTATTTTTAGCCTCTACTACTCTAGCACACTTTATAAATACTCGACGTACACAGTGCTCGCGGACGTACGTCACATTTTACGCTCGCAGCGAAACGGACAAATAAATCACCGCTACCGCCACCCCTCAATCTCCATCTCTCTCTCTATGCGCGTATGCACGTCGCAGGAATTGATTTTGGCCCGAATTTTCGGCAATGCACTAGCTTAAAGGGTTAGAATTTTTCGCGGTGAACATGGACAGGGAAACGAAAGTTATTGTTAACCACGTACGGGCGGCAAAATCGGGCGGTAAGGTTTGTTTAAACTAAAAGCTGCATTTGAAATGAACGTGTCTGTCAGATATGTCTTACAATACCAGAGATAGAGAAAGCCGCAATCGAGGAATTCGTCTTGTAAATCGTTTTACACGCTCGATTGCCTGTCGCGTACACGCCATTCGCGCTTATTCATCGATTCGTATCCTCACCGGTATCAATTAATTCCACGAGGCTTCAAGCTCGACGAGGCGGTCCCGTCGCTCGACCGCGAAAAACCTGGAATTTCGGCAAGGATAATCTGGCGCGGGGAACAAGGTTCCGTCAGCGTCAGCACAACTCGACGGTGGCGTGCTCGACGATATTATCCTCGATTAATTAACCGTGAAAATCCACCCCTCACCGAAAGCCAGCCCCATCGTTCAATTAGGAATCTTGTCCTCGACTTATCCTCATCCTCTTATCGCGGCCGATAGTCGCGAAAATCGGAGGACGTTGAGCCTTTGGAAAAGTGGGGGAGGGCTATCTGATCGCGGGCGTTGAATGGGGGTGGGATAACTTTTGGCTGTGCCGTAACGTCGATAACCGCTCTCTAATGTCCTCGTCTACCTTGAACGAAGGGATGAGAGATTCATTGTTCCCTAACGACCGCCATCGCTCTGAGCGATCGTTATTACCTCCCGGGAGGGTGGCGAGTTCGGCTGTAAATATTCTTCGTTCGTGTTTCCAAAAGGGGAGGTGGAAATCTTGGAGTAGGAATTTTTCTTTTTTTCTTTCTTTTTCTTTTTGGGTTAATTAGACCCACAAAGGCACACAAGGATATTTCGTGTCGAGCTTATCACTCTCTCTCCTTTTGTAGATTTTATTTTTTTTAAAAACGCAGGATAAAAAATAATACTCACCGATCATGGTTTAAATTGTAATAATCGATCCTTTTGAAAAAAGCATGTGCGTCGATGGCAGATGAATATTCGAAAATTAATAATTCAGCTTATGAAAAATACACACGTGTGAGTAGTGTTTTAGAACATGTCTGATTATTAACTTATAAGCAAGAATTAAAAATTTAATCGCGATTTTACAGGGCTCTTCAATCGCGATACTTTTATAATTCGAAACGAATTATTTTTCTTCGTATTTATATGTATTTTTAGGATCTTTTAGGATCGATCGATTCTCGTATTTTTGTAATAATAAATCTTTTTTTGAAGAAAGATCGAAAGTTTGATACGAATATATCGCGAGGTATTTCCGGAGAAAGAAAAAGGGATTGTCGTTGATTAAAGTTAACGAAGGATAAATTGGAGAAATTTTTACCGTGAAATTTTAAACACGTGCAATATTGATTCGCTTTTCTTCGATCGTTGGAAACCTCATCGATTAACATGGCTACTATCGTAATCGATATTGTGCCAAGGATAATCGAGATTGGACTGGAAATTTTTTATGATAATGATTTTCAATGGAAACGAGATGCACGACAATATTTTTGTATCAATATTTTTCATGAAATATTTTCCATACGGATCACATTTTTCCATACGATGTATTCGTATTTACGAAAATAATATTCAATGTGTTTCTAACAAAATTTTACATATCGATGTATCGATATAATGAAAAGGATATTTGTAATTTTAATAAATACGAGGCCGGGATTATTTTCGATTTCGATACCGCACAATTTGAAACGATATATATATATATAAAATCCATTCCATTGTATGAAATTCATTAAATACTTGCCTGTGAACACTTTTCTGAAAATACCGTACAATTTTCAGGTTTTGTGGTTGATCACAATTTCAATGCGCTCACCCGATAAATGAAAATATGCGCCATCTCTTCATAACGATTGCAGGTATCTCCACTTTAAACGATCTCCAAGATTTATCCGATAGGATTAAAGATAATTGCCCGAGCATGGAACGATCGTGCACGCGATAACGAGTGCGCAACATTTCTGTGATCGCGTTTCGATAATAGGCAGAGGGATAGTTGGATACTTTTATTGTCGCCGATTATACGCCGCCGCCCTCGCCGATATCGGCTCGATACGATTCTTGCCCGACTTTCGATTTACTTTTACCACGCGCATTTATATCGCGGCCAAGTTCCATTTTTCCTTTTTTTCTGTTTTTTTTTTTTTATTTATTTTTTAGCGATATCGATAACGCAAACGGGACGAATATACAATTCGTAATTTCGCACGCGGAATTTCCATTCGTGGAATCGAGAAGTTTTTTGAGAATGTGGGAAGGAAAACGAGTTTTCTTCGAAAATCTCCTCGAAAAAACGAAAACTTCGCCGATTCCAATTTCCATGCAAACTGCCCCCCCCCCCTTTTTTTTTGTTTAAACCCGTTTATTCAGCGTGTCCTTGAAAAAAATTTGTTTACTCGAACTTTTGTACACTTTTGTATCCTTTCTTATAAATTTAACTGCTCAAAAGTTTTGCGCATCGCTATCCGGTTGGAAACAGATTTTTTTGTCCACAGAGAGAGAGAGAGAGAGAGAGAGGGGGGTGATTTTTTAATTTAAATTTATAATTCTTCCTTTTTTCTCTTTTTGTTTTTTCCGCCACTTGAACTCGGTGCAAATTTTTCCCGCGAATTGTACGCTGATTTTTGTGCACGTTAAAAGACGAAATGTCAAGTGGAATTGATTAATTCACCGTGATTAAAAGCACCGTCTCGACGCGCAGCTGGCAAGTACCTATTTCGCAGCTACAATAATGGCGCGCGATGTATAATTTGTTTAACTGGGTAATTAATGTCCACGATTTAGAGTTGAAATTACAAACGAATACGTGTCAAACATTATATCGAAATCTCTGGAAAGTTTCACGAGCATCACCGGCCCCCGCTTATATAATAAGCTTTAATAGATTATATCGAATTTGAACTTTACGTTACGCCGAAATGGTAATTAATAACCGTGGTGGTGTATGCGTGGCCGTGCAATTCAAAGTGCGAATGAATTTTCATTTCTGTCCCGTGTTACAGGATTTGTTTGAAAAAAAAAAAAAAAAAAAAAAAAACGAATATCAAATATTTATTTTACAAAAGCGAAAATTCGTTTTTGAATTCGAAAAGCGTTGGAGATTCGTTCGAATAATGATATTGAATTATTTTCAATTTGCATAATAGGATTTATTACACGGTGCGATTATATCTGGGTAAATTTTAGTTGAAATTTAAATAAGAGGATAACTATTTGAAACGATTTATCTCGAGATTTACCTCTTGTTTGTGAAAAATATGAATAATATCGATCGTTGGAAACAACAACAAGTGTCGAATAATGAATCGTCTCGTTATTATCTTTTTGATTTTGAATTTGGCAAAAGAAATATTCTTAAAAAGACGTGACGTTACATCGCAGTAAACGTGAAATCGAATTTTGACAGTATTGCTTTTATTGCAGAGGGGTGATAGAAATGTATATAGATTACTTAAAATTTAATAGAAATTTCTACGAAATTTCTATCGTGTAGAATTCATATTTATTCGTCCATCCACGTTTTTCGCAAAAGAACATAGCAGCCTTTTACCTAAAGTTGAATATTTTAAATGAGATTTAAAGAATCGCTGATTTATTTATCGCCCCGTGTTAATTTCTCATCCATTCCCTCTAATCGTTCCATTATCATCTTACACATTCCTTTGAATATTGCCACTCGAAACATTTCATTGCTTTTCCATCTTCTTTGAAAAAGATTTCGATCAAAAATTGACAAAGCGTATATAGAATCTGAATCGTTTCGAAATGGCCGTCGTATCGCCTATCGTTAAATATGATTTTTCGACAAAGAGAATAATAGATTCGTCACGATCGAAACGGATAAAGAAGCGAATGGTCACGTTACAACGTAAATCTCCCCTTTATTGAAACTCTCTGTCAATTAGTTGGAATTTGATCCTTGCAGGCACGGGTTTACGGAAAGCAGGATTATCATGGCGGTGGAAGATTCACGAGGGGATCGTATGGGTTGCTGCACGGGCGTGGAAATATGCCGATTACTCGATTAAATATCGTTCTCAGCCCCGATGATCGTTGGACTAAAAATTTACTGCCTGCGCAATGACACGGCCGTATGCACCCACGCAAAACGTTATTGCGCCCCGTGTGCCCGGCGCATCCGGCTATGTAAATCCCGCACGATTTATTTTCTATTTTTCTGGGATCGGCCGGGCTCATTGTTCCGTAACTTATACACTTGTCATTCGATTGTCCATTAAGCCAACGTGCAACGGTTCAACGGAGCCCCGTAAAAATTCATCCCTGCCTTCCGATGATACAGTTTAATGCTTTCCAGTAAATGGTATTCCTTTTTATTCTTCTTTCCACGCCACGAGATCGAAGGAAATATTTTTTTTTAATTTCGGATTTACGTCGTGGAAAATTCATCGTTTTTCCTTTTTTTTTTTTTTTTGTTTTCTCGTTTCCTTCAGCAACAAAATCGCTGCTATATATTTTCGAAACTATTATTATCGAATTATACTTTTTCGATTCGACTATCGAAGGGACTTTTCGAGATAAAGGAAGGAAGGAACGTCGAATCTCGCGACTTGTTCTTCTCGTAATCATTCAAAAAAAAAAAAAAAAAAAAGGCGAATCTTATTTCGATATGCGCCGACTTTAAACCGGCTTTTGTAATCGGATAAAAAGAAAGATTAAATTTGTCCTTTTGTGGTTTCAATTGTAGCGAATTAAAAAAAAAAAAAAAAAAATGGGAAAAGATATAATACAGAGATTATTTGAAAGAATAAGTGGGGAGAATGTTGCAATTTTATTTATCGTTATATTTTTGCTTACTCGTCAAATTTTATCACGAGTCGATTCACAGTTTTAATAAAGTTTTAACAAATTTTTCGAATTCTCGCACGTTTTTCACGCAACACGTGCCTGCAACTTGGAATAATTTGGAAACTTTTGTATGTCAATGTACGAGCACAATGTACAATCAGGATACGTTCATGGCTGGAGGGGAGGATGGTTTCGGACACACAGACCGATAAAGGCTTCTCGAGGCCAGTCGAGAGAGGATTTCAAAGGACTAGGAATTCTCTGCATGAGTTGAATAGTTGCAACATAAACGAGAAAGTCGGATGTGCCTTTTGTTGCCTCGTAGCGATGTCTAACATTATCGTGCGACGCGTTATCGCTTCAAGCCGTTTGCTAAAACACCGTTTTCCTTTGGATATCGTATTGATTTGTCCCAGTTTCGTGATATTTATTTACCACGCTTCGTAATTCGATCGAATAGAAAAAGACAAATTACTCGATCTTTGGAACCTCGAAAGTTGAACCTCGATCCATTGTTTCTTCTGTCTAATATCGGACAAAGAAAGTTTTTAACTCTATTAACGAAGTTCCAGCTTTTTCTCTCTTTCTTTCTATCATTCTTGGCAAAAAGTTTTTATACTGTACACGTATATATGTTATATATACGAAACTCGTTAAAAATAATTGTAATAATTTTTTTCACGACACGAAATGTACAATATTATGATATAGAATATCAGAAGTATTAATTAAAAAATTGTTTATTCCTTTGTGAAATAAAATTAAGCGATATTTTCAATATCCACCATTTTTGCCCTCTCATCGTATTCCCCTTCGTGAAATATATTACTCTTACGTACTCTTCGCTGTGCACGATCATTTCGCATTAAAAAAAAAAAAAAAAAAACGCATTTATTATTAATGAATTTCGTATTGTGCTGAAAAGTTTTTCGTGCCAGCGATATATCACCATCGAATTCCATGATTTAAGGATAGGACGATAATAATTTTCCCCACGAGTTAAAACGTTCGATTGGCAGAAATTTATCGTTCAAATATTATGATATTACGCGGATTGTGAGTCGCGAGGATGAACGATTGATGAACGAACCTCGGCAAATTCCAACGGGCCGTGGAGAAGGTACAAGGCTTTTCGATATATATATATATATATACACGAAAAATAAATACACCTTGACAAATTTACCGTGGAAAGTAATCAAACTTTTCAACGACGGCCGATCAATCGATAGAAAGCGGCCGTAATGTTCATATTGTTCGTCGTTTCTTCGATAAAGCAATTTAATCCAAGGATTCACTTTTGAAAATTTCTCATAGATTTCGTTCTATACGATTCCTATGAACGGGGTATCGTTCGTTGGAACATCGATACAAAAAAGTGTAAATATATTTAGTGGTTTTGTGAGACTAGTTTTTAATCTTTATCGATTTTTCCAAGAGGCATCAATTGCCTGATGATTCGCAGTTTCAGAATTAATCCGTGCGATTAACATTTGAGCGATCCCGATGTTTTAATCTTTAAATAACGTTTTCGAATTAGAACAACTTGGTTACGAGATCGTCATCATTTTGCGGAGGATGAAAAATTTCAATTAAAACGGTTCTGGAACGATATTCGTTCCGAGGAGGAACGATCGATTCTCCGAAGAAGAAATTTGTCTTTATTCGTGTTTATCCGGCTGGAATGACGGAGCACTTTGTCTCGAATTTTTGCTCACTCCACGGGGATAAACTCGTACATTATGCAACCGCGAGTTCCAGCTTCAACGCGGTCTCCATGTGCCGGCACAGAGACGGCGAACGACCACTTTGTTGCGCGTCGTTGCACTCGATGCGGTAGATTTTCACCTACAAATCTCCTAGGACGGCGATTCTAGAATTTCTCCTTCTCTGCGAATCGGGATTTCGAATTCGACGTCAACAGTAGACACGAGTTTTAACTTTCGTCTTTTCTTACTCTCGGTGAAATTTAAATTCGACGAATATTCCGCAACATCGAATCGAGAAAATCTGAAATTTCATAGAATGGAAGAATGTTCGATGTTTGTACTTCATCGAACGCGAGGAATCGGAAATTGTCGATTGATTAAATCCTATTTGCGAATTTAAATTCTGATATTTTCAAGATGTTGCAATTTAGTTTTTCGAAAATATCGAGTATGTAAAAGTAAATTGGAACTCGTCAAATCAAACCTTAAATAAGACTCGATCGAATTTTCAGAATTTTATCAGAATGGAGATCTTTCCGAGAATAAAGATTTCAAATTAAATATTGTTTTGTTTCGCCATCGTACGTATAAATATAAAATAATAATCGTCAAATTTAGATCTTCCAATTTTCGAATATACTATTCGATAAGATGTTACTTTGTTGATCGATATAGAAGCAATTAGACGTGGAAGTAGGTCGATATAATTAATTAAGGTATTTGCTTCATTGTGGTCTAAGTCTCGAGTTCAATGATCTCGATCGTTCCTATGGACCAATCCTAAATCGAAGGGTCATCGGCTAACCGATGGTGCAATGACACTCGAATGGCTACCCTTATTGGTTCAGGGATCAGTCACGGCTGACTGGTTGGCTGATACTTCATGGCTACTTACACACACGTGCTCCCTCTCGCATACACACACACACACACACTCGTTATTGCTTAAGAAAAAAATATTACTCGGAAATACGTAATATCTTTCTTTCTTCGCTTAATTCAATCGATATTATTTGATATGCGGGAATGGTTTTCTAAAGGGATCGAAAGGGAAGAATTATTATTATTTTTTAAGAAAAATAAATTACAGATTTCCATTTTCAAGAGGTTAAAATTAAAACAGGATTTGTTATTGTTTTGATTGTAAGTTAAAATGAACGAAGGAAATGATTCATCGATTCTTATTTTTTCCTGGAAAAAAAAAAAAATAAAGAAATATTGCAAAATCTTTAACTCAAAATAAAATTAAAATTTCATTCGATTTAATCGAAACATTGTTACGTTACAATGCAGTGGTATTGTGAATATTTTCTGTGGAATTATATTGCAGAAAAGATCTATCTACAGTTTATTATATTTATAATAATTTAATCGAAACTTTACTTTATTTAAGCTGGGATATATATATTTTAAGAATTTAAGAATTTTAAGAAGAAATATTTAATCGAATCGATCAAAAGAATACGAGATCGATGAATAGAAATACTGGATCGAATAAGTTTTTCCCCTTTCTTTTTAATACAACTGAAAATTAAAAGTTTCATCGTTTTTTATAATATAAAAGCATAAAAATACAAATAACTATAGAATGCTATAAAATTCCTTAGAAAATTGTAATTTTTTTTTTTTTTTACGATTACTACTAACTCGATATATGTATCTTCATTTCTTCTTTTTCATTTTACGCGATATACCCTTCCGGATATAAACATTCATTTCCTTCCTTCTTTTATGAAATTTTTTTTTCCGAAAGTCCATCGTAAAGAATGGGCAATTCCTTACTCAATCACGATATAAACGTAGCCAGAGTGTAGATGAATTTTTCCTTGAAAGATTCAAGGATGAATGGCAATCTATCGAGAATTATGCATAAATTAGCTCCTTCTTCTGTGAGAGGAGGATTCTCTGGACGAGTTTCGATTTCGAAGGAGTGATAAATTAATATCAAAAGAATAAATGGACAATTAGAAACGAAAATATTTTCCAAAATTCATTTTGACGAATCGTCGTATACCTTTGGAATGGAATAAAATGAACTTTTTAATTTTCTAATAAAAAAAAAAAAAAAAATGGAAGATAGAAAAGATGGAAATTCGAGAAAATGAGATTTAAAGATTGATTATTCGAATCTACGTTGCATAGTTTCACTTGCTATGTATCCGAGGAAAACATCGATATTCCGCTTCCTATTTTTCTTCTGAAATTCCGTCTACTCTTTGAAACTCAATTACAGCATATTGTAATACATCGAATCGCCTCTTTTTGCCATACCTTTATCCAAGGCAAACTAATTACATCGACGGAACATTGTTCAACGAGCAGGCTCGAACTTGCCTTTTAAAAATCAGAAGCAGGAAAAAATATGATAAAGAATTCTATCCATATTTTCCAACTCGACATTCACGTACGAACGAATATATTCTTTACGAAGGAAAGATGGGATATCATCGATGATCATTTCCATTTCGACAATACAATCCGTGCCATCGAGAAAAGGCGTTGTTTCGCGTGAACTAGAGCAATTCCCTCAACATTGCTCTCTCAGCTCGGAACCGGCGATATATTTTACCCTGCTGGAGCCCAACTTGCCACCCCCTTCCTTCTTCGAGGACGTCAGATACTTTTCGAAACGATTCCCCGTTATTCCCGGAGGGCGGCCTCCGGCGATCCTCTAAATTTCGTTATATCCGCGTAACCAGGTGCGCCGCCGTTTTCTCGGGGGTGCAATAATTTTCCCCGCACGCCGAACATTTTTACGCCACGATTCCTCAAAAAATCTACACCGTAAAGTTGCGGATAAATGATGGTTGACAAGGGGGCGGTAAACGGTTGAAGAGGGTTGGTAAAACGGTCCGCTGCTATAATTTCACATTCGCTGTTAACAGACGACCCAGAAGTATCCCTATGTGTCGTCGTTCATTGTGCAGTCGCCTTAATCGCAGCTGCAGACGGCGTTCAAACACTTCCGGCTGCGCGAGTTTTCCCCGGCTGTGTGTTGCATCTCTCTCGAAAATAATACATTGCACTCGACTACGTTGCGCCGTTAATGCAACATCTGGCAAAGTTTGCGGAGACAGACACTCCGCCCTTTAAATGGGTTAAGTATCGATTCGCACCAATGTGTGCCTCTTTTCGTTCGATTTGATTTTTTTTCCACGATAGGATCTGAAAGTTTCGTGGCATCACAATTTATATTAATATTTCGTTTCGTTCGTTAGATATTGTGAATTTATTGGATATTTTGTATTTCTTTTTCGTTGTTGTATATTCAAACTTTATCGCGAGCATACGCGATCCAGTTGTCCGTGAAAAAATTAAAATCGATAATTGGAATAATTTTGGGCTAATCGTAGAGAGATTCGAAGAATTTTATTTTAGAAATTTCCCTCACAAAATACTAGAGACGCGAGATTCCTTTCCTACTCGATAAATCATGTGCATAATTTAAACGTGTCTCTATTCGTTTACTAATCTAGGAATTATTTTAGCTCGATCGCACGATTAGCGGTAATCGCGTTTGTTCTTCCCTCGTCTGACTGCGAACTTACCATCAGCACGATTATTTCATATACATTGTCATCCACGGATCGCTATACACGCGATTAATAACAGCGTGTAGCTGCCCATTCACGCGCTATTTAATTCTCTACTTTATAAATCGAATCTAACCATGGTAATAACTTTTCTCCTCGTCTTTCTCCATCCTATCATTTCTCATCGATTAATCAATATCGGCGAATGATCTATTCATTCGATTACAAGCGACCCCGTTTCACGATGGAATTCCTTTCTTACGAAGCGCGAGGCACGTATTTCCACGATATTGATCCGTGTGTTGGGAATAATTTTAGAAAAATTATTTCGATTTGTGATTAGAGAGATTATAAATCTTCTATGACGAGTCCAAACAAACGTAAATAGAAAAGTTGTTAAAGGCAATCTTAATTCAATCTGATTTGTCGAAATTTATCGCAAAAAGACTCGAATGCCTTTTTTTGAACGTTTATGCCTTCTCGAACGTAACCGACGCTTCCCTTTGCTATTCGAGGAAGAAGAGAAAAAGCGAACATACGCGAATCTCAAATACGTGGCATCGATCGTTTGCCCGCGTTACGTAATAATAACATTCGGAGTAAGAAGGTTCGTAACAGATTGTGATTTGTGCGATAATAAATGTCCAGACTTTACGGCCAACGGGAGTATAAATTCCACACTTTTGCCGCTTCCGGGTTTTCCACTATTGACTGGCCATAAAGGAAGATGAGTTCGTGGTAAATATGAAGAGTGATGGATTCATCATGCTGTTCTTTCTCCCTTTGTCCATCGTTGCGTGTATATATCGCAAGTACGTATGTATCGTCAGTCATTCATAATATATTTATGCTGGATGTAAGGTATAATGGCAGTGACAGGTTGTCGATAGGATATTCCCAATAGTTTGATACATTGCCTCGACATTATTGGCTATTATATATTATTCCGACACGTAACTAAGATCGATGGCGGCTGACGACTTCCGCTATCGGTTCCCGCCCAATCGTTTCGTTATATATTTTTTTTTTATTAATATTTCTAAAACGATACGTTGCGACGACGAATCTGTCAAGTGTTGTAAGTTTTCACTTATTTAATTATTGTTGTCACAGTTGATTTACAGTCGTATTCGAATCGACTCGATTTCGTATTCGTTCTGAGGTAGTTCGATATCGCATAATTAAAATATTACGATTCGAAGGAAAAGTTTAAAGTTGCCTTGAAGTAAGAATCACACACGAGAATTGAAAGTACACAATTTAAAGAAAAACATAAGTGTGTAAGATTCTATCAATAGTTTCTCGATGAACCAGTTAATGAGAGTTATAAAAATTTTTTTAAATAAGTTTCAAAATATTCTTTTGAAGGTGAGGAAAAGGAAAGGAAAGAATTTTCAGAGCTACGCAAAATATTGAATACCGTGCATAAACTACAAAACGGGTATGAATGTTAATATCGATTTATCTCGTCCCATTTAATCTCATCCTGGTTGATAAGAACGGGCTGGCAACGCGCAACGTCATCGTCGCCTATTCAGAACTGCAAAACTTCGCTAATCAACCCCCTTATTACGTTCTCGACGTAGAATCACTTCATTCGGAGTAAATTGGTTTATTTGCTTCCCTGCAATTAGGGTATCTATTTTCTCGCACTTTCGCAAAAGGCAGACCTGCCAGAGATCTTCGTCATTCAAGTTTTCCACCTTCCTCTCTTTTCCATGGACGCCATTGTTTTTAATCTCGCTTACAGTGTGTTGAGGCAGAGAATTAAAATCATCGCGGGCCATTTAGATAATTTAACTTAACGAGGCTACGTGGGGCTTGGTCGATACGGTGAAAGCATTGATATACTTTTAATATGCTGCTCGGTATAATCGTACACGAGCACGCGATATTTCTTGCTTAAGAAAAATTTCACGTTATTTATCTTTATCTCTTTTAACTCTCGGAGGTATTCTCTGTAAAATGTATCGTAATCTGTAAAATGATTATTGAGCCGAGGATTTCAAAATTTGGAGAAAGAAAATTTTAAAATCTTAACTCGAAAAAATATTTAAATTTTTTCCTCTTACTTATACTTGAGATTTATTTTACACCTTTCAATCATGCTTTGAGAAAAGAGTACAATATCATATCGTCTTCTATTCTACAGTTTCGTACGATTTTAACGAATATTTTCGTTTCGATTCGAAGAAAAAGAAGGAAGGCCAACACGAATGAAATAGAAATTACTGTCAACCGGCGGCGAATCCGCTTTTCCAATTTCCCAGAACGCAAACAGCTGCAATCACCTTTCGTCCGGAATCACCGGCACGATTGACAATTAATATTCTCGGTTGAAATAGCGAACGACTCGATCGGCTCGATACCATCGATTGCCCAAACAACGCGTTCAATTAATTCCAATCCCTCCCCTCCCAAGATCAATTCACGCCGTATTTCGTCCCACTCCCCTTGAAACGAAGTCGAGAGTCGAAGGGGAGAGCCCGTGCGGTGACAAGCACCTCTTAAAAACCTTGCTAATCTAATCGCACTCCCTCCCCTCCCCTCCCCTCCCCTCCCCTCCTTCGAAGATTGAATTTTCGTGTCGAGATCTCGACAATAGCCGAGGATCTTCGATCTTGGAACTTTAACCTTTTTTTTTATCGCACTCTTATACGACCAAATTTTCCTCGCGTACAAACTCTGTGTAACGACGTGGCCGCAATCCTTATCGTGACACCGCCAACCTCTTCTCCTGGGCTGGGGAAGAGGGGCCGTTGTTTGCACGCCTAATTGGTATTCTTACTTTCTCTAAGCTGTCGAGCTCGAGCTCGTGCATATATTCCGTGGGTACAGTGTACACCCACCCTGGGATATCATCCACCTCTTAACCCTCGATGTGCGTACATCTCTGTGCGAGCCTTATATAATATCGCCCCGCTTATTCTTTTTATTCTTTTTTCCCCTTCCCCCTCATTCTTTTATCTTTGTCCTCCTCTCGAGGTGACGGTGTCGAGGGAATGAAAAAAAAATCGGAGGAGGGGGAGGAAAGTTGGTTGATTGTGTTGTTTACGCGATTGTTTTAATTCCGCGTGTATTTTACTTTCAAATAACATCGCGGCTGAAATATCCGAGGTTGATAAATGAATGGCGAGAAAACGCATTTTAAATATTTATATTTCTCGAATCGGTTTATGATTTATAGATTTGGACCGTGACATTTTTATAAATGTCAGAGATTCTCAGCCCATCAAGGGTTTTTCTTTCTTTCTTTTTTTTTTCTTTTTTCGTAATATGAACTCAAAATTTCGAGACGAGTGGAAGAAGATAATGTATTCTTCGTACAAAGAATCTTAAGAATCCAAGAAGATAATTTTTTGAATAACTTTTGATCCTTAATTTAATTAAATGAAATGGAAAATTAATCGCGAATTTTAATTCCGATTGCAAATGATTGAACCGTTGGCAACCGTCGAGCTTGCAAATTGCCATTACGTGTTTCGTTGCGGGCCAATCAAAGACCATAGAGAGACGGCAGGGGCCCCTAGTCACGTCCCCCTGGTAGGCTAATTCTGTGAAACTGTCAACCGGCGTTTACTTCTGTAAGACGATCCGCACGGAATGCAAATGCAACAACGGTTCCGAGACTGTAGCTGTTACTTACTTCGTGAATACTTCGCGGCCCATCCGCGATAACTCGCTCACTAGTCGAACCGGACAACTTTTCTTACGAGGGAAATCGACTTATGCAAACACGCCTCCCAGATTTTCTCTTTCTCTTTCTCGAGGAACGAACACGGGTATTCTTTCTCCTTCCTCTCCCTCTTGGCTCGCGTTTTATCGAGGATTAAGCGCGGAATTTTTTTTTTAATATCTCCGTTTATAACGCGCCGGTTACTCGATATCGCGCGGTATTAATGCTAAAACCGAAAGTGGCTGGCTCCCTCGACGCAGCAAGTTTGCGGATTATGCTCCCCGACACTCTTTTGTTTGCCCCTGGCTTTCCCGCCGCCGTTCTAAATTCCGAAACTGCTTATCTCGGTGTTTTCCAACGCGACCGTTCAACGAGACAACTGTTTACCTAATTTTTTAATCTCGCGTTTCATCGAGGGGGAATGGAAGCGAAACCTTGTCGATTTCCCGCCCACTCGTGTCTGTGGATTAGAAGGCGAGCGGGATGAAATTTCGGGGGATGATAATGCAATCTGCCGGGAGGGATGATTCCTTCTCGAAAGAGGAAGTGAGCTTTCCTCCGTTGTTATTTTATTTTTCTCGTGCACACCTGCATCCAGTTTTGATTTCCAACACAACGGCTTTCTCTCTCTCCGTGTGCGCGCGTGTGTTCTCCATCGTGCTGAGAACGTGGAAAATTGAAAGAGTGAATGCTTCTCTGATGCGTGTTTCAAATATATTTTCAGAGAATTTCTCGGCCCAGACAGAGGGAAAATATATTTGAATGGGAGGGTAGGATAACTGGGTACGCCGTTGCGCGAGTACCTATTCATTATAATATACAGGGTGTTTTATGCCACTAGTTCTAAAATGGTGTAAGGACAGAGTGAAATTTCATGGAGAAAAATTAAATAAGTTTCGTGTGATGCACCACGGTTGGTTTGGTTGCATATATTCTTAATTCGAAGGAATAGAAACGTTTCAAAGGTTTCAAGATAGTTTTAAAAGAATAGAAGAATTAGTATATAGAGTATACTTGTGTGTAGAAAATTTAATTCGAGGTACTTTAATTTTTAAATTTTAAAAAGGAAATAAAAGGAAAGCAGGAAAAAAATTACGATTAAAAGGTATAAAAATATTTATTTCCGCTTATCCGTTTTAAAAATCTATTTTCGTCAACTTCTAAGTCTAAGAAACTACGCATTGGACAAGTGGAATAAGTCGGCCTCAAGTCGGACAAACAGAAGTAAGAATTTACTTTATTCACTTTGAGTTTCAAAGATTTGTCTTTCTGAAACTGTCCTCTCCCTGTCTTTTCTAACTTCCTCCTCGAAAGAGGGAAAGAATTACCTTAAATCTACTTAAAAATACATAATTTAATAACGAAAAACTCTTATAGAGAATGTTTCCTCTGAGGCAAGTCACTGCTCTTAAGCGGTGAAAGATAGGAGAATAAAATTTTACGAGATAAAATTAAATGGTTTCGAGTATTATACGAGTATGCTTCCCTTAATTTAAAAATTTTATTAATCAATTTAAGAAGGAAACATTTTAATATCAATTCCAAGATCAATTAGAAGAAATATACATATTTACGATTAGATCTGAATAATCAGCACTAAATTATGCGCTAATAATAAATAAAACGGCATAATTATGGTTAAAATTTCGCATCTAGATATTTTTAGTGATCACGAGAACTAAAGAATTCGTTTGGGATTCATTTCTTTTTTTTTTTTTTTTTACCGTCCCACCAGTATTAAAGTCAGCAGGTCTTTTCTCTCGTCCGATCACAAACTGTCCAACTTCTCTTTTTCCACCACACAAGCGGTGCTCATTTGCCTAATGACGGTCCAATTTCGCTTGATGGATCAATGACGTTCAACCTCTCTGTTCGAGGATACATATACGTGATAATCTCGTTTTAATGGCACGTCTAGAATTAATTTTATCCCATACATATTAAGCTTGATATCCATTATTATCCCAATTATTCCCTAATATGATAAACACTTCTGTTAAAAGAAGCCTTTCGAATCTATATCTTGTCTTATAAATAAAGAAAATTGTTCGGCGGCGAAAAGGGTGGGAAAATTCAAACAATTCGACGATTCAGACAATATAGCGCGTATAATCGAAAGTTTTTCTTTGGAAAATGAATTTCTCCTCGAAAATAATTCCCTCGGTCGAAATATTTTCTTGCGTTTTCATTCGTCAGCTTTTTGATCTTCCTTTCCTTTCATAACTGGGAACGCTTTAGTCGTTCGGTCGATCGTAGATACGTTTGCCTCGATTCTTGCTCTCTCTCTCTCTCGTTCGTCCGTGTGCGTGCGTTTTTTGTCTGTATACAATGCATGTGGAGAATCGAAGGAATTATAGGGAAGGAAACACGTAAAATTTCTTCCCGTCGAACAATATTTGGATCTCGATTCAAATTATTCATAAATGCGCGTTCTTTGAGTCCGTTGACGTTTCTCAATACGAGAATAAGACGTTTATAAAAAAGTTTGCTTTTCAAAAGAACGAGGATTCATCTCCACGTCGAATATTTACTAATTTTTTATCAAATCCTTGTTACGCGAATATTTGAGCATGAAGGATTAAATTATACTTGTCTGTCAGTTTTTAATAAAATGGTGAAAAATTAAAGTAGATCTGACATCTGAAACATTAACAAGATGCCGTTTTACGGTTTCCAAGAAATTGGAACAAGTTAATTGTGTATCAATTAATGCACGACAAGAATGTTGTAAAAATAAAATGAAGAATGCACGGGACAGGATATATTTTTAATATTGAAACGTATACATATATTTCGTATAACCGAAAGTCGATATTTAGAAAGAAAATTTTATAAAAAATTATTAATATTAATTAACGTATTTATAAAATATCTTAAAAATAAAAATATCTTGTTACACGTTGCTACAATTGTTATAGGATACAAATTATTTTATATATAAATATATAATAAAATATCGTATTATCATTTGATGGTAAAATGAATGTATTATAAGCAATGACACGAATGGAAATTTTATTGGAAATTTATATCATATTAAACAATGACACAATGGATGGAATCTTTTATTGGGAGAATAGAACCTGCGTGACTATTCCATCGATCCAATGATCGCAAATAAAATATTTTTTATCGAGATATATGTATAAAAAGTAGTTAATCAAAGAAAGTACCGAGCAGAAGCATTATTTAGTTCGACTAAGTGGTCCGATTAAAGTCATTCACCGAGTTCTAATTTTTGTCGTTGCTCGCTTTATACGAGATCCCTTTGTACTTTCAAGCATTCTTTCGATCCGAGAATTCTCCGGTATTCTCGAACCCTCTTCAACTTCCTCTCCTTATATGTTACCGTCGACGTCGATGAAGCACGTTCTCAATGAGATGCATCAAAGTACCTTTGCATGCTTCGTTTTGTGACTTAGTTTCAAAAAAAAAAAAAAAAAAAAAGAAAAAAAAAAGAAGAAGAGGGAAAATGGAAAAAAAGAGGATCAACGATCGAGGAATAATTAAAAAAAACGTGACATATAAAAACGTTTCTCAATTTATTTTAATTCGTTAAAAGAGCCAATGTTGCCTCGATGTTACGTTTGTAACTTTTTTTTTCTTTTTTTCCAGTCAATGTATATAATTGTGTAATCATATTTTTAAATTTTATAATTGCGAAAAGAAATTTTAAACATTTCATTCAATGTTCTTTTATCATCGTCTCCTCTTTTATCCCTTTGAATTGAATATTTGATTCCGCATTTTTTTCTTTTTTAAATCGTAATTATAAAAGAAAATTCTAAGAATATATATATATTTTCCATCATCTTTTTAACGATATATTTCCCTCAATTAAGCGCTTCAAGTGACGAGCCCGATTTGTAATGGTAATTTAATATTGGGATATAAAAGGCGAGGATTGGTCGTAAAGATGAAAATAGTAAAAATTTAACATACCTGTACTGACGCGCGAAAGAAAATTAAAAATTAAATTGTATCCATCTAAATTAAAATCGATTCTTAACTTTTATATAAAAAAAAAAAAAAGAAATTGCTGTTTCGGTACGAAATATTTCTTTGAAAATTTATTCGAATTGTGATCTCGTTTAACTTTCATTACACGCATTTAACACAGTGCAAGTAAAGAAACATAATTAACAAAGATCGTTTATTTTTCCGAGTTTCGATCGATCTCTGCTCGAAGAAAATCCAAATTTACTTCAATTAGGCGAGAAACACGTGACAAGAGATCGAGTATTAATTTCCAAATATAATTTCCAAATATGAGAGACGTGGCGATGAAATTAGATTTTTTTCTTGCAAAGATCCTTAAGATTAATCGCGTTTTAACATAAAAATATTTCTCTGGGCAACTAATTAATCGATTCCTGGCTGAGGAGAGGGCTGAGGAGAGGTTAACCTCAACGAAAAAAAGGAGAATCAATTTTCAGAGGCCGAAGTTCGATGTCGACGATCACGATGACGACCACGATTTCCTTTTGATTTTCTTTTGAATGAACGGCCGATGTTTTCGCGAACGATGTTACGCGAAACGAGTTTTACGTGTAGCGCGATACACAACGTCGGGGATGGAAATGGAGGTCGTGGAACGAGTATGCGGCCTGCCTTTTCTCCGCCACGGTAATGGTCCGTATTTGCTCGACTCGGTTTCAATCGACTGCACGGAAAAATGTGGAGGGAACACCGTGCACTTTAATTCCTCCAAGAATAGCCTTGCTCTCATTCACGCCGGGATTAAATTTGATCGTTACTCCCTCGATTACATCCTCCCTTTTCCTTTCTTCCTTTTCCTTTTTTCTTTTTTTTTTTTTTTCGAACAATCGTTCGAACATTTCAACGGATGAAATTTTAAAGTCTTTTTCTAGATCGTTCGTTATCGAATTAAGAATTACTTTATTATTGCGTATTTTTAACAACGGAATTTTATTTCATTATCGTTCGTCGATAACAAACGTGTCCTTTCCTCATCTTTCAAAGAATTTTAAATCAGATTGAAAGAATGGAAAAGAAGGAAAGTGGAAAGGAAGAAAAATTCGGAAGACGGTCGGCAAGATACACGGTCGAGGAAGCTGTAAATCGCGGTGTAATTTGCTTACGACTTTATTCGTCGGCTCGAGTACCCGCACGGGAGCGAAACTTTCGGAACGTAAATCGTAATTAAAGTTCCGTTCAATTAAGACGCGAGGTGTAATTCAAGATCACCATAAACGCCCCTCCAAGGCCATTAATGCATACCGTACGTGCCGAATGTTTATGCCCAGTTATTAAAACTGTCCTGACCTAACGAGGCCATCAATGAATCCTTCCTCGGCCGAGCGATATTAAATTCCTTCACGATTAATTGGCCAACTTTCGGTAATCGGGTCCGGGAGTTCGTATCAAAATGAAAGGAATTTATTTCCCGTTTAATAACAATCTTCGAAGAGTGATGCGTTGTTGCGCTATTTGCACCGCGATTCTTCGACTCGTCACTTTCATTCACCTTTTTTTTTTGCTCGAATTAATCGTTTCTGCCTGTCTATCTCGAAACTATTAGTGTATCAGTAATTGTATATATCATTGTATTATTTGGTTTCATTTTTTAAAAACATTTCTTATTTCCGTTTATTAAACTTTTTTTTTTTTTTTTGACTGTTTTCAGGATTAAAAGTGATAAATGTCTTGGACTTTTATTAAGTGAGTTGAAAATTGCGTCATCTTCGATTTGATCGCGAAAGGGACAATTTGTACGAGTATTTAAATATAATGTATTTTGAGAACCACAAAGTGCCTATGATATTAAACGGTGGAATATAAATTACTTTTGAAACAGTTTTACATCTACGTGCAGGGCTTCTTTTCAATTTCCGGGAAAGTTCTTATGTTCTTACCTCTCGTGACCACTTCACTTACTCGCTTCTCCAATCTTTTTATTCCATGAATTTTTTTCACCGTTGAAGTCACAGCGTCGATATTGTCTAGCCTGCTCTCTCGACCCCAATTGCATTTAGACAGAGATGTTCGTAAGAAGAAAGTTTTTACGACCGAGAAAGCTTGATTCGTTTCTTAAAATGTACGATATTAATACGATATATCCTCGTCCAGAATATATTGTATCGGTGTATTAGCCTCTTTTGAAACGAATTATAACTTTAAAATCATCGAGGATCATATCTTTCAAATGAGAATAATTATTGAATTGTAAAAAGAAATTGATGTACGAACTTATGTCGGATGAAGCAAGATCGTGAAAATCGAACAATTTTATTTCTGTCATAACCGTGCCACTTGCCTTACAATTTGCCTTATAACTTTCAATTCGGATTATTTTACACGTGATTATTTTTACACAATTTCCAAGGGGAGCTTCGATTTTTCCACTTTTCGTACTCTCGAATTCAAAGTGGAAAAATCAATCGATACCTCGAACACAATCGTTATCGATATTCTCTACCATAAATTTGAAAATATCGAAGCGAGGAAAATAACGCAATAACGCGTTAAAAGAAAAAGAAGAGGAGGAAGAAGAAAACGAATAGAGAAATACTCGTATGGAATTTTTATCTTTATATATCGATGCTTCGATGCTCGTTTAAAAGCAGTCCCATGCATCTTGCCGGGGAGAACAATCGGCCAAGTTCGACTTTAAACGCCGATTGAGACCTCGTTTAAGTCGTACGTACCTTTACGTCTCCTTTTTTCGCTTATCCCCATTTCGAGCAATCGTTTCGTAATGTAGAACGAAATCGAGCTTTACGAGGTTTCAGGATAAATCTCGGTGTGTTCTCTCGCCTTGATTTTTCTTCGAAGGATCGTATTCCCTGTGTAACGTACACGATTCGAATCGAGGGAGGAGGATCGAATTAAACGGCTAGTCAGACCGATCTCATTCGTCTCTTTTTGGAAAATTCTTCTTCTCGCACGTGGAGAAATAAATAAAATTTCGTGTTTTACGAACGAGACGATTTCTTGTTGCGTTTCAATTAGAACTTTGTTCTATCGAAATCGAATCTCTCGATGGACGAACGAGGTGTAACGAAGATTCGTTTGTACAAATAAATTAATTTAGTTATTAGGCAAAAAGAAATTTCATAAAGTTTACAAGTTGATATTCCTGGTAATTCAATGGTACAATAAGCAAAGCAAGTTTTACAAATTGAACTACACAATTAATTTAATATTATCGTGAGATTTTGACGTCGAGTCATAAGTTTCCAAGTTTTAAATCGAATTATATTATTCATTTCCATCTTATTCATCGTGGATGACCTTTTTTTCTAAATCGATACACGTTTTCTTCGATCAATTATTATCGATTTTTAAAAATGAAACTATCATTATTTGATAATTGATTATTCGAAAAGAGAGATTCGATTTAATCTAAAATAATAGAAATTATTTAATCAATCGTATCGAATTTACAATTTGCCGATTATTCGATAATATTTCCCTGTATAAAAACGTTGACGACGTTGAAAAAAAGAAATTGCATTTTTAAATGGTTACGAAAAACGACGATGTCGCCTCAAGTCCAAACACGAAACGAGCCAAAGGGAGTTGTTAACAATCGATCATGTCCCCCGCAAACAAGCCTTCTACGTTTCGTAAAATTTCCATTCGCCTGCAAGCGTGCACAAACAACCCTCTCCTCTCGAAAATCGTCCCTCAAACGATTTAACCCAACATATTCAACAAATTCTTTCAAATATAAGATACACTTTCTTACATTTTCTAATTTATTCGTCGCTCTATTTCTAATCTAAACCAATCGTCGCTTCTCGATGTCGTAATAATAGTTTTCGCGAAAATGGAGCAAAAAGAACGTGTCGCGTGCTCTTTAATCAACCAATCGGTTGACGTGCTCGCGACATTTTCCACGCTTTTGACGAAAATCGAGAAGAAGCTGGTTATTTAATCAACGACGCCGGACATCCGATTGAATTATTCAATCGAGACGTGCTCGTTTGAGGGTCACGGAATATTCTCAAGTTCGCGTAGACGCGTCTCCAACGAGATCCGCCATTTCTTTCTTTTCTCTTTAAAACCTCTCGATTTCCCCTCCCTTTTTTCTTTCGATTCGAGAAAAAGTTACGGCGATGAAAAACTTTTCCCTTTTTTTCTTTTTTTTTCCCCACGAATAATTTCGACGATGGGTATGGATTCGGGATTCATTTATCCTCCTTTGAAAAATTGAAAGTTTACGATACAATTTTTTTCCCTTCTATCTGTCTTTTTTTTTTTCGATCCCTCTTTTATCTTGAATTGAAATCGCACGAAATCTCGATATCGCGAATATTATCGGTTCAGTGGCTCGGTTTACTATCGTTCTCAAATATTTATCCGTGAAATACTTGAAGCGTGCGTGTTTGTACTGAAATGAAACAGGCAGCCGATCAATGCGTTTGAGAATGGGGTGAAAATATACGCGGTTCAACGTTATTTCGACCTTGCTTTTTTTTTTTTTAAAATTTTCTTTGAGACACGCGCGCGAAATAGTTTTCGAGACGACGCCAAGTAATAGAAAGAATGCGGTTGTTTGAGCCATTAGTAGGATTCGAAGAGCAAACGACGAGTATGTGCTTTTCCGGCTAGACTACCAAACGGTCGAGGAGGGAGGCGGGCCCTCTGGTTGCACGAAGTCAAGGAAATGTTGGGAAAATGTTTGAAGTATTCGTGGAATTTTCCACGTAGGAACGTGGCCCTAAAAGAGTTAAATAACTCGGGTGGAAATCAGAAGCGTTACCCGGCATTTTAATTGCATCGTGTCATTAAAAGGATTTTACGATTTTATGGCGCTCGATATGGCCAATTAGAATGAAAGAATTTTACAATAATTCGTGTTATTTTCAATATTGGCGTTAATTCAAGACTCTCACGCGTGTGAGAAAAGAGTGAGAAAAATATCATATAGATCGACATCTATTCCTTCCTACTTTTTTAACAACAAAGTTTTTTTTTTTAAAAAACTGTGAATATTATAATTTAATTCATAATATAGGCTTATTAATAATTTATAGAAAAGAGATTTGATATAATTATCGATCCATATTTTCACGACAAATACAAAATTCGAAAGCAGAAGCGGTGTTTTAATAATTACGATGCGAAAGAAAAAGAGTTCGTCAAAAGCGCGATTAATGAGAATCGCGATTGTACGTGTTCCAATGATTTTTCGTGTTCCCAAAGTATCGTCGAGTTTCGTGGAATAATAAGCGGTTTCATCCGAAGCCAATTTTCCAGACGATCGCGTACAGCGATAAGCGAGGCTTCATTATTTTTCCCGTTAGGGTAACAAGGTGTGTCGGCCACGAGCCGGCCTCTCGTTAAAACTGTGATAAGGGGTCGGACTGTTCAACCCCCTGGTTGATACGACAAGAAAATTATTCAGCGACATATCGGCTAGGAAAATACGTTTACGGAGGCTTAGAGCCTTAAGCGCGTCAGTGAATTATTGGCCGGGGAAATCGAGCGTGGCGGGGTGCAAATCGAGAATAACCATCTCTATGTAAATCCGGATATAATTCCTCCCGTGATTCATAAGATATATGTCGTTGACGTCCCGACTCCGCTATCGTACGCTGAATTTCATGACTCCGCATGAATTTCATGAAAAATAATTAGACCATACCGCCCTCACTTTTTACGGTATGGAAATAAGGGGGTGCGCGATTCTTTTCTTTTTTTTTTCTTTCCTTCTCTCTCTCTCTCTCTCTCTCTCTCTCTCTCTCTTCTTCTTCTTCTTTCTTTTTCCTTCGTTCGACGATAATAGCCGGGTACTTTATATCCTTTTCCCACGAACAATTTCCATAGATTGATTAATAAATTGATGATATTTAATTCAAGTTAGGATACGAGTTTAGGATACAACGTGGTTTTTTTTTTTTAATATTTAGAATGAATATTTTATACATTTCATACAATATATATAGTGATGACAAGTTTTCGAGTTTTAATTGTAATCTATTGTAAGTAAGAGAGGTGTGTAACAAAGGTGTATAACAATAACAAAGGATTTTTTTGCAATTAACTTGCAAAAGGAAACTTGCAAAGAGAAATGTTAATCAACTTATGCGTTGCAAAGTAAAGGGACTAAATAAATACTAAGTTTTGCATTTAAAATGTAGGAGATCTTTTCATTAGCTTTGGAGGAATTACATATAAATTAATATAACGTAAACAAGATTGTATCCATTAAGTTAGTTTCAGAGACAGAGACATCAAGATTGGAAACGTATCTTGGATAAATAGTTAATTTATATTTAAATATCTTTGCTGAAAAATCGTAGTTGATAGTAGCTTATTTTACTTCGCTCAAAAATGTGTGCAACAAGATCGAAATGCATGAAATTATTATATTTTTAGTGTTAATTATCGAAACAAAGAAATAGATACTTAAGGGATGATCGTTAAAATGCACGTATTATCAGTAATTATTATCGTAAACGTATCATCTTTTTTCAAAATATTCTAATGATTCGTTTCACATGTTTAAACAAAACTCATTCTCTATCGATCCCATACAATAAAAGTTCCATTGTCATTATACATTGTATAGTATAGTGATTGACACACATACACACGTACCCAATTCTCGACAATCCTCCTCTCCAATCAAAAACCGTGTCTCGATTAAAAATACCAGTGAATACGAAATGTTTCCATTTTCCCCTTCCATTTTTAAATCGAAATCGTCTCGCCCCCTCGGGTATAAACGTGAGGGGTGAGCATCCATAAAACTGAAGGATACATCAGAGACTTGGCCGTTGTTCCCTCGTTGTTCTTGCATCTTCTAAGTAGTAGCGCAGAGAGAGAGAGAGAATCCCAAGACTTAAATTTCTCGCGCGGTTGAGAGAGGGAGGTGGAGGGGGAGGGGATGAAGCTTGGTTTTACACTATTGTTGCGCGGAAAGATTGCGGCAAACAACGGCCGACCGGTGTAAATTATTGAAGAGAACCGCTTACCGGGGAAGTTACTCGGAAAAACGTTGTGAAAATGGCGAGCGTACTTTTATTTTCGCGGGCGTTTTCCGCGCTCGCGTTTGTTTTTCCACGAATCGTTGCTGCTTTGGTGAGTACATTTTCCGGCGGAATTGTTGTCCTTGCCGTTTTACTGATTGCAGCTCGCTTTTTACCTCTTTCAATTTTGCCCCTATAGCTGCGAGGATCCATTCGCGGCGAATACCTTTGTAACTGTTCAACTGTTTCGCATTGACCCTTTGTGTTGAAATGAAAAAAAAAAAAAAAAAAAAAAAAAAGAAAGAAAGAAAGAAAGAAAAAAAATGGAAAAAAAATTCTATTTCAAATTGACGGTTGGTTCGAGAAGCATTTTTTTCTTTCTTTTTTTTTTTTTTTTTTTTTTTTAGATGATACTCGATCGCTCTCTTAATCAATTCGGATCAATTTTATTTTCGACGAAACAATACGCGCGTTTCTTATTCCAAGCGTATCAATTTTCGAGATCGAAATTTCTTTGATTGCAACGCGTCGTGGAAATTTTTATTTTTTAAAAATGAACCACTTTTCATCCCGGCCCCTATTAGGTTGACTTTGAAGTCGTGGTAATGCCAAGGCTCGATGAATACTGAATTAGCTGTGTAATAAATGTAATGGCATAGATGGAATGACATTCAATGATAACGTCAAATAACGTGGGCGTCGATTGGAATTCAAATCGATAAATCAATCAAGAGGGTTTTAATTTGGTAAAATTTTATATTTCTACAAATGGATATAGGAACGATTGCGAAGGGTGGTGTTTAGAATTTAAAGAGAAAGAATTTTCATCTTTCGCGTTGAAGAATACTGAAACTCACATGAACTCGTGTTGAATTCGAAAATTACAGAGAAATTCACCCGATCTTGATTTTAATGAAAGTATGTTTCGCATTTAATGTAGAATAAAAATTACACGTACGTGGATATAATTATATGCTGACTTCCATTATTCTGGCTATCTAAATTTCACCGAATTTTGAAAGATGAGAAACTTTCAAACAACGTTCAAAAACTTGCTTAATAATTTTTACCTCCTATACTATATATCGATTATCTATGATCATATAATACGATAAACAAAATAAAATAATAAATGGGTAAAAAAAAAATTAATTAAAATAATAATAAAAAGAATATTGCCGATATACGAAACGAAAAATCTCATTATAATATCGGATATAAATATCTCGTTAATTCGAGAATAATTTTCTAATAATCTTTCTCCATTATTTCCCGTATCCGCCATAATAATATTTATAAACACGTATACACAAATAACCTCGCCTCTCGATTCCTATTACAACTTTAAATATTCCAACTTGCAAGAAATTTAAACGAAATTTTACTCAAATTAAAATTCCAAAAAATACTCGACAAATCTCGAGAAACAAATAATCGTCTCGAAATCTTCTGTCAAAAAACCCACCCACCCGCAAAGGTGTCCACGCAGTGTAAATAGAATCAGAAACGTCCCTTTGACCGGTGCCGGTCCAATAATCGGCCGATCATACACCCTACAACTTTTCCACCCATTTTTCCGACTCGACTCGAATCCGTGGTGGGGGCCGCGGCGGCGTGGTGGGGATTGGACGACAAGCGGCGAACGGCGTCGCCGACCCGGCAGTCGTTCGGGGCGGTTTCGGCGCACCAGTGTACCACAAGCGTTCCCAGACCACGTACACGCGTGCTCCCTCACGTTTCCTCTCGCGCCTCTCACGTGACCGATCATCATAACCGTCCGCGTGTTGCAAGCATCGCGAGAAAAAATTCTCCTCCTCTGCTCGAGCTTTCGTTCGCAAGTGAGCGTGAACCAACTTGCCTGGCGGAGAGAGAGAGAGAGAGAGAGCTTCGAGGCTGGTCTCTCGGAGATTCCTGGGCTGTACGGTGTTCACGAGCGGCTACGTTACGCGCGTTGATCGTCGGTGAGTATTTTTTTCTTCTTCTTCTTTCGAATAAATGTAATAATCGTGTGATCATCGAACGAATCGAGTGGTTTCGATCGATTGTTTATTATCGCGAAAGATTGTCGACAGACGGGGAAGAAGGATTGTTTCGAGTTTTTATTATGCTTAGAAGAAGCTTTGTTTGTTGAGCTTCCGTTTTCACGGATTCGAATATTATTATTCGAGTAATATTTCCTGTGATATTTCTCTCTCGTTGCAAATCGTCACGAATGATTATTAATATCCTCCACTCGAATTATTCGTGTGTTTAGTTTTAGTTTTATTATTTTGGTTGAATATTTCTTATCGAATGATAACATTTATTCAAAGACCAAAGTGGAGGAGGAACAAGCGGTTTCGTCAAATCGCAACACGGCGATTTTCAATTCGTCAAATCGAGCGAAGCTCCTCCATCATAATCAAGCTTATCGATCACCGAACCGGAAAATAATTCACGAGGGATCTTGAACGGTTCACGCGCGATCCAAAGCCGGCTTAACGTCTCATTCCGAGAAAGCCCGCGTTGTCGCTAATTTTCCGCTTTCTCGTCGATCATCCTCAAATTCCATCAACCCTTAGCCGAGGGTTGTCGTAACGAGGGGGGAAAAAAGGAAAATCGCGAGAACAAAATCGTTGCATCTCCTTCGGCGATGGGAGACTTACTTTTTTTATTTATTTATTTTTTCGAGAAAGAGGAATAAAATGACACGTGGCGCGGATTATTTGTAAATTATTCTTAAAGATCGATTTCTCTCGGAAAATTAATTTTTAATTGTCTCAGATTCGACGGATACGTTGCATTCAGAATGCAATTAAAGAGAAAAAGTGAGTAACGTGACTTTGGGAATGGGTTTCCCGCCAACAGGTGGAAGGCCATTAAAACAGGTGGAGGAATGACGATGTAACGGCGCGCCGATCAACGCTCTCGTTTCTAAATTACCGAATTAAATGCATCGTGACGTGGATAAAGTGCAGGGAAAAGTGTTGCTTTCGTTCAATCGTTCTCTCGATCTTTCGATGATGTATCAAAAATTTTTCGATTTCCAAGAAGATTATATCGATGGCGAGATTGATTTTTAAGATCGGGATGATCAAATTAGGAAAATAAAATGTGATAGTTGGAAAGAAATACGCAGTTTCAATCTTTATTGAAAGAAACTAAATTCCAAGCATAGCATAAAGACAGTTCGTTGATTAATATATATATATATATTTACAACGAAATCTTTCTCGATTTTGTAAATTATCGGTCGCTGATATAATATTTCGTATCGATGATATGTTATGTTATTTTCTATGATACTTTTGCGTTGCAACGTTTCGACAGACGAATCTTGGTTGACGGATCTGTTCATCCTTCACGTGATGATCTCGTGAAAGTTTTTGAAAAACAGAGATTTAATTTAAAAAAGAAAAAAAAAGAAAGAAAATTTAACCATTAAGGGATTAAAAATGATACGAAACTCGAATAGTCAATACGCGATTGAAAACGTTTGAAAAGATAGTGCTAGCTGAAAGATTAACGTTATCAACGTTCGAGCGATCCCATTCAGCCCGAATAATATCTAGACGAGAGGCTGACGTTGAACCAGGGGATAAAAAAGTTTTATCGTACCTAAGAATATCCTGTTTTTTATTTAGAATTCAAGTTGGAAGTACGTGGTTTACTTTACGCCGCGGTATGAATTTTTATTTCCAAGCGAAACGTGTACTCCGCTTTTGCGAAGGGAAATTCCTTTATCTGTCTCCCTTCCCCTCCCCCCCTCCCCCAAAACGAGGACGCTGCAATTTAATTTAATTTCATATTCGGGTATAGAAGCACGCACGCTTTAAAACAAAATTCCGCGCTCTTTCATACAGGTGTGTACATTTATATCAAACACTGTCTTGTAACGTACAACAAAAAAAAAAGAGAGTGGCTGTCTGGCCTTGTCAGCGAGAAATGTAGCTTTAAAATGACCGTTAACGTTTTTGCCACGGTATTTCATGATTTTTTTTTTTTTTTTTTTTAGCTTCGTTTAACATTGCCGCCGCACTCTTGAATAGTCGTTAACCGAGTGCGAGTTATTTTTCATCTCGTAATCAGTTTCCATTATCTGGATATAAAATAAAGGGGGTTGAACAGGGTTCTTTTTCCTTTTTTTTCCGCGGTGTATTTCTGCGTCGCATAATTGACTCGGTGTATTATTCGAAATGGCGTATTTTAAAATCTCGGCCGGGAGAAGTATGATAATAATCGCGATGAAAAGTAAGGAAACTGTGATTACCGATTTCACGAGTCACGGTTAAATCATGGATGGAAAGTTTGAATAATATTTTCAAAATTCGGGTATTATTTTGTACTTTTATTAAAATAACACGCGAATTATTAAAACTATTTTTTTTTTCAGGAAAAATTAAAAAACTTGAAAGGCTTCGTGAAACGTTCGAAAAATTACGGGTATAAAGTTTTTATTAAAATCTGAAAAAGAATGAAAAGAGGAAAACGTTATTTATCGGGAAAATACAATTTTTGCACGTTCACGTTATATATTTCATTCATAATTTAATAGAATCGATAGAATCGAGCAAACAACTTAATGATGTGACACACCACTTTAATTTCAACAATCAACAACCCAGTTTAAGACAGTTCAATTATCAGGATTACCACATTTTTCCGCGTGAAGTCAGGACACTTTACCATTTTTTTCTCCCATCTCTCCCATCTCTCCCTCTTCGAAATTTTTCGAATTTACGGATCCTGCTCGATCAGGCAGATACAATTTTCTATCCATCATCATGGTTGGCGATAACTTTTATGCACCCACCCCACCCCCTGCAATTTGCTCGAAGACGCGCGGCGTTTTTTCAAATTGCCAGTCAGCTGGCGACGTTCCCACGAATGTCGGCTCGTAAGAACGCGAAACAAGCAGGCTAGAAATGATAACTAACCCGTAAGAAACCGTGTGTGTGTGTGTGTGTGTGTGTGTATGTTGGAAAAACACAAAGGCAAAAGGAATAGAATATCGAGCTCTGAATATGAAATCGAGGACAAAAAGGCTCGTTGAAAGGCGCGTTTCGTGCTGTTTAACGAGTAGTCGGCAAACATACGTGACGAGAACAGTGTTTAATAAAGTCGAACATTAATATTTAGGTCGTTTGGCAATCGTAATTCGAGTTGGCCAGTGCAAAACGGTGTCGAGGAAAAGAAAAAAAAAAAAAAAAGAAAATACGTCTCCTTTTTCATTTCCCTCCCCTCTCCTCGATTTTTTTTTCTACAGGAACGAGGAGCGAAATAGGCGAAGTCGATCAAACGAGTTTCTTTCTGGGTCAATGTGATTTCGAAATTTATGTCGTCCCGGGAATCAAGCGAAAACGTTCGATTTCGGCCGAACTGTTAACCGTTCAGACGGTGCGTGACGAAATTGGAAAAATTAAAGCAATGCTCCTGTGGATATTCCAATGACATTGTTCCACTAAATTTTCCAATTCGATAATTCTAAGCAATACCCGCGAAAATCCACTTTGCTCGACACACCAAAATTTCTCAACGTAAGACCAGGCGAACGCTTAGATTTTATTTAAACGTATCACTGGATATTCTTAATAAGGGATGTATGCGTTGTTAAATCCTCTTTTTTTTTTTTTTTTTTTTTTTTTACTCGCGAGCGAAGCTCAAAGCTGCGCTAAAACCTGGATAACGATAAAAGTGCTCGTCCAGCCAAGAATATCCCCCCCCCCCCCCCCTCCGGCGTACGGGTCTGGGAAACGTTAATTTCATAGAGAATGAAAAATTGTAAGTGTAATCAAGTGAAATGCGGCTTCTTAATTTCAACGTTGCCGCTATAATAAATCGTTGCCCCACCAAATTAACCTAATTTTGTATCAACCGCGATTACAATGATATATACATCTGCCCGTTCAGATTAAACGTTCTTAATTTTGAAGTAGCGGTTGATGCAACCTTAATTTTCTTGCAATTTTAATCCTTCTTATTTTTGCAGATCCATTCTTTCTTTCTTTCCTTCTTTCCTTCTTTCATTCTCCGGGAATTATCCGGGTAAAATGGTCGAATCTCGTGCATCTTTTAACGCAATCCAAATGTCAAACGATTATAATAATTGGAGCGATGTTCGGTATCTTTTTATATATCGAGCGAAAGCTCGATAATCGGTGGAATTGGTCAAGCAAGGGAAAATAGAAAAGACGCTCCGCTATAATAAGCAATTATTCCCTTTAACTTTGTCAGGTAATTATTTTTAGAATAATCTTTTTCGACAAAAATCCTTCCCTTTTCCTATAATATTATTATTACTCCTCCTAATATTTTCTATTTAAAATACATAATCTTAATTTTTAATCACGCCATATCTTTTAGACACGTTTCACACATTACATTCATTTAACGAATTTCAACGAAAGTAAAGTAAAATCGAAATCGTAGGCATCGGTTATTGGTATTATGAACCGTTTGAAAAAGAAAAGAAAAAAGAAGAAAAAAAAAATCAGGAAGGATAATATCGAGGAAGAAAAAGAAACGATAGCAAGAACGAAGAAACAAGGGTGAAAGAAAAAAGTAGAAACGAAAGGCAATTGGTCTCGACTCGTTCGTGTAACTAACTCGGCCTACCGATCACGTACAATCAGACGAGATTCATTGAAAATCTGAAGCCGTGGCCCAAGCATGATACAAAATTCTGGTCTTCTTCCGAGGTAATTGAATCCCAGTGTGCGGCCAGCCACTGTTCTCTCTCTCTCTCTCTCTCTCCCTCCGCCTTTTCCTCTCTTCCTCTCCTCCTCCTATCCTCCCCATGTTCCATTCAGTCGAACGAACCGGAACACACGCTCCTCGACCCCCTCCGAGTTTATTTTCCATCCATCTTGCTTTACGATAAGACAGAAGCAATATCTTGCTACAGGTGGCTGAATATACGTACCTCTCATTCACGGCCCCCGATTCTTCCCTCCCAATCGCTGTAGCCCGTGGAAATTTCTCTCGTTACGTACGCGTTACACGTAGTCGTGTTTTCGCGTGTACCATTCTTCCGCGAATCAGAATAGAGCTGGAAACACGGGAGATACGAGTTTTCCTTTATCATCGAGCTGTCAGACGATTTTCCTTCTTCCCTCGTAACTTTTAATCAAAGTACTTCCCCCCCCCCCCTCTTCTCTTTCTCGCTTTTTTCTCCGCTTGGAAGAAGAGAGTCTCTATAGATGGTTGGAAGATACTTTTAGTTTTCGAAAGAGAAAGAGTCGGTCGAAAGAGATTTTTCGAAGGGGATAGTCGGTTAGAGCGAAAATTTTCTCCTGGTTCGATTTGAGCCAACCACGTTCAAAAGGTTTGCCTGGTTTTGCCTTTCTAGAGAGGTTGCCATTGAACTCTCGTTTTACTCTATTTGTGTCGAAGCTTGTCTAGAGAAGAATTAGGTGGAACCTTTTGGAAATAAACTTCAATTAGGAATTTTTCGATTTGAAAGAAATATAATTCGGTTTCTTCGAATAAACACCATTCTCGTTTCGTTAAAATTCTCTTGGATATCGTATTTTGGCCGAAACCCCCCCATAGAGAATTTCAGTGTTGTCCATTGAGACGTCTCCGGGGAAGTGTATTTCGTAGAAAGCCTGGCTAAGTTTCATTAATAATCCTTTGGATCTTGCTCCAAAGCCTCTCCACACACACACACACACAACTCTGTTGAAATAAATAAATTGATCGACGTGTGTAACGTGTGATTTTCTTCTTTTTCGATTATTTAAAATGTTAAGATTATCTTATGTCTTCTCGAGGACTGGGCTCTAAAAATTTTTCGCGAATATTTTTATAGCGAGAAAGATTGGGAAAAATGAATAAATAAGATAAAACTGTTTAGTGGTGGTTCGTTTAAACTAAAACCTATAGCTTCGGTAATCTGCATATCGGAGATATTAATTAGTCCGGCTACGCGCGGCGCGATCGCAATAAATAAAACACGTAAGCGCGATAAACTCGACATCGAGACTCGTTTCACCGCTGTTATTGCCGGTCGCTTCTCATAGTTTTCGATCAAAATCGATCGTCTCTCTTTTCTCTCCCAGATATTTCACCTCCCTCCCATTTTCTGAAAATAAATTTTCCCTCCCCGAGAAGATTCGACGATTTCATTAAATGACAACGTGGCGTTAATCATTTTCCAGTTGGCGCGCGTATTGTGGGATCGGTATCTTCCTCGAATTTATTTCCGGTATAGAATCTCGTATTTACGAGAAAACGTGTGCCAAAATTCTGTTGCGCGTTTTATAATCTAGAAAAATTCCGTGCACGGTGATAGCGGTGAATGATTCACGATTTAGAACGTACGAATATTATACGCGAGAATAAATAAAATTTAATTCTCACTTGGTGTTTCCATCAAATTAAATATTTCCCACGCGCCGCGGGTAGTTATAATTCCATTGAAATCGATAGAGGAATAAATAATCATTTAACCGTGTTCCTTCTCCATTGTGGTGGTTCCCGTTACTGAAAATATTCGCGTGATTAACCGATATATCGTTGTTCCACTCGCTCGCGTGTTTAAACAACACGAGTATCTCTGTCGACACGGAATCACGCTTCTCATTTAATCGTTGAAATCAAATCCAATCACCTTTTAATAAAATAAGAAAAGGTCCATTCTTCGTCTTTACTTCTCGTCGTAAATAATAACTCGAAAGTTCTTCCTTCCGAATTCCGGTTCCGAAAATCAAATAAATCTCCATGTTGATTTCAATCAAACCGGGAAAAAGTATAGTACATTCATATGAAAAACCGAGGACTGTTCGTGTCGATTTTTAAAAATCTAAACGTACTAAAAATCTAAAATGGCTGAAAGTGGGAAAGTGAAAAAGCAGGAAAACTTTTTCTTCTCTGCTTTCCACAAATCCTCTAAATTAAATTATTAAATAGAGATCTCGATCTCCCCTTCGTTAATTCGCTCGCCCCTTGCCGATATCTCGCAAGAAATCACGTGGCCAACGTGGTTAATCCGATGCAGGTGTACGAGATGAAATTAAGCCGTGTTTGGCCTCGGTCTGTTGGGAAATTCAAGGAAACGCCGAGTCGTTAAGGAATGGAAAAGCGAGCAAGAAAGCATCCTGCAACTTTACTACCCTCCCGAAACGATGGCTAACCAATCTATTCGAAAAATCGATCAAACATTTCTCCATTCTTCCTTCTTCGCTTCGATTGTTTCAAAGCTCACGATTGATAACTTTTGCACGCTTCCTGTTTCGATCGTGTGTTTTCAGTTAATCGAATTTCCTTGGACGTAAACTTGCGGATCAGGGCCTCGATTAGCCGTGTCGTTACGCGTGGTTGATGGAGGAGGTAGGTCGTAAAATCGTAGGGCAGCAATTAAAGTTTACATATTTGGTGGGGAAACGAGTAATTCGGAGACATTTACGATTCAAAATTGTTGGAGAATCGATCTTCCTTTCTAGTTAATGCGTTTAAGAAATTTTCCATTCGAGTAATCCAATTGATTGAAAAATGTCGGATCGAACAATTTCGAGAATAGTTTTATGAAATTTTCTAATGTTTTCTAATTTTACTTTGGAAACTAATAATGTTGCACGCGTCACTAAGTAATTCGAAACTGGAGTTGAACGAACAAAAATATCAAACGATCAATTTAATTACGAAATTCGCACAATTGAAAATTATTAAGATTCTTCCCATTTTAGAATCTATATTCTAACGTGTTTCGAGTGATTGGTTCGCATGCGCCTAGCATTTATACGATCTCGAGGGTGGTTAGATTAATTGGCTCTCTTACATAACGCTCCAATTTACGGCCTTGCTATTAGTGATGGCACCAAGTTCAATATATACTCAAATCCAGTTTCATTTCGTAAAGTCGAGTACTATTTATAAGATACAATGGCTTGTACTCGAATTTTTCAGAGGTGATAGATCCTCGCTAATAAATTTTTAGGATCACAGTGGGAAAGATTTAGAAGCCAAAAATCTCTTTACTCTTTCAAATCTTTCAAATCGACTAAGCGACAAATCGGTGGTTCATCATTGGTTAATCACTGATTTGCAGCTGATTTGAATTTTAATAAATCAAAAAATAACTTGGGATCGATCAGTACGAAATAATTGTGAAATTACGTTGGAAAAAACGAGGAATACGTTTAAGAAAAACCATTTCCATTGTATAACGAGGAGTGTAAAATCACAACACTGTCCCCTGCGGTTTCTTTGAAAAGAATGGCGGCTCGATAAGTAGAGAGACAATCTCGTTGCTTTTATTTCTCGACTGTCTACCGGGGTATCGCTTTGTAAAAGAGCCTCGTTAAATTTATTATCGCGCAACATCATTCTCAAATACATATCCTATATCCTAATTTTCCACGGAGGATCAAGGCTAACCAAGTCTCGTTACACGCACAATTTATAAAATGCTCTATCGGTTATAATGAGAAAACGTATTTGTGAAGGAACATGCTCTAATTACAGAAACAATATGCGCGCGTGTGTGTATCTTTGAAAAGGATTGGGAGAGTGGCGATCCTTAAAAGATATATCATTAATTTTATCTCGCAATTTTCATCGAAACAAATTAGTTCTCGTAACGAAACGACCATGTCTTTGTCCTTCATTATTATACTATACGTATTATACGCATAATGAAAACAAGAGATTTGCTTTACGACTTTTGTGTACGAGACGTTAATTGTATCAATCTGCATGGAATATCATGGGATTGGATTTAAATATTTCGATTTTTTTCTTTTAATCGCAGCAATTCACGAAGTTGTTTAAGTAAAACGTTCGAACAATAGGTATTGAAACGAATAACATTCTAGTTTCATTTTGGCTTGATGTATTTAAATAATTGTATGTTTATTCGAATAAGTAAACGATATTTCTTTGAATCGTTATACGAAAAAATATCGCGATGTAATTATTCTTTATTTCGTACGAATACAATATCGATCGTAATATTGATCTATTTAAAAATAACAATAATACTATCGATCCTGGTATCTATTTTCAAATTATTGTAATTAAAGTCGTGAGGATGAGTAACAAATCTATAAAATTATTTCGAAGGATTTAATTTGTTATGTTTGATGATATAAAATAATTAATTGTTTCAAATTGCAATTATTTAAGATAAAATAAAATAGATCTGTTCTCGACGAATGAGAAGAATGAAAGGGGGATCGTAACGACCGATTTAAATTTACACGATTAAGAGTGTAAGAAAAATTCAATTAGTTGTGAAATGCAATTACGCGACGCGAATGAAACTTTTACGTTTATTCGATTGCAGGAAACGTTACGGATTCGCGATGAACTTGAAATAATTCTCTCTCTACCGTTCTATATTTAATTTCTATCTATATAGCACTTTAGAAACTGAACGATCGCATGTGAACAATACTTGATTTTCTTTAATCTCGAATTTAATTTCCTCTATTCGAAATTATTATTCTCGCATAGTAAAAAACTGTGTGATACGCATATTTATATCAGGAAAAAAAGCAAGAGAGAAATTATTTTAAAAAAGAGCGATCGTTTCGTTATTTATTTACGTTTAAACAATTGAATTGTTGCGTCTCGGGCGACAAGGATAGCTTCGAAATCGGTCATCGTTTCTTCAAACTGGAAGATGACGCTTTCCACCGCGTTTCCACCGGATGTGTAGCAATAAAATCAACGGTATTTGTCGGGCGTGCAAGTTTTACGGGCGAACGGGCGGCAGCCGCATTGAACGACGGCGGGGAAAATGGTGTCTGTATAAAAGAAGGCGGAAGACCGTGAACCGGCAAGTGGCGTCCGGTAAAGTGGACCGCGTGAAAAGGCGCCTTATTGTCGCGTTTGCTCGCTTTTGGCTTTCTGCTCTTCAATGAGCGCTTCCTATCACGATCGACGCCACGACAAAGACCGGCCTTTCATCGCCGAGACGTTACGTGAAAAGAGAATCGATGCTTTTACCACTTGCCGGATTGAAATATATTCCACGGATTCGAATATTTTCCACGTGGAAATAAAATGGATCGATCGCTCGTCAATTTTTTCTAACTTTCCTTCATAAGATTGTAAACGTAGTTTATTCGATATAGGATGAGGAGCATCTTTTGCTACAAACGTTTTGATTCAATCGAAATTCTTCGTTATTGTTCGCTCCATATATTCTTCTCGAAAGAATCATTACTCCACGAAGAACGGATATTCGATCAATCTCAAGATCTCGCCTTCGCCTTGATATTTAAAGAAACTCATCAGAGATCAGATATTTTGCCATCGAAATACGAAAGAGATTGAATATCGAGATAGGGAAACCGGTTTTTCGTCGAGTATTAACAAAAATACTCCAAACTCCCGCGAAAATAAAAAAGAATCGTTACATTTACAGGAGACTGACTAGCTACTTTTTCGTCAGCTACTTTCCTCGAGAGTGAATTCATTAACTCGGCAGTTAGCGGCAATTAAAAACGGCAAAACAAGCAGCACGGGTATCGGAAACAGGTAATTAACATGTTAATTGTGTTTCGCCGGTGTACAAAGGGTCCGCGTGACTAAGGAAGACGCGGATGAAACCGGGAGAGGGGGTTTCCGTGCGGCAGGTGATAAATAGCGAAAACACGATAAGGGGCTAGGAAAACAAGGTGGAAGCTTTGCAATTAAAATTCAGTAACTCGGTTACCGGAGGTGCTCCGGTCCCGATTGTAGTTGTACCGTTTAATACGATAAAGCCCGTTTTACATCGGCTAGGTACAAATCACCTCCCTCAGAGTCAGAGGGTTTTCAATTCGGGAGAGGAGAGGATGATGAAGTAATCGAGAATGTTCGATTATAACGAATATAAAATATATTTTATTTTTTCCTCCTTCGTCATGTAGAGAAATTTGAATTAAATCTTTATTGTCTCGCCTCATTTATACCATTTTTGAAAATGTTTTAAACATTTAGTAGTAATTTTTGACAAGAGTAGTAGAATACTTACTGTTACGTTATCAGCAGCAACAACAACAACAACACGGATTTTTACCGTGTTGTATTTCTTGTATTTATATAAAATTTTGTTTTCCAAAAATTGTGACAAAAGCGTAAAAGCGATTTTTCGAAAAGTCTCGAGAGGGCGAAACGACTGTCTAGAAACGATTGTCTAGATTGTTTATATTAATTAAGAGTAACAGCGACGAGACTGACGAAACGGTTATAACTTGAAGACAATCGTTGTGAAGTAAGGTAATAATATTTCGCAAATAAATTAATTAATACAGCCGAGGTGGCTGTTATCCTGCAGGACAAAGATAAATCGTTCGTTTAATTGGATTTCCGTAACAATGCAGAAATGCAGGGAAGTGTAAGCTATGAAATATTTAACGCGAGCTATACGACTAATTAATAAAATGAGATTACGACATAATAATAAACTCTATAAAAAATAATTGTATGGAATTTAATGCACCGATAGTTTAATTCTTTCCTCGAGTATAATACAAATGTGTCGTCCTGCCGTTATTAATTTTTTCTTTTGTTGGAAAATTTTCATTTTCGCTTTAAAAAAAGTCGGGCTGAACGAAACATCGACAATGGGGGAACTAAAATATAGGGAATAGAAATCGTACACGATGAGAATTATTACGTGACGATATTTCAAACTTTTTTTGCTTCTTAACTTTTCTTAAAAAATTATTCGTCAAGGTATATAATAATTAACACGTAATTACGTAATTATTTTTTTACTACCATCGATATTTTAAAAAATATTCAAAGTATAAATCATATTTACATTCGTCTTCGAATCGAAAATTATTCGTCATCACGGATCTCCTCTGCTTTCCCGAGATCGAAAGCAGAGAGAAAGCAAACAAAAAGCTACGATTCGAAGAGAGAGAGAGAGAGAGAGAGAGAGGAAGAATGTGTCGCCGCGCAAAACATTTTCAGATGCGAAGCCCCGCTCGTTAGCGGCGCGAATTTTATTTGCATCCAATTAAAATGCAACTTTGCTAAATACTTCCAATACTTGCGCGATCGCGACCTCGCTCGATAAACTTGCAAATGTTTTGCGGTCGCGAAATTAAACTTCGCGCGTGTACACCGATTGCGGGGAGGGAGGAAAGAGGAAGAGAAATATTTTATCTTTTTTATTTTCATTACAACGACTTGCCACAAAAAGTGAGGGAGGAATGCAACACTTACGATATTTTCCACGTTATCCACGTTCCGTAGATTTTTCAACAACATTTTCAACAACACAAAATTATCAACGATGTGGCAAAATCGATTCGAATCGATCGTGCTAAGAATCGTGTGTGTGAAATCGTTGCAATAGAAATTGCATCCGACAATTGAACGAACGAGCTCGACGATCGATAACCTCAAACACGGTTCTCGAATGTTGACACAACATTTAGATACAGATACACAAACTTTCCGCTCATATTAAAATTTATACTACTATAATTCGCATCGAGAACTATATAAAAACGAGTGGTTTCGATCGTTTTCCAGGCACGCACCAACGACAACCACGAATGAATGTCGGACGTTGATCACCGCCTGCTCCTTTCAGCGATCCGAAACGCGGCCCTTAATAACCAGTCAACCACGCCAACTATTTCATTAGCCGCGGGAGGAGGACGAAGGTGGTCGCGCGATCCACGACCACGGTGAAGCTCGCCTTTGACGCTCGGCCGTCTCCCTTATCCCCGGCGAGAAAGGACGATCCCGAGAAGTTTAATAAGTGCACCGCCGCCACACATGTTCCGGTGTCGCTGCGCCGCCAGGGGGGGATCCCTATCGATCTCGAGGCACGCGCGAGCGCTCCCCTCAAGGATAAAGGGTTGAGGAATCCGAGGGATGCGTCGGTCGAGAGACGTTTCATTCCCGACGAGAATTCGCAATTACGATGGAGCGAAGGGGGGGGTGAAAAATGCGATACACGCGGAGTGTTTAAACTCGACTCGGATAGGGAGGGGATTGGTGGATTGGTAGAGGGGAGGGGGAGGGAGGAGGAGGTGGGCCACGACGATGGTGGGTTGGCTCGGTTGGGAGGGATGATCGAGGTGATCGCGGTGGTGGTGGATTGGAAAAGTGGTGATGCAAATGTGGAACGATGCCCTCTCTCTCTCGCAGTGGCAGTGACATTCGTATCGCATCCAACGTGTGCGCGAAATGTCGACTCGCGAATCCGGTTTGCCGCCTCCTCGAAATCTCGCTGCTCGTTTCTCTTCTTCGAAGCGGGGTTCACCTCGAATCCGAGAGCACGAGGCCACCGTGGAATACGCGACCCGTACAAACGATTCGACGAGATTCGAGAAGGATTTGGATGGACAGGGGATCGGAGATCGGCCTCCATCGATAACCGTTGAAACTCTCTTCTTCAAAGTGAACGATGTAAAAAACGAAAAAACGTCTCCGGCTAATTGCGTTTAGAAAATTCTCCATTGTGTGTGATAATAACTCGGTGCACGATCGAGGTTCATCGTTTCTGGCCAGAGAGAGAGAGAGAGAGAGAGAGAGAGAGAATATAAAACAAAAATATATATACACGCATCCAAGAGAGAGAGAGAGAGAGAGAGTATAGAGAAGATAATAGAGAGTTGCGCACGAGTGTGGGAGAAGGGAAGGAGTTGGGAAGAGGGTGAAAACTGGGGGACAAAGGAGGGTGGGTGGAAGAAGAGAAGAAGGGAACAACGGACTGCAACGTGAGCGTGGAAGTTGAGGAAGAGGAGGAGGAGGAGGAGGAGGAGGAGGAGGAGGCGGAGGAGGCGGAGGAGGAGGAGGAGGGGAGGGGAAGGGACAAGCAGGGAAGTTTCCGTCTGTCCAAAGTGGATGGGGGTGAAAATGTTCGGAGTGTTGCTGGCATGTGTCTGGCTGGTTGCCGGCTCCCCGTTACATCCCTGGCCGCTAATACCGCACAAAGGTACGTGTGCTCGATCGGTAATTTTTTTCTATCCCTTCCCCTCCTCCTCCTCCTCCTCCTCCTCCTCTCCCTCCAAGATAAAAACCCGATGATCACGAGGTTATCGCGATCCTCGTGGACGAAAGGTCGAAAGATCGTTTAGAGAGGACGTCGAAGGAAAATAGAAGGAAAACTGTCTCTCTCTCTCTCTCTCTTTCACGTATCTTGGATATATATTCCTCCTTCTTTTGTGATGCGCTCGGCTCGGTAGTTTGTTGCAACTTTTTTTCCCCATCCCCTTTTTCCTCCATCGAAATTACAGGAGCCTCCCTCTCTCCTAACCGTAACCGTTGTTGGCAGACTGTAGTTTTACGGCTGACACGAAGACCGTAATTTAAAATACTCCCGCTACTATAAAAGAGACGAACGATAAAAAGGCTCGAACGGGGGAAAAAAAGGAAGAGAGAGAGGGAGAGAGAGAGAGAGTTATTCCATCTCGCAACGTTGATAATCCGATGTGGAAAAGTTGTCCGACGTTTTCCATCCCCTTCCACGGTGTGTTGAACGGTGACCAACGATGATAGGGAGCCCACCAATACGGTTAGAATAACCGTTGGCTTTTCTTTCGTTGATCCAAACTTGGAGACCGTCAACTTTCCTCGTTAACAAACACGTTTGTTGGATTACGTAAACGCGATTGAGCGGGAAACTTGACGTCATCTTTTTAGATTTATCGGCCGAAATTGTCGAATTCCGTTTATCCATCTAATCCATCCATCTAATTGGAGAGACGGTATATAAATTATGAAACACAATAACGCCACTGTTGTGCAAGATTCTGCGACTTCTAAAGATTTCGTTCCGCGTCGTCGTTCCACACCATTGAATTTATCCGAAACTGGCCATATTCCTCACTTTCCTACCGAAAATGATGAGATTTTTGACGATATACTATTAATTGGAGAGAGAGAGAGAGCATTTCGTAAAGAAACTGCGATTCGAATCGGAGGGAAAAGAAATATCACGGTGAGATTAATATAATAATTGCGTTATAATATTAACCCCTTCCTGTACCATTTAGTTCGACGAAAGTTCCAAGTGGTGCTCGAAAACAGTTGCAACACGAGTCGAAATATAAGTATGGGAATAAGTGTGATAAGTGACAGTTTCAAAACTATATATTATATAAATAACGATACTTTAATAGAAATTACAGTCTTCTGAGTGTGCCTTCGTTCCAAGGAATGTAATATTACGCCTAAAAATGAACAGTATATATTATAAACAAAAAAATTTAATCGTAAGAGATGCTCGTCTTGAATCAATATCTAATAGGAGTAAATACTTGGTCTTCAAAAATTAATAGTCCTTCATAGTTTAGACGCTTTCTTTTATTATGGTGCAAACACGTCGCTACCATTGAATTGCTTCCACGTATCATTTTATAAAATAAAATCATTAAATCTTACCTCAAAAGCTAAAGTACAAAATCATTAGCACACGTACGAGTGCCATTCGTGGCATTAATTCATGTTTGAGTTGAAATCTTTATCACGAATCAGACTCGTTATGAAGGAACGATTTCGAATGAGGGGCACAAGGAAGAGTAGACAAGGTTTTTTTTCGCGCTCTTTGTATCGATATCGCCCTCCTTTGTGCCGCACGCTCGATTTCGCAAATGCGCGCTTCCGTCTATTGCGCGGCTTTGCAATTTTAGGAATTACTCCATCAAGATTCAACGTCGCGATCAATCGACACCAGTTTTTACTTTTTTTCTCAAACCATTCTCTTGCAAAAATGTTTCGACGAAAATTTTCGAATTCAATTCCGCGAGATCTGCGAATAATTTTTTTCATGATATTAATCGAATTCAAAGAGACACGTCGAGTGCGATTCTTATCCGTGATTTACTTTTGATCTTCGTCTTATTTTCGTATTTACGCAAAAATCTATAGTTTAACGATTAAAAACACGGATAAGATTACTGGTCGCGACATGATCCTCGAGGATTGGAACGAGTAGAAAGATCATAGAAAGTATCGAAATTAATTCGTGGAAGTTAACCATCGTTTCCTTTTTATCTCACCGCGCTCTGTATCGATTAATAAGTTTCCGCTTCTAGGAAACTTTCTCCACCTTCTCAACTTGAAGTAATATAATACTGGGAAGAGAGCGTGAACAAAGTGAAATTAAAAGAATGGCCAAGTTTAGAATATCTAATTTGGGACCCTTTTAATCAACACCTCTCGGATTCGCCGTTCCCTGAATCGAAGATTTCTCGAATCGATGATCGATATTCGTTTCCGTACTCGAGAAGATCGAATAAACATTTGATCATAGATAGATACGAGAAGAAATTTAATATCAGGGAAATTGGAGCAGCAAGAAAAATTTAAACTTAACGAACGCATCGTGATTCGAATCATTCCTGATTCGAATTGTGTCGTTTGAAAAAGACACAAATTCGTGGTAATGGAATGCGAAAGATAGAGGAGATTAAGTTACATTGTTTTGGCGTTTTTAAATTCTTGGAAATGTAGAAACCGATCTTTGATAAGGCGAGACTCTTAATTGGGTGAGTTCAATTTTAATGATATTATTGTTCTCGTTCATTATATCCGATTTTACAGTTTATTATTATCCGAGGAATCACGAGTCTCGACAATAATCAGCAACAACAAGAGAGAGAGAGAGAGAGAGATACAAGTTTAAGTATTCATTTTCGGTCGTGCGATACGTAAATAACGGGAAAGTGAAGCTCGTTTGAGTTGCACGTGAGAATAGGAAATAATTAGGCCATAGTGGATGGTTGAGAGGAGAATAGCGGTAGCATTAGGCGGACGAAAAATGGGTAGAGCGCGCGAATATTCACCGCATCGACGGATGGAACGATCCCCCAAAAGTAGAAAAAAAAAAAAAAAAAAAAAAATGGAACCGAATATCTCTTTCAATCGAACCTTTGTCATCGCTCTCGCGAATTTCTGTATCTATTTTTTTTTTTTTTTTTTTTTTTTTAAATTCGAGAGAGTCACGCTGCTGCTGCTCGTATCATATCGCGACGTTTGTCATTCGAAACGTTCCATTCGTAGTATCGTTCTTTTCCATTTTCCTCCATCCCCTTTCTCCCTTCTTTTCCCCGCCATTATCTCGATCATCGTTGCGAAAATTCCCACGATTTCGAGATTAGGAGAAATATTTTTTCTCATTTTGAAATGGAGGGTCCGCCGCCTCCATTTTTCGGGGGAAGGAAAGTTTCGCACCAGCTGAGCTGGGGGGGGAGGGGGGGAGAAGGGGGGGGTGATAAATGCGAAACGAATCGTAAATTTCGAGCGGGACGGGTTAACGCAATTTTGCCGAATACGCGTCGAAACGGAAAGAAGGATGGCGGAGAGAAGGCGTGGAGAAGGAAATTTGAAACGTTTCGAGTTAACTTTTATCGGCTCGAGCGCGATCGTTACATACACACACACACACCCCCTCCCCCCCTCCTCTCCCTGATAAATTATCGTGGCTAATTGCATCGTACATATACACACGCGTCTTGCTCGCCGTGCGCGCGCCACCTTCGAACGCGGCTGCGCCGAACGAATAATACCTGGTTACCGAAACTGGACACCGTATAATTGCATATTTTTGCGCCGACTAATGCACTCGCGGCCGTTCGTTACGCAATGCTCGGCTAGAACGCGACGCGAATGTTTTATAAATTTGTACGATGACCGACGAATGTTTGTCGGAGTGGAGGGACGATGGATCGATACGCGAGCCTCGTTTCATCGCGGCTGTTTTCTTTTCTCTTCCCTTCGGGGTGAAAGGTGATCATTCGAGTCTTCAATTGAAATTTTGAAATTTTCACTCGTAAATTTGAATCGTTGTCAATTCTTTCTCTCTCTTTTGTACCGATCAATTTGAGACTGGATTATTCTTTATAGTCGCGAAACTTTTAACTTTTGTACGCGAAAATAGGAGGAAGGATTAGGTATCGTGAAGTGAATGCTAGCAGACCGACTTCTAACATTTCTCCAAGAAAACAGATGTGAAAACAGACACTCGTTTCTAACGGAAACAAATAATTATTGGCAACTTTGAAAATATTAATTTTTCGCCCCGTGTTTATCACAACTACGGCGAATCTATTGTACTCTCTTCCTTTCTACTCTAAAGATCATCTCCGTCATGAGGACGCGGTCAGAAATAACCGGGAAATTACTTGAAACGCGTCATCGACGAATCCATTTTCCTGAATTCGCAGCGGTATCTACACAGAAGCAGGTTCGAATTTGTTAATTAACTTGTTTAATGGATAGAACTCGGAAGATTAAGGATTGCATTTGGACTGGGTCCAACTCCCTACGTGACCAAAATTGGGAAAGCAATCGTGAGCGCTCCCCTTCGGAGCGATTTTCTCTCGAAGAGCAGCTGCGATATCGTTAAAACCTGGATTCGCGAAACACGAGGCAAATTTGGGAGACGACGGTGGCGGTCTCAGATTTAAAATAACGAAAAATCATTTGATCGATCCGATAATTTCATCGAAATAAATAAAAAGCTTCCCTTCTTCTTCCGTTCCAACTTATATATCCATAAGATAAGATAAGATAAGATGAATATTGGCCGAAACTTGTTTTATCGAATTGGTATCGAAGCGGTTGAAGTTTGCGGCGGATGAAGGGAGGAATAAATAGAAATAGAACGGATCCAGGGGATTGAAATTACTTACAGCTTGATAAATCGATATTTTTGCCCACCAAAACTTTCGACTTCAATCTCTCCACATCCTCAAAATTCCATGAATATTATTAACAACGTTATGCAACACGTCGAACCTGTTCGAAAAAAATAGATACGGATTACAAGCGTCCGTCGGGTGGAGAATTAACGAATATAAAGATAAAAGAGTTTCAAAGAGAATTGAAGAGGATGGGAGTGAATTTTCACCGTTTGAAAACGCGGCCTTGCGTTTCCAGGAACACGTGTCCCACGGAGGCGAAGGGTGGTTAAATCTGGTTGCACACGGGCCAAGTAGTTAAAGGCCAGTCCCCACGAATAAACGTTGAATTACTGTTCCCTATTATTCCTGCTACGCTCTTGAATAGAACTGTCCCTGTTACGCGAGCGTGGCTCGCGTTCAAAGATACAACCACGATTCTCCTACGATACTCTTTGTTCCCTCTAATCGTCGTGGATCAAGATTAGACAAATTAATGAATCCCGAGAACAGAAGTGATCGTTCCAACGATGCATAAGGTAAAAACTTTCTTCGAACATTCGCGTGCAACACACGATCGATTTGCAAAAAAGAGAGTTGAAGAGTTTAACGAGATTTAAAAAAAATAAAGAAAGAAAGAGAGTAGGAAAGTATGTATAAAGCAATTTTTGTTATTAATAAACGCCGGTATCCGGAAAATATCCGGATTGATCTAGGTTTAATTTTTATACCCTATATCCGGAACAAATAGGATACACACGTGTCAACAAAAATGTTTTCCACCGTGATCGGGATACAGTATTTACACGGATGCTGGGAAATAAAAAAAGCTCCACCTTTTACCTCGCAAACTGCTGTTTAAATATTTAACAAAAAGATGATCGCGGGGGGATGGATGATTTTCACGTTTTACAAAAAACATTGTTTGAAAAATAAGAGCGGGGCGGTGTCGAGTCGATAAGCCATTCCGAGCGATCGATCATCCGAGGGGATAGAAAATAAAAGTCCCGAATTTGTTTTGCTCCCTCGATCGTTGAATCCCGTGTGCACTCGAAGAAGACGAGGAGGAGGAGGAGGCAAAACGGGCAGCGTTATCGGCCGAGCCGGGCGGTGGAGGGCCCTCGGTTTTTCGAGGAACCGAATCGAGACGGATGAGTGGGAGAGAAAGAGAAAGGGGCGGAACGTCTCGAAAGGTGGCTGCCCCTGTGGCAGTGCTCGTGTGGAATAAAGGATCCTCGAAGGGTACTCGACCTCGATGTAACGACTTTGCACACGCTCGTAACTCGATATTGTGAAATCCTCTTATCGCGAGGTAGCAGCTGCAAGCGCACAAGAGCCATCGGAAACGCGAAAAGACTGTGCCACGATTACTCGGCTGTCGTAAACTCTAATTTTCCTGTTTCCACCGCTGCCGAAAAAACCGAAAAATGAAGCAACGAGCAGATTCGGTGGAAAAATTAGTAAGCTCCTCGATGATAGCTCTTTCGAGTTCAACGTACGTATTTTTCGAAGGATAAATAATTTATCGGCACGGTTATGTAAAGCGAGGCGAGCGTGTAAAAGAGGTTGGTGAACACGGTCGTCATCGAGGAGGGGAGGGAGAAAAAAGAAGAAAGGGAAGGAAAGAAAGAGAGTCGTTCCTTCTTTTAGGCGGAGTGTTCGTTCTACTAAGAATCTTTGGAGAGGATCTTAACGAGGTTCGAATGGAAGTCGTTCGTCTTCAGACTCTTTGGAGTAGTCTTTCGCTCGAATATTCCGGCGATCGTAACGAGCGGCTAGAATTTCACGGGAGAGATCGTCGAAATTCTTTCTCTTCGAAGGAATTGAAAAAGAAAGAAATGTCAAAAATCGTCGGCTCGATGATTCGAAAAGAAGCGTGGGTGGAAAACTTGTCATCGAGCAACGAGATTGATAAAACGAACCCCCCGTTCGAAGATTATCATTGAAACAATAACGACGTTATCCCGCTGCATTTGGTTGCGGATCGAGCAAGTTTTCGAGGGAGGGAGGGGGTAAATGAATAATTAACTTGGTTACACGGTTCCAATTAAAATTATATATAGTTGAAGACTTGGCGTGATAACGTACGAGGAGGCAGACTATTAGAGACAAGGATCAAGGCCAGTTTCTTAATTCGTTAAGAAGTTTCGACTAGCGTATTAACGCCCCTGGATTCGATTAAAGGATGCCCGGTGGAGGCGCGTCGAGCTATGAGCTCGTGATTTAATTTAATTAGCGGCTAGACACGGAGGAGATGTTGGGAGGGGAGCGGGGGAGGGGAGAGAAATGGTTTCGTTCGGTGGAGGACGTTTCGAAAAGCCTCGGGGGAAGAGGGTTGGGTTGGAACGCCGACAGGACTAATGACAGGGGCTACATTCGATCTTGGCAACTTGGTGTTGCCTTGTATTTTGATAAGTAGATTAGACGGATAAAGTCGAGTCGAATTGCTCGAGCGAAATGATGATAATTATTGAAAATTTTTTCAGACGCCGATGATTTCAGAAACTCTATTTATCGGGATGTAAAATTTGTTAGAAATGTGAGAGGAACGAACGTGTTCCGATCGATAAATTTCCTCCTCCTCGCACGAAGATTGGATTTCTACCGTTAATTTTTCATTTCTTTCTCTTGAGTTGAGCTTACCAGCTAACGTTTAAAGTTGTAAATCATTACGATTTATAGAAACTCGTGAATGTGTTCTCTTCGGTTCGTAAATTGGAATTTGGCGCGATATCATCGTCTTCGTTCTCGTTTCGTCTCTAACGAAATATGTTTGTCAAGGTGACGCCTTTGCTTTTTTTTTTACTGGGAGCAAGCCTTTTAACGGGGTGCACCGGGCGGCTTATCCTAGGAGGCTTTCCTCCAGCTCTTTCTTGGGATTTAATTAATGCCGCCATTATCGCGCGGTATGAAATAAAAACTGATTTTAAAAACGAATCTTAGCGAGACGCGGCCTCTCGCGTCCCAAACTCGAGATTCAAAAGGAAAATAGTATATTTTAATTAAAGGGGAAGAAAGGAGGCTGGCTTATTCTTATTATATTCTCCACGTCTCTTTTTTTCGTGGAGCCAAACACCAACCTTTTTTTGAATACCACTAATCACCTGTGTCGCTGAAAGAAATACATCTTTCTCCGTGTTTATATTAATTAAATTCAATTCGTGGAAATTTTAATACATTTAAAAGGACGAAATTAAGATATATTTCGGAGAATATGTTATTATTCGCCATCTTTTGTGTTATTACAAAGCCTGGGCTAAAGCTTGAGGAGAAAGCTTCTTGGAAATGGGATCCAATAATTAATTGATATTTTCAGTTAGTTCAACTGATTTGTAATGAATTTTCCAATCTTTCGAACGAAAAAGTTGTATCGCAGAAAGTAATACATCAAGGATGAAAGATCGGTAATGCGAGGATATAAAAATAAACGTAGCGATAAAAAAAATTCGTCGTTGTCACGTACGAAAACGAGACGAGATAATTTCACTTAAAACGAAGCTTTTCTTTTTTCTTTTTTTTTTTTTTGAATCGAAAGGTTCGTTTAAACGAACCTTCAACCCTTTAATTACCTTCCCACCCCGGATGAAAGCATTATGAAAGCGAGACGATCCCGTTGAACCCGACAGAAGCGGAAAGAAAAAAGAAATCGAATTCTTTGTGAAAATGACGGCAGTTTACAGAATGGAACGGTTAAAACGGTTTGCCCGTTGAGAGGCAAAAGAGATTGCGGATTATCATGACAGATCTTGATGCTCTGCAGGGGATCGAGCCCGCTGTAGTTAACTCTCTTAAGTGCGGGTGGAATGGTTCCGTTTTGCATAAAACCATGGTGGAAAAATCGGAGGAGCGGCGATGAATCGCGTTGCTGATTAAGCACGCTTGGTCACAGATGCCGGGTTAATGAGAAACGCTCGATCAAAATTACGTAATAATTGGAAGACGCATCGCCTGTCCTGTCCGCGATAGATTACCGACACTGCTGTTTATCACCGTTGTTACTCCTTGCAAAGCTTTTTGCTTCTAGCAGATCGAGTCGATTATTAATCGGGCTGAAATTTCATTTTACCCAACGATGGATTCGCGTACGAATTTTCAATTTCGGAAGGAAAGAAACGTGTGATATTTATTCGAAGACAGACGAAAGATTAACGCTTTCGAACGCTCCAAATCGTCATAAATATATATATATATAGGTAGAAATCCAGCTGTAAAATCCGACCACCTCTTCCCTTCTCTTTGGATCGTCGAGATCAATTATCTTGGCGAACCACAGAGTCGATGGAACGTACGGACACTCGAGCCAATTACGCCGCGAGCGTTAAAAATCCAATGGAAAGACGTTGGACATTTTTCCAACCGGGTTGCGTCGGATTTAATCGGGCGCGGCGTTTCGACGACTCGAAGCACGGCGAGAATTTGCAATTACGTTTCTCTAATTCCTCTCGACGTGACGACACAGACCCGTTTTTATCGGACGAGCGGGCCGGCTTATTTATCGATAGAGCTCGTAAAAGAGCTCGGCCGGCAAACGGCTCATAAAGGAGCCTCCAATAAAACTGCCGTGCTCCTCCCTCCCCTCTTGTCCACGCATTCGAAACCCCTCGAAACGGATCGTTAGCCGGGAATTTCGAGGCCTCCCCCACTCGTAAATTTTCGACCATGAATTTTTACGACGCGTCCGTCACGTTCGATCACCGGGAGGAGACGGAATATTATTCACCGTTGTTTCATTGCCCGAAACAATGGTAATTCGATGAACGTTGGCAATGCTTCGCTCGTATTTTTTATGCATTATTCCAAGGTTTGGGTCAACTAGTTTTTTTTTTTCGAAGAAAGGAGGAAAAATTTTTGAACTCGTCGAATAATACTTATTAATTAGTGGAACGACCGGTGAAAAGTTAGAATTGAAATTAGAAATTGACGAATCTCGCGTGGAACGAGTCACGGAGCGCGGTAATTTGGGCGGGCAATTAAATCGGTTGGCGGTAGCGAATGCTAATTAAAATTTGTACGTTGTTATCGGTTTGTCGCGTGGTTGATCGTTAACCAAGGGAGCGCAGGAAAGCGCACGTTTGATGGGCCGCAGGAATTGGACGTGAGCTACCTTGCAAATTCATTGCCGCTTTATTTTATTACGCGGCACAACGGTAGGAAAATTGGCACAAGATTGATGGTGTCCCGTATTTCTGTCAAACGCAAAATTCACCAAACTCCGCTTACCTCCGCGCCCTCTCTTGTCATAAATACATATTAACCTGATTTTCCCTACATCATTTTTCACTTATCGATAAGCCATACAAATGGGGAGCCATTGACACGGCCAACAAATTGAATAAAATTATCCGTAGCCGTAGGTTTTTGTTTTTGAATTTATGAAATAAAGCTATAGCTTTTCTTTTTTCCCCTCTCCCTCCTCCTTCCCTCGTCTATTCGTTGTTTCACTTTGTTGTACACGCAGTATATCGCCGGTATTAACAAGATACGATAAATTACGAATTACGGATTCTCTTGAACGTCTAATTCTCGTCAATTAATATTGGATTAAATAAAGCTATTATTCATCAAGTTTCACATTGCGGTTCGCGAAACAAATTTTTTTAAAAGAATCACGAGCTCCGTTCATTTAATTTTTATTTTCCCGTCCCGTCCGTGTCTTGCTTGCCTTTCAGTGACCCGAGTCAATAATACGTCATCCATTGAAGAATTCGGCATCACTCCACCATAATAATACTCGAAAGTCGTCCTTATTTGAAGGTCAAATATATCACACTCACACTCGCAACGGAACTGAAAAAAAGAAAGATGTCGTGATGAAAGAAAGAGAGGCAGAAATGTCGCTTTCCCACGATTTACCGTCCATACGATCCTAAATACGATCCCCCACTGAAAGATTATATTTACACGGCGCAGAATTACTTCGAAAGCAGTGGTGATCGCTCGTTTTAACCCGCCCTGCTATTATTATTTACCCCTCTCCTTCTCTCTCCTCGTATCCGAATTCGAGGGGAATGAATCTAACTAATCTAACTAATCCAACACTCTTTCTCTTTCTCCTTCTTCTTCCTCTTCCTCAGCTCGTAGGATTGTTGCAGCACGCGTTGGATTTTCAAATGTCGAGGAGGAGTGGGAAGGGCGGGGATAGGAAACTTTACGGAAATGGAAAAAGTCTGGGAAGAAGATTCCTGCCCGTCCTCCCGTTTGGTCACGGGACACGGACGTCGAGGTTATTCTTTGCTTCCCTCTCGCTGGTGGACCGGCAAAAAGTCGATACGCCACTGCGGCGAATTTTCAACGTCGTCGAGAGCAGCCCGGCCGCGATTCACGGTGGACGCGTTCACGCGGAGATCGAAGTTTTTATCGGAATCCCCCACTCGGAATTATATTATGGAGTTCAAAGTCCGGCGGGCTAATGCTATTCGATTTACTTCCGCGGGGAGAATGGATGGGTATCCCGTGATGTATATCCACTCCACGTTTTTATGTATTTTAAAGGGAGCGGGAAAGAGGGAAATCGTTATCGGGGAATTTTCGTTTCGAATTTTCTGGCTGGAAGGAATACGATTGTTAATTTTTTTTTTAGAGATTTTCGAACGAGAATCTTTGGAGATCTTGTTTGATCTCTTTCGAGGAGAATCTTTGCGATTAATTCCACGCGGAGGGAGGCAGAGCTTTCTATTATTCAAAGAACAATTATTAATTCCTTGTCCTTATAAATAATTTTCACAAACTGCATATCCCGAATCTTGACGGTAATCCATATTGATTAGCTCGTTTCGTACGCTGCCAACCAGGTTCTAAAACATATTTGTGGCACGATACTAGACGAGAATAACGTAACACTTAGGCAAAGCGTAGCTAAGGCAAAGCGTGTGGTCCGAGGATGGATCGAGGATTATCTCTTAGATTTGTTTAATTTCAGCGAGACAACAGCGAGTTGTTGATTGCAAATAGAATCCCATTTAAGCTGACGACCCGAAATTTTGAAGAAGAATTATAATGGACGTATAAAATCTAATATTTCTTTAGAGACACATGGAGATACATTAAAAAACTTAAAAGTACAACAATACTTTTGCTAAAGTATAGGAGGCAGTACAATAAAAAAATCTTCATAATATTATTTCACCGCGAATTCAACTGATACGTTGCATCGTTTTTTTTTTTTTAGGGAACAGCATATTCTCTCTTCGCACTAACGTTTCGCTAATAAAGAGGAGACATTCGGGAAGTTTCAACCTTTTTTTTTTCCTTCACTTCACTTTAATATTTTATATTACGCGCACAAGATACACCGTCAAATTTACATTACAAAATGTCCAAGTTTTAACCGAGTTGTAGAAAATATTTCAGCTAAATTATATCGTAGCTCGATCATTACATACGAAGGTTATTAAAAACGTGGCGATAATTTAAAAGTTAATTTCGCGAAAAAGAAATTATTACCATTGCTCTACGCACACACGCAGAACTTTTACACGCGATAAAGTCGCAAGATCTTTGGATTAAATAAGATGGAAGATGGACCGTACCAAGTGAGTTTCTTGGACAAACTCCAAACGAAAAGTCGAACACATTTTCCTTAAACGATGTTTTTTCACTCTTTCGATCGAGGAAATAAAACGATTTTTCCCCGTTTCCCGTAAGGGATAGATACGTGACCAACGTGAAGAGAAGAGGTGAGCTCGATGGACAACAGAGCGATTGTGACGTCTCCTCCTCCTCGTCATCCCTTCGTTCGTTCGTAAAATTCATCGAGAAACAAAGGGAACGAATCGTCTGAATTGGGCGAAAAGTGAAGGGAATTGGAGTATCGATGAGAGAAACGCGAGGCAAAGGGTTGGGGAGAAAAGCTCGCTCGACGGGATTATTATTAAAAGAGGATGGGACGAGACTGTGCTACTCGTGTCGTAAATTAGTGACGATTTTTCGACCGTTGGAGAGATGAAGTCGGTATAGAGAGAGGAAAAAAGATGAAAGGGGGAAGGGAAACCCTGAAAAGGCGAAGGATTAAAACAAGAGAAAGAGAGGAGGGGAGGGGGAGGAAAAAAAAGAAAGGATCAGTCGGGGCCGTTGGAGGAGAAAATTAGGGATCTCGCAAAGCGAGAAAGAGCTCGAAAAAACAAAGAGTTGGAACAAGTAGAGGCGGCAAGTGGAGGGAAGAGGAAAGAAAGAGGAGGGAAAAAATACGGACAGGAAGGTACGAGAATAGACGAGAATAATGAAAAGGGACGGCAGAGGAGAGGAATCGACGCAAACATCGAGGTTGAGAACAAGCGCGTGGACCACCGCGTGTAATTGCAACGAGAAAGTGAGCCGGCCGAATCGGGGACACGGTACGTGACACGCGAAAAATTGGATAATGCGAATTGGCGGTAACAACCGGGATGGGTGGCAGTGTTGCCGAATAAAATTGCTGGCAACGATGCGCGTGCCGAGGATGATCGTACATTTCGCGAGTGACGTGGTTACGAGCAAGTGCGAAATTGATAATTCATCGTCTTCTTTCTCCTTTTTCTTCCGACCAAACGCACGAATCGAATCGTTCTTTTCTTTTTCTTTTTTTTTTTAATAATCCTCGAGTTTCGCGACGAAACTGAAACTCGACGGATGAGAACCACTGATGAGAGCCGAGACGGTGGTCGAAAATTTCGTAATAGCGGTCCAACAGGCGGCGTTGCTTGTAAATTCTCGTGCAATTGGTTCCTTCGAGGGGGAGGGGAGGGGAGGGAAAAAAAGAGTCGATAATCTTGGCGAGTTCACGTTTGCCTGGGGGGGAGACCGTTGTGCACGGATTATTCAGAGAAGAGAAGAGGAGAGTAGTTTCGTGCGAGGCGGGTAATTATGGAAAGTTAGTGCTCTTTGATCGAAGTGAATCCGTATATTTTATTGACAAACTGGAGGTACTAACTTTTCCATTAGGAGACACTAAGGATTTCCCAACAGGGGAATAAATCTTGCGAGTTGTTCTCCTCTCGGTGTTTGCTCAAAGGGAGGGTGTAGGTACTCTTAAAAATTGCGTTTAATAATGCATATACTTTGCTTGTAAAGTGGAGATAAAAGGGAGCAGCAGTTTTCTTTTAAGGAATCGGTATTTAGGAAAGAAATTTTGTCGCGTTATTTGTCGGCGAAGAGTTTTACAACTTTTGCAATTAGCAAAATTCGTTGAAACGTGAAAATGTGAAACGATTCAAAATATAAAATAGTTTTCCGCCTAAGTTATATAAAGTTTCTTTTGAATTTTTCACTGATAAAAAATTTCTTACCCAAGATTTTGCACGACGTTTTATCCGACGTTTTATAATGTAAAATGTCTTATTTTATTAAAAAATAAAAAAATCATCTTCGTATCATTTTAAGAAGGATATCGAAAATTTTATAGATTATATTGCCTCGATAAAATACTTTTATCATTAATTTTGATGCCGTGATTCCATATATTCATTGCTTCATGATGAAACGAAACATTACCTAATTGAATTGCTGTTACTAATCACGTCGAGTGCCGGTTAACAGTGACTCCATGGCATTTAGCATGTTAAACGTATTCATCTATATACGTGTACCAGAATTGTCGCCCCGCGACAACCATTCTCGTTTCGAATCGAGGATATTTGTATTTCCATTCAGTAGAAAATATCAACGACTCGTATTAATTTAAAGAAAAATAACTTTCGAAAGATTAGAATTCAATTTGAAAAATTGGAACGTTTATCCGCAACTATTATTACAAGGAACCGAGTTTCTTCGATTTAGAAAATGTTCATATCATGAGATGAAAATGGAAAAACCGCACAGGTAAACCCGATATTAACCGATGTGAAATTTATTTAACGTTTCCGATATTTCAACTCGAACGATTCGGAACTTCGATTAAAGTTTAATTGCTTCGCATCACCGGAAGCGAGCCGCGTTGAAAATGACATTTTCACCGTATCACTTTTGTTTCGCCGTGATAAATAGCACTTTTATAGTCTCCCACTTCGTTTATCGCCCTCGTTTCATTTAATGTTACGTAAAATGCCGTTTTCGTTTCTGTCGCTGATATCAAAAAATGTGTATACATATATATATATATATGTATATCGATGGAACCGTTTCGAACTCGTTACGATTAAAAAAACGATTTTTAGAAAACCTTATGAGAGTAAACCTTTCGAGTCGAAAGGTATCGTGGAACGTTGAATTGTTCGTATCCTGCACAACAGGACAGGAGGATGAGGATCTTCGATGAAATGAAGTAAGTCGGAAGAAAAGGAATACAATTTTTTTGAAACTTTATTTTCGTATATTTTTCAAATATAAATGAAATTTTGAATTTGACGAATCAGACTTCTTGCTTTTCACACGTTGAAAACGATAATATGATTTTGATATTTGATTGCGATCGAGAAATTGTACAATCTGTAGATTTTCAAAATTAATTTCAATGTTTTTTTTAATACACTTTTTATTTTTAGTCACGAAATTAAATGATTGCCTGGGTTTAAAAAAAGAAGAAGAATATGCAACGAATTTCCATTCACGAATCTTGCTTTCAACTAACTTTTTCGAAGATACTGTGAGTGAATTCCAAAAAAAAAAAAAAAAGGAGGAGGAGGAAGGAGGGCGGAAAATTTTCTCGTCGTTTCGTACTTAATTTCGTAAGTTTTACGCGATATTTCCTGGCGTATTTCTCGAAATTGAATCGATTCGACAATTGAATCGCGCTTAGCGAACGCTTAAAGGGGACAAGCGAGAGTTTTAATTATGCGGTTGAAATTTTGCGGGAAATTCGTAATTCGAGCGCGTGCAAAGCATGTAAAAATATAGATGGTCGAAACGCATGTTCGTTTTCGTGTGCCGGGCACACCTCCAATGTACACACGGTTGAACTCCGTTGTGGCTGATCTTTAACGAGTTATTCTACTGCGCCCGATTCAAGTCGCGGAACACCACCGGCTACAATTACAATCCGACCGTCGAAATTATAAAATTGAAAATTGATCGATTTATCTCGATGCCGCGAGATTGCTCTTCGGTTTTGTCGATTTGTCGAAGAAACGAGTTTTCGTTGCATTCGCAATTTCTCTCTTCGCTTCTTTCGCCTGGCAGAAGACCTGTTTGTGATGTCGTATCGATTTATACGTGTATAAATGGATGGATATTTGAGGAAACAAGTGATTCGTACTTTGCTTTAAGAAATAGACACGTTTCAAATTATGGTAATTTCACTTTTATAGTCGCGTCTTAACACTAAATCTATCGACAGTTCTTGTATACTTATGCTCCAAAATGACCAAAATGCTTAAAAAAGTTAATCGTTTTTATGATACAATTTCGTCGTAAAATTTCGTCCAAATTTATTTTTATATAATTTCAATTATAGTTAAAAAAAAAGCTCTTCGTCTGTTTCTCCATATTGTTTTCAGTCAGGGAAATTTCTTGTTCGTCGCACACTAATCACTCCCCAATTTTGAAACGCCTTGGCATTTTTATGATAAATGTTATAATTACAAGCGTACAAGCATATACAAACAATACAAAATTCATATCAAAGTTTCACTTTTTCCTTTTCAAACACGCGAAACGATGGCTTTCTTGTTGAGTTTGTTATTATTACCACTTTGAGATAGTCTTTTCTTTGTACAGGACAGAGTAGAAATATTTCTTAGAAAGAGAAAAAAGGTAAATACCGAAGAATCCATTGTATGCATATTTTAGGAAGAGTCATAAAGTTTGATAGCGATGTAATAACTTTAAATATGCACGTAATAGCTTTCTCTCTCTCTCTCAATATTATTATTCAATTATATTTTTTTTCGAATAATTTATCACGTAACAATCAATACATACATTTAAATCGTAATTCAATGTAGAAATAATTACATTAGTGCAATTTTCAAAATCGTAACACTGTTTGAGAAAAATTCCTGTAATTCTCGTGTTTCTCGAGTATCGTGGAAACGTCGGCCTTATCAAATGTAATTGATACCGCAAATTGAATTGATACGTTATACAAAGTCGCGGGAATTAAACACGGGATTAATACGCGGTAGACGTTATAAAGTGGTTGGCGAGTGTATTTCGTGAGAAGTTGTGCTTGCATATCTCGGCCAAGAATTTGTTGTTTGCGTACTTTAATACGTCGTAAACGTAAAGATATCGGGGGAAAGTAATTGCGCCGTTGAATGAAATACAATGCACGCAACGTAAACTGGGAAGCGTAAACTTGTCTTAATTGGTTCAACAAATAGCTGGAAATAATAACTGGATGTATGGATTAGTAAGCATGTAAAATTGTATCTAATGAAGGGAAGAAGAAGGAAGAATCGATTTATAATATTCGAATTAAATTAAATCAATCCGCTTCCAGTGCGATAATTCTCTCGAATTTGAATTTTTATGCTATCAAGGATAAATATAAAAAGGTGAATAATAATTTTTCTTTGAAATTTTTCTTTTGAATACGCGTGAAAATTTGATGGAAAAGATTTGAATTGGTTACAACTGTTTATCACGATTTTATTAAATTGATTCTTTCTTCGAAACGTATGTTTTAATTAAGTTAGACTAGATAAATTAAATAGATCATTTTATTTTATACAATAAATAATTTCATGGCAATAAGTGTGAATATTCTCCTAAATTAAAAATCCATTTATATTTACTTTACACAATATTTACTCAAAAAAAAGAAGCGAAGAGTCTATCGATTTATTGTCTCACAAGTTACAAGTTAAATGAAAGAAAAATTTAATTACACCATGGAGAATATCGATAACAGAAGAATAACAAAGAACGATATATATCCATTCGTTTCAAGCGGAATATCTTGACACACGAGCTCGTTAGTTCTGACGTCTTTCACGCTGGTCCAAAATGAAAATTAATTGCTAGATACTCCTCAGAGACAGTTCCCATATTTTTCAAGATATTGTTCGTCGAAAATATTATAATATATAGCTCGGCTTCTTGGATGTAGAAAATATCGAGTGGAAAACTGAGTGGAAATCGGGGGTTGAACTGTTGGAGATGAAAGGAAAGGTAGTCGGCACGATTGTAAATCCATCTTGGAAGAGGGATTAAAAAGAGCGTTGAATGGGCCGGTTCCCATGATTATTTAATTCGTCGCCAGACCGACTTTTGTGGCGCCATCTTTTAACCCCGGCCTTTCTTACCGTTCGCCGCAAAACTTGCTCGTCAAATATTGATGCTGCCTTCGAAACACTTGAAATTAGTTTTTGCGATTGCTCGCAATTCCTTTAATTTATTCAATTATTCAAGTTTTATCTGGCTGCGAAGAATTTTAAATACGGTGTTTTTTTTTTTTTTTTCTTCCTTTTTTGAATGTTCAGAATCATTGTTCGAAGAACACGTTCAAGGTGAGAGGAAACAATGATTTCGTAGTTGTACAATTAATATTTCGAAAATTGTACTAATTTTTTTCAACGAAACCGTCGTTTTTATTATACGACAATAAGTTTCCAGGAACAAAGTTTAACTTTCACGTTGTAAAGCGTAGTGTAAAGCGTGCAAAGGATGGGTTGGTAAACAATATTTAAACGCGTCTCCGCTATTTCTCAACAATTTCTAACTCAATTTCCAATTCAAATCGCATCGTAATAATCACGTAATTGGCACATTTGTACATTCGAGTCGACGCGAAGAAATCCAAGTATACAATTCAATTCGAGGAAAATTAATCGAGAAGAATAGGCGCGTATTATGATAGCTCGAGGAGGATACGATTTATTTCGAACGTGTATTATCGCCGGTTAATAAATGATCAATCTATTTCAGGCTTGTTCTCCACTCCACCTATAAATATATAAACTCGATTCTTCGTTAAATATTTTATCGGTCACCGAAGATCCGATCAACAGTTTCACACGTGTGAAATTCTCGTCCCGATCCGGTTGCTCCAAGTGCAGAAGGAGAGAGAGAGAGAGAGAGAGAGAGAGAGAGAGAGAGAGAGAGAGGGAAAAGGAAGAAAAATAAACTGGAATGCTTTTTATCCATTTAGTTCGGTGTTAATCCAAAGTCTATAAAACACACAGCGATGCTGGATCAGGATCCCATTGCCCTTTGGCTCTCTTTTAGCCGTTGTTACCAGCTTATCCCCTTCCAAACTGTCAGCTCGATCGAGAATCGCTCGGTGTGATACGTCTACGGATAACGAGGATAAATCCAACGAAGAACGGAGGAAAAAAAGAATCTCTAAAATCTTTCCCCTCCCCCCTCCCCTTCTCAACGTTTTAATTCAACGTTCCAGCAAAGCTATCATTATCGTCGAATACTTTCTCGTCTCTCGTTTTGCGCACACTCGTTTTCAATTCTCCTTTGAAATTGGATGAAAATTAGGATATCACGCTGCGGAATCAAACTCGAAGAATTTCGAGCGCGTTGACAATCGTGGCCGGTAGTTGGAAAACTACCGTTTCCGTCAGAAAGAGAGAGAGAGAGAAAGAGAGGGGAGGGGGAAGGGGAAAACTGTCGACCAAATATATCGTCGCAATGCTCGAGTTTCGATTGCAGTTATCCTCCTCCTCCCCCCCCCTTTCCTGAAAATTGCACAAACCCGTCTTAGTTTCCATACACGAATTTCCACCCCTATTTGTCATGCTTGTACCCGAGGCTACTTATTTGTACACGTCTCTCCGCATAGTGATCACGAACCACCAAAACTACCATTCCCGGAATGATCGATTTCTCTCAAGAAAGATCAGCTCCAGTTTCCACGATGCGTTAGTTTGATCGAGTACGACGAAAGTTTTACTTTCCTTCTCTCCACACCTTCTTCGTACACCAACCGTTTTATTCTTAATAAAAACGATGATACTTGTGATCATTTTCCAAGATGCTCGACGTATCTAAAAAATATTTCCACGGAATATAAGACATTTCGTTATTGGGTTCATTCGTTGGAATCATTCGTGATCCAATCAAAAGGGGATCGAAGCTCTTTCGTTCGCTTATGACGTAACACCGATCTTTATCCAGAATCTATCTATACGAAAGGTGTCGAAAGGTCGAAGAGTTTAAACCCGAGGAAAGGCGGCAAACGTCTCTGCGGAGCGTTTGATTGTTGGGCGGAATGGAACGGTGGCGAGATTCGATATTACCCCGTCGGAAAAGTAATTTACGGTGTCGTACGGATTTCATCCGCGATCGTGGAAATCGAAACGATTCATAAAGCGAGATAAAGCTCGCTTTCAACGATTTCGCGTCTTCTTTTTCTTACTTTCTTGTTGTTGCCACGACACACGGGAGGACACGGTTGCCAGGTTTGGTTGTTTTCATCATCAAACCCTGTTCTCGTCCTCTTTTATCGGAGTTTCGAGGCCCAACTCTCGCCGAGCGATGTAATTGGGTTTGAAAGGAAAGAGGATGGAAGTTCGAGACAGTTTCGGGTTGTAAGACAAAGAGACAAGTTTAAAGCTTCTGCTGAAAGCAGTTTACACGCAGGCCGACCTGTTAAATAGCCTGCTCTCCACCCAAGATCTCCCTTCCCCTTTGAGCGATAAACCGTTAAATTTTCACCAACTTGACAAAAGCATAAAGGGATGGTAATTGTACTCGTTGAAGCCATACTTTGCACGATCTTTTCGATATTTGCGGGAAAATTACCAGGAAAGGAGAGGGATAATGCTTAACCCTAACAATTAATCGATCCTTCGAATCGTATCTCGACAAACTCGCGAGAATTCAATTTAATTAGAGATTTTCGTTGAAAATCCGCCCTAAGTGGCGTAATCATCAGCCGATATTGCGTCGCGAGCTCGGCAAAAATAGAGCTGTCGCTATTCCCGCCCTCGTTATCGCCCCCCATTATCGTAACCGTAACCGTTATTGCACGCGAAATCGAGCCCCTCCAATCCCATCAACGATTCGAACGCTGCGTTCCCCAACCGATTTTGCGCGCGTCAATCGGCGCGGCGCAATTATGACAGGTGGTTGGTATGGGAGAGAGAGAAAAGAGAGGAAAAAATCGGCACTTTGGCGAATTTTCGAACCGTGTCCACGATCGGTTGCCGACAGATTTATCCGGGATATCACGCGGGCCATCGAGCGACGCGGTTATCCGGTCCGGATGGAAAAAATGACAACGGTCGGCCGGCTCGTTTCGATTAAGATGAATTTATGTTATGCGAGATGAAAGGATTATTCTTTCGTTCGAACAGATCATTACATCGATTGCGATTGCGTAGCACAATTGGTGTATTATCGTGTTTCCACGATTTTCAAGTGTATATCTCGAGATGCCTTTTAAACGAGTTGTTTGCCGCGAGACAAAGCGCGAGAAATTGCATCGTTATCGCAGGATTTCGATACGAGGCGAGGCACAAATTGGCAGCGAAAGCTCGACTCTCCTAAGTGGCGGAGAACAGCCAATCGAGGCTGATCCGCCGTAATTTCGAACTCTCGTTTCTAAGAAGCTTGGGAGGAGGAAGAGGAGGAAATTTGCAGTTCAAAATATTTAAAGATCGAATATCGATACGAGACGAGTGACAATTAACCGCTTCGTTCCAAGTTCTCGAAATCTTGCTAATACATATAACGATTAAGAAAATTAAAAATTAATTACAAATATTAGCCAGCAAAGCTGGCTAAATAACGGAAAATCTCGAGCGAAACGCCGATTTATTAAGGTACGCGATTCTAAGGCAGTTGAAACGAACGAGGCGGTGGCCTGATATCGATTCGCTTCACGCCATTTTCGAGAAATTAATAATTGCCACGTATCGATAAGTATGCAACAGCTGCCGATATTGAATTAACAGGGCGCAAGAATTCGATCGATCGTGCCCCAACTTTCCTCGAGAATCTTCGTATCGCTGAGAAATAAGTTTCGTCCTCGAGCTTTCGACCGCCCACGACGCGCTTATTACGAAGCTGGAACGATAATATCTGGAGGGAGAGTGGTTGCGTGCGGTAAATAGATAAATGCCGACTTGAAGTGCATGAAACGTGAAGATAGGCGAATCGGGAAAATGTATTGCCACGGAAACAATTTGCATTTAGATCCCTCGATATTTCAAACGAACGGGGATCGCGTTTCGCGACTCTTGTGAAAATTTCGTGCCCCCCTTCTTTCGCTTATCTTTCGGACTATCGTTGATTCGGGATCGAGAATTTTCTTCTCTTCCTCGGATCGTTCGATTATTGGTGATGGAGTAAGGGGGAATATGCTTTATACGAGTTGTTGTAGCGAGAAAAGAATCGAAGTGGAGTTTCGTTAGAGGGAAATTAATAAATTTTCGGAATTAATTTTGAGTTGGTTATAATAGAATTAACGGGAAATTCATTAGTACACGTATAACGCGTCAAGTAATTGCGGTATCTTTGACCGGTGACGTGTTGAGGTATGCAACGACGAATTAATTAAAAGAGAAGGGGAGAAAAAGGTAGAGGATTTAATAACAAAATCGTTATCGTTAAGGGAAAGGAATTTTGATCATTTTCAATCGATCGATCTACCTTTTCTTCATTTTCCTCCGACATCATTTTAATCATTTCAAACCGTCAACTTTCTTTCGAACAGAACGTAAACAGAACGATAAACGAGAAAATATTTTTTAATACTTTTATTTTCTATATTTTAAAATAAAATTTAGTTGGGCTATACATATTGGCTGTCCAACTGTCAAATTCGTAGAAATTGTATCAAGACGCACGCATGGTTCGGATTCGAATTATATATTCCAATTTCATTAAACCTTCGTACATATACACTCTTCTCGCTTGATTCGTAATTTCTTCTTAAATACAAACGCAAATAATTAAACGATTTCACATATAATTGGAAATTGGCTTGTCTCGTTTCAGCGATCACTCAGGGATCGTACATCAGATACTACACGGCCGTCTGGTACGACACCGCGGCCCTGAAGGAGCATCGGAGCAGAACTCGTCGTGACGCTTCTTCGAGCTCCGGCTATCCGGGAGACGCGACGCTGAATCTACGTCTTCACGCTCTCGACAGGTTGGTCGAAAAAGAAAGCATCCACTCGCTCCACCACGCTTTCGCTTCGAGGGAGAAAGAAATCGAGGCGGTAACGCGGTCAACAGTGGGGCGGGGAGGAGGGTGAGAGAGCTTTATCGGAGGAAAATTCCAGTTTCTCGCGGCTGTCAAAGGCGGAATAATCTATGGATGAGCGGCCATTTTAACGGCGGTAGCGCGGGGAGGAGGGGGAGGGGGTTTATAAATTTTCATTTCGGCTCGACGTCGACAGACAAACATTGGCCGTGATGTATAAATGATCGCGTTGTGGTGCGCGATCAGCTCGACGAACGAACGGGGATTTTAAATAAAAAGGATGTTTTCGTCAAATTTTTTCGAGTCGTCGAGATGAAAATTATATATCTGTGCGACCGATAGATAATTGCTCTTTTCATTATTCGATTAGGGTTTTTTGTATCGAATTATCGGAATATGAATAATATTAATTTCGGTGAATTATTATTCTTATACGTTGGAATTTTATGAAGATTTCAGAAATCCAGAAAAAATATGATTCGATACACACAGGACCAGTGTTGGTGAATTTGCATATGGAATATGGGACGGGATTTTTTTTTTTTTTTTTTTTTTTTTTTGAGGCTTCACTCTCGAGAAAATTATATTTGAAAACTCGACAAATTACTCGTAAAATTTGTTAATTTCCAATCCGATACGAGCGCGCGATCAGCAGAAAGTTTTTTCATTTTTGAAAATGCAACGAAAATTTTGCCATTTTTTTTTCTCGAAAATTCGTTGATCACACGTAAATATATCTAATTTATTATCGACCAACGCAAGTTCTCTCTCTCGTCCCAGAAATTCAGAAAATTATTCGGAAATTATATCGGCGAGAGCGTATAATATTTTTTTTCAGATACTTTTCGATATTACTTGACAACTTGCAATCAAAGAAATCGATTAAAAACACGTTATAAAAGGGTAAGATTTTCCTTTGATTACGATAAATTTTAATTTTTTCAAATTTCTAAATTTCCAGATTTCGAAATACGTTCGTACGAAAAATGAGAATAAGAAAATACTCGAATTCGTTTACCTTTGCTGAAAACGAATTGAAAAGTTTGGCAATTTTCGACACGCCATATTGACGATGATTTTCCCTTCGAAATAACGCAAAGGAAAATCGCGTTGGCTCACGATGCAAAGGGGTAATTATATTATGCACGCGAAACGTTCTCGAGGGTGAACACAACTTTCCACGACTATATATAATTGAACCAAAGAAGTCGAATTTTCTTACCAACCAGCCAGTTTCATTATATATTTCGAGCGTGCAAATTTACGCGTAATTCAACGCGTCAGCAATAGAAATGAACATTCTTGGAGAAGTATCTCGGCTAAATGAAACATCGAGCGAGATACCGAATTGTTCAAAAGCCCTTGTTGCGTTGTATAAAAGAAATTTCGAATCATCGTTTTATTTTAATAGCTCCGAGATGATCCTAGTTAAAATATATAATAACGATACATAAATTAACGCAAAGTATAACAATATATTCGATCATCCATCTAAATCCCTGCAACAAGGGGGATACTGTAATTGATCAGGGGAGGGAGTATATAAATAGCCGTATAAAAAAGAATAAACGGAATAAATTTACATGATTTACCAATTAAGGGAATTATAACGTCAAGAGCCGTGGTAACGATGGAAAATCGATACGAGATACGTTATGACGAGATAATCCCTCGAACGAGTTGTACGGATCGTAGTAATGGATGCACGATTATCCCCGTTGCGCATTATCCGAATACACGCGATCGTCAGCCTTGTGCGACATTGACTCGACACGGTGGCCGTATGCTTGCAACCGACGCAACCACGTCAAGTGCCTCTAAATCTCCGCCTCACGAGAGACCTCTGTTCCGCCATCACTGCTCCTTCGATTCCTCGTCTCCTCAATCTTCCTCCCGGAAGAGAGTGGTTTCCTTGCCTCGTCCAACCATCTTTCTCCGCCATCCTTCATGTTCATTCGAACAATCCATCCTTCATCCGCCGTATTATTTTTTCCACCCTGCTCGAAAAGTGTCTTGGCGACGAATCCGTTCTTCGAGCGCAAGTGGAATTAACTTTCGGCCTGAAAAATTAGTTTCGAGGATCAAGTTTCATCTGGAAATGAATTTTATTCATCGCTCGTTCCCCGTCCAAATAAATTTTATTCTCACGGAAGGGAAAAATTATTACGCAATTCGGCGAGAAATTCGTTGCCAACCTGTCGTGTCATACCACACCCCCTCCCACTCTGACCAATTCCCTCGCTTTTGACTTTTTAAACGCAATTTCGTCGCTTCTTCCTTCTCAAATACGTACAATAGAAGAGCGAACCCTTCGCCGATTCATGCTCAGCTCAATGTCGAACAAACCACCGAGATCAACCGCGGGGGAATCGGCCTCCATCTTCCTTCGTTCCTCCTCTTCTTCCTCCGTTAAGAAGAGCATTCGCCACGAGATATATATCGCCCCCTTTTGATCCGACCTCGGTGAAATCGCGTGCAAGGTGGCTGCGAATTCCCCATCCTGGCCAGCTCCACGCCATCCCCGCGGCATTAAATTTTCCTCGAAATACGAGGATGGGGAGGGAAAAATAGTGGCGGCGAAATTTATAAATGCGTGTTTCGGATAAGGGGGTGGCTTTATCGATTTCGAAGAAATTTACAAGTTGCATCGCTTGACGACCCGATAAATTAGGAGGACACGAGGGATCGTATTTGAAGAAGTTTCGTTTCCGTTTTATTTGAATAAGATCACGATTCGGTGGATGTTTAGTGGACGTGGTTGGGGGAAAGTTTTCGTTCTATAAAACTTGGTTTCTATTGCTTGATTCGGTTATGGAGCGGTTGTTTTACGAAGGGGGAGTATGAAACTGGAGAGAAAACAAATTCTGAAATTCTTGCGGCGTTTCGATAAAGCTAAGCAGAGGATAAATTCGAGGATGGTACGAGGTTAGATGTCGTATCGATGCTCGTATATTTCAAAGATAGTCGAACACGAATCTTGCTTTCCAATCAAGCGAGAGTATATCGAATAAGCGCGCGCTTTTATTATCTCCCGTTCAACTGGGCTGGGTTCAGAAGAATGATTCGTTTTAAGGAAACGTGAAAGACACTCTCGTCCACTTGCGAAAAATTTATTATCCCCCTTTTTTTTTCCAATTTCTAATTGGAGAACGATTCAATCACGATCAAAAGTTTCCGACATATTATTATTATAAAATCGTGTCGATTTACAAACAAAACATATATTTGTACAATTTCAACCACCATCGAAAGAATTCGGTATTCCATCCACGATGCGGTATAATCAAGAGGAGGATATACAACAAAGAAGGGGGAGGATTATCGAGGAGATCGCCGAGTTGTTCGAAAAAGGATGAAACACACGGTTCACCCTGCTAACTACAAACGGGTAGTTAAGAGCGATTGTTATCGTTTGGACAATGGGATATCGCGACAAGGATGGTTATTTTCGAATTAAACCCCCTTCGAACCGAGAGATAAAGGGATGCAATTAAAATCAGCCACGTAGTCTGAAATTTCGTTTCTTTTGTCCCCCACTTGTCCAGGCTTAATTGGAGGGTTCGTTAATGAGTGATAATCGTACATACTGTTGCGAGTAAACCAGCGGCCCGATACGCTTCCAATTAACCTTAATACCGGATACTTATCGCGCTCGAGCCAATCGCGTCGTCTAATTGTAGAAATTTCGGACGTGGCGAACGGTGGAAGGCCACCCCGGAGAGCGTGTTTCGCTCGGAATCAATTCGAAATCGATTCCGTCGAGGCGAGGCGAGCGTGTTTCCGTATCACGAGAAGAGAAACAATCTCTTGCTTATTAAACCCCTGTTTATCGAAACCTACCTTTTACCACCGATAAGATATTCCATTAAGTTTTGTCGTCCCCCCTTTGCGCTTTCGTCGAGCTTCTCTTAACATTACACACTCGTCGTTGCCACTATTTCCCGGAAGGAGAAATCGCGTCTCGAATAAGAAACGTTAAATTGAAATCAAGAAATGTAAAATGATTTTCTCTCACGTTCACTTAAAATTGAATATGCTTATTCCGTTCTTTCGAGTAGATTTTTCAGAAATGCGAAAATGGAAATTGCATTGACAAATTTACGAATTTTGAAAGTGAAAAAAAACTTATAATTACATTGCAATTAACGTGACGCATGACGTGAAAATAATTAACTTTAGTTATTATAGTGACCACTGCGGAAGTGGATAGATCCAGCGGTATTAATCAGCGAGGGAAGAACGTTCCAAGGACGATAGCATAAAGCAGCGAGGAGGGGGCAAGAAATAGCTTTTACTTCTCGCGTTTTCCCCCTCGAATGTACGAATTACGAGGTAAACGAGGTTGTCGCGGGTGGAGCGTGTTGCAACTAATCCCATTTCTCAATGGTACACGCATCACTCACACATCGCTCCTGATTAATCGTCCTTTCGAGGAGGAGGCGAGCCCGCCCCCCCTCCCCCGCCGTAAATTGAGCAATAACGCGAGCAGCCTCGACAATAATTTTCGATTCAGCAACCGTGAATTTCCATAAATATTCCAACCCTTGTTTCCAGTTGTTTCGAAACGGTTAACGTTTTGGACGTTTGGAGCAACGAAGCAACGTTTTGATTTGAACCGGTGTGCCGGTTGAAAGCTAGTTGCTGGTACGATTTGTGGGAGGAGGAAAGGATTGAAGAATTGAAATTAAAGCAAGTCGTCGTGTCGTCGCTTGGAGATCGAAGAATTGGGATATTTATATTAAATATACAACGATGCGTGTATTTATAAATAACCGTTTTTAGAACCCATTATTATTATACTAAGTTATTGCTATAAAAGCACAGTTAATTACACGTGTAGCTTAATAACACGTGAAACGGGGATCTCTATATAGTTGAGAGCGCATTATCGCAATTCCCTATTAAGTATAAAGCGAATTTTATGTGCCCACCTTTAAATATCAAATTATAGGGATGGGGGGTGGGGAGGAGAGGAAGGTTCTCCGTATAGAAATAGAGACATTAATTTTATCAATATAGCATCATCCGATTAAGGCTTTGATTATGATAAATCTTATTTATCGAACGAGAGAAATTTTTTATTATTATTTATTTGTTGACACCATTGTCAAATATAGCGTTTCGATTAATCCAGAATGGCAGAATTGTTCGAAATTCAAGATGGACGTGTATTCAAATATATTCCGAAAATTTTACAATTTCTTTCGATTCTTTTAACGAACAAATTTCGCAAATTTGGTTCTTCGATTATCCGAAAGGATTTGTCTCCTAATTGGTCGGGATAATCAATGTTCTATACTAATCGAAATGGATTGGAAAATTTCATTACAGATCCGATGGCGGAATAAATCGATTAATATTCTCATAACGCTCGCCCGTTCTAATTCAATTTTGCATAAATATCGAACGACGGGGGATTAATTACCCGGTCAGCATTTAAAGTTAAATTAATTGATAATCAATAGCCGATGGAATTATTAGACAATTTGGTATGTACGCCACAGGGCCCTCAAAATTCAAGTAAACCCTGATCGATTCGACTGAACATCGAACATTCCTCCTCCGTCAAAACGATCCCTTTCTCAACACTTTCGTAGCCAGCCAATCTTCAATCAACCGATGCCAAGATCAAATCTTGAAGAATTTATTCGAAAGTCTGGAATTCACTTGTACACCATTCGGATGATTTGAATTGAAAAAAAAATCACCATTCCTAAAATTTTTAATCAATTAGCAACGCTAATTATCGAGAAATGCCATAAACTATTCCACTCTGTACTCTGGGACACTCGCCGTATCATAATTAGAAACGTCTCGTCTCCACGATCCATTTCTACTCTCCTCGAAAACACTTGCGCGCGCGCACACACACTCGTACGTACGTATATTATACACATTTCGTTGGGGCTGGCAACGTCACGGCACGTCCGATGCAAATCTGCACGCGATATTGCTATCTGGCGAGTAATGTCGCGCAGATACGCGCCCCGTATCCAAACTTTGGAATAGTTGCCCCCCCTCCCGTCTATAACGCGAATGTCGTTTGCATAGTCGACCGGTGTCCCGCCAGCCAACCTTCTTCGCGGAACCCGCCCCCACATTGTATTCGACACATGTGAATAATGCGCATCGACCGCCGCTATTACCGTACCACGAGCCCATTGAACCTAGGGCTTGCTGGACGAGGGAGGGTCTCCAGCCATGGAAATTCTCCATTCTATTCCACTCGATAAGGCATACACCGAAAAGGCACGGCTATTGAAACACGGGACGCCGATTTAAGGTGATCGACAGTTGCCTTCGGACACGCGGCTGGTTTTAAAGGGGGGTATTACGAGCAACAAGTAGAAAGAATTCGTTTTTCGACAATTTTTCTCGCATTTTTCGAAAATTAAAGGGAAAAGGTGGAGTACGTATTGTGTTGATTGAGGTTTAAGGATAAACGTATGACTTATTTTTCTGAATTGTGATATGGTGGATCGAGGTGAAAAGGGGTCGAAGGATTTTTATCCCCGTATCGATTTCGCGAGTTTGTATAAAGCTCGTGAAACGTAAGGATTTATGTATCAAGTGTCATTGCTCGTTCAGCTGCGCGTCACAAACGAGCAGCAAACGTTCTCTTATGGTTTCGAGAAAACGAACTTGTTCGTGTACACGGCTTCCTTACGATTTACATTTGCGTAAGATGATTGCATAATCCAATGATAAATGCAATCAAGACGGGGTTTGAGTTTAATTTTAAATTTATTAGACCAAATAAAGGATATCATTTTTAATCTTCGGATCAAGGCAAATAAAATAAATTTTCACTCGAGCCAAAATAAATTGTGTAAACGATATTTTTATTTGCTTCCTCTTACGTTGCTGGACGTATTCGTTTCTTATTTTATCCCAAGTAATTACTTGTGTCACATTGTCGTCACAGCTCGCCGGGTAGGATCATTTTAAAGTTTCTCGAAGATTTGCAATTTCGATTCCTTCAAAACTCGCGCGAGTTTCAAGAACACACAAAGTCGGCGATCGAACGTATCCCGACTTTCTTCATTCTGTCTCGAATTGCTGCAAGACACGGATCGGTTTCGCTTCAATTTTTCCGATACTTCCGATTCGAAAGATAAATTTTTAACAATTCGATTGCCGATTTAATTATCGTTGTCTTCTTCTTATTGTTCGTCATCGATACATCAAGAGTTCAAAATCTAATCTTCGTGCCCTTCCCTCCTCTCGATTACATCTTTGGAATAGAAAACTTCTTTCTTTCCGGTCGTTGCAGAAGTTTTCTAAATTTTTCCACGCGATTGGAATTGTTTTTTGGACGAATTATTACAGCCAGTTTGCGCGAGTTGGAGAATTCTTGCTACCTCAAGGGCTCTGTAGAAACTGTAATTCAAAAGAAGCGTGAAAAATGGATTCCAGATCGACAGGTCGAAATACCACGTATCGTTAAATCTCTTCCAACGACACGTGTTTTTCGACAGATAACGCTTATCGCGCGTCTCACAACATGTTATCGGTGAATTGTTTACACGAGTTGTGAGAACATCATTTGTTATTCATTCTCTTGTCATCTTTCTTCCACGATTCTTACCAATTACATTTTCCTTCCTACTTTTCGACCGAGAACGTTGACAATTGATTTCGAAATGAAGCGAAGCGTTTGCAGTTTTCATTGATAATAATAAGATAAAAAGTTTAAATCGGTTGAGGATGATAAAACTTTTTGATAAAAAAAAGGTATTCGGCTGATCAACGACCGCCTCTAATTACTTTGACGATATTTGTTTCATGCTCGACACTTTTGCGCGAATGTAGCCAACTATCCGACTCGTTTCAACTAGAATTGTTAGCTAACGAGTTCCGTTAATATGGACGGCCGGGATATATACAGGTGGGAATGGGAAAAAGAGCCGTATTATTCCTTCCTTCATTTCATAATTAAATAAAATTTAAAACTTCGAATTATTAAAATAAACGAAACGCACGAAATGGAAAATATTCATTGCACAGTTGTTACACTATTTTCTGATTATAACCATTTACTTTTGCAGCTTGGCAGATATCCTCGCTTCACATATCCGAACACGATCGTCTTATTCTACTTATCCGAGAATGACTTCTTATTTTACCTGCATATTTTTCTACACACACGTGGAGATTCTACGTGGCTGTCTCACGTTTCTGTATGTATTCTGTCACTCCACTGTGCTGCGAAACTAGGAGAAACTAGAAAATAATCTACGTGAATACATGTATGTATTTTCTAACGCGCGAGTGAGGATTGAAAAAAAAATTTCCTACTTTTCCAATCCTCTCGCTTTAGATTCTCGCGTAATGTTCCAATTATCCAAACATTTGGATAATAAAAAAAGCGTATATATATTTTTATAACCTTCGATCGAGAATGTTATTCCTATAAGCCAGCCCTTTTTAATTGGACGCAACACGGATTATTCGATAAATCGGTATTATTTAATCGGTTTAAAAGGTAGAGAGAAATATTTTACTAACGGGGGCTTCGAAAAGGTAAGCGGTATTTCTTGAAGAAACACAGCGTGGTGTAGGTGTTTTAAACAGTTTTTCCATCGTGTTAAAGCGCGAACCTCCGCGAATCCCTGCCCGGTCCATTATGGAAATTCATTAAATCCCGGCCGTTCGAATTCGTCGGTATCCTGAAATGTAAATTTTCAACCTACCAATTCCGTAATTACTTTCGCATAATGCGCATTTATATGTGTTGCCCGTTTGCACGTTTGGCCGTGTTAAATGTTTGCCGCTCAATCATTTCGTATAAATACGTATGATTTTTTCACACACGCGAACAAGAAATAAGAATAATACGTATTTATCGTCGTCGTCGATCGATGAGAGAGAGAGAAAAAGAAAGAAAAATAAACGTATCTCTAATAAGCCAACAAGACTGCTGCACATCTAAATCACGCGTTTACACGGTGTAAAATGATTATTGGTGTAACGATATGGTAATTCACGCGCAGCTGTAATTTAATTAATGCTCCCTGTAGTATAGCCTGAGGGAGGGGGAGAACATTACCAATTTCGATGCATTACTTCCTCTCCCCCCCCTCTCTCTCTCTGATATTGGCGAAATTAATTGTTAAAAGTGCGATGGCCGCTCGTATTGGCCGTTTATTATTTTCGAAACAATTGACAATTGACATAATGAATCGACGAAAGACGAACTCTCGTGTCGTTTGCATCCAATATTCCTCTCCTTGATCGAAGAGGAACTTTTCGAAGGAACAAGAACTTGTCTCTCTCTCGGAACGATCTCAAAACGATGGAGAGAAGGGATCGGATCAGGAATTGGCCATCCTTGGTTAAAAGTCGATGGTTGTTGCGATTCTGTTCGACGAGAAATAAGAGGAAAAGAATATATACATATATATATATCGATCCTGTTTCAGTTGAGAGCAGTTGGCGAAACAGTTGGATAACCACTTCATCAGCGGCGAATTAATCGTGCAGCGCGTTGCTTTCAATGTCTCATTAGTTACATTATCGCGATGCGCAAACGCTGGAACAGCTTTCTCCGCGATGAATGATCGAAATCAGGGGAGGGGGAGAGGGCATTAACCGTGAAAAGAGACCACCGCCGTATCGTTGCGCTTAGAGACGATAATTAGGTGAAAACATCCACCCCTTCCAGGATCGGATTATCGATTGTTGTACACGGTTCCGTGTACAAATCGTGCGCGCGACTATCTGGAACACGTAAGGGACCGGTTACAATGTGTGGCCCGTGTCGAGATTATTATGCGACACACCTGGCAAGTTTGGTTAATGGCGGAACTATCGCTCTGTTTGCATCTTTCATCTTTATCGAGTAAATATTGCGATTAAATAACGATAACGTTAATGATAATTACGTCTTTAATATTGAGATTGTGAAAATGGATCTCGCAAGCACAACGAAACGAAAGGGATATACATCGTGAACGAGAAAAGAAGATTTGTAGACGATTCTCGTATTGGAAGTAGCGAATGGATCGAATTAGATGGATTGGTGCAAATGTTTAGAAAATTTTTTATCCCTTATATTGGATTCCACGTTTTATTTCGTTCAAAACCGATATTAGCGGTGTGGCGCGGCGTTGCTTCAAATGTAATAAATCGGCTTGAATTACATTTACAATAACGCGATTTCGTGAAAGCATCGTGCATCGGCAAACGTTTGTTACACAGATATATCGCGAGAACATATATCTATCTATCCGTTTAAATTATTTTTATCCCGTTTATTTTCAATCGAAACCGCGCTATACGTATATATATATATATATCGTTTGTCCAATTTTTAACGTGAAACTTTATATAAGTGCATGCGAATATTTCAACAAGTTGTACAATATATTGCCGATTGATAATCGAATCTGGATAAATCTTGTATCTTATCGATGTAAGATATTTAATGTATTTTTCGTTATTGTTGCAACGAATACGATCTTGTTGTAATTTTTATTTTTGTTTCAGGGTGTTCAAGATGAGGCTTATCAGAGACACGAGCTTATTCCACGAAAATGTCGTCTTCGAGGGATCGAACGGCCGACAAATTGCTTTCGACCCGATGCATGCCTATAGCGGAACCTTGGAGGGTAAGCGAGCAATTATTAACAATCTTTCATCAGGGTGTATTGCACTTCCCTCCACGTAGATGGAGAAAATAGAACGAGCATGATACACTTGTCCACTTTTAGCTATATTTAGTATTATATAAACGTGGAAATTAATTGTAAAATGCAAACGCGTTTGACTTTTTCACCGAGTGTAAGCAAACCTCAAGTTCGAATTGAATCAACTTGGAAGAAGAAGAAAAAGGGAAATAACGAAAGCGAAAGCGACAAAATTGCATCGATGTATACTCGCGAATTATTTAAAGTAAGCGCCTATCTTTCGATTTCGAGGGGTGAATAATTTTCATTACAAAGTACTCCAAAGACTCCAAGATCCACTCTCGAAAGTAGATTCGTGGTTCATTCTTCTTCCAATTTTTCCCCTCTTCCAGTTTTCATACGTTTAAACGTAGACAGAGGGAGAGAGAGAGAGAGAGAGAGATAGAAAAAAAACATATAACCGAGAAAGATACGGTGTATATATGGTAACCGACAGAGGATCGAGCTTCGAACAGGACGCATCCAACGAGAAATTCACGCGCTAGCTCTAATGAAAGCACTTTGCGCTTATTTCTGAATCTTGGTCGGCAGGATAGAGGGGAAAAAAGGGGCGAATTCCGGTTGGCCGGCGGTGAAAGAGCCACTAGACGATTCCATTTCTTTCTTGGCCAAGATCCCGCCAGTGAAATTAAAATGCAGACGGGAATCGATTCGCCATAATCTGCATTTCGGATTCTTGTTGCGGCCTCCGTTGCGTTATTATTAAGAGCTGCGTATAAAGGATTCGTGATGGCCGGTGATCGGAAGTGATCGAATACGCGTGGTTGAAAGCGCATTGAAATTACATTATCGGGTCGCAAGGTGGCTCGAGTTTGAAATTTCGTTCGTCTGAAGAGAAAGAGAAACACGTATCGTAAATTTATTTAGGAGGAGATGGGTGGTGAAGAGTAATTTTCCGTGTTCTTTCGGCCGCGATTTTGTTTTTAAAGATAAATATAAATAGAGAATTCGATTTAAAAATGGCCGAATCCGAATTTTTACGAAAGTTTTTATTTTAATTACGGGTATCGAGTCTCTCGGGATTCAAAAAAATTCTCATTTTTTTTAAATAACTCGATGCAGATTTAATCAAAAAATCATCCGCTCTAGAACTCGAAATCTTAATTACTCGTCGATATCTGAAATTAAATTTTTCGTATATTTATAAGCTATATAACTATTCATCGCGAACGCTCTAATTGAAATTTAATAAACGTTAAATTTTATTTATATTTACAATATTATTCGCACCGTTATTCGCATATAAATGTTAATCGATCGAAATTTAGATCGACGTGCTCTCTCTCTCTCTCTCTCTCTCTCATTTTCGATTAACATAAAATCTTCAATCATAATCAACGATATATATATATATATTTTTTTTTTCATACAACGAAGCGTCAGTTGTCGCGAACAGATGGCACGTAGCATTCAAGTCACGTGGACGTTTCTCGCGCGTTTTATTCGATTACATGAATTTTAAAACCTCTCCCTTTCCCTATCCTCCCCCTCCACTCCTCCCATTGCTGAGCGCGTAACGAAAATTTCAATAACGCGTAAATACAATTACATTAACGCATTACTCGTATCGTAGAAACGGTTCGTCGAAAATTTGTCCACCGTATTTTCTACCCTCTCGAAACCACGCGATAAATTCTTTGATAAATTCCCAACGAAATTCGCGGCCAATGAATTTCACCCGGCACGCGACAATTTATCCTTTTCTTCGACTTTTTCTTCCTTCCTTCCTTCCTTCCTTTCTTTTTTTCGCAGCCTATCGTTCGCCCTCCACAATTTCTCGTTTCGCGCCTCGGGCACTCTTTTCTCTTCGCATCGTTCTTTGTTTATTCCATTCTCCCCGTATCTTTTTTTTTTTTTTATTTCGCCGTATCTCTCTTTGTTTGCTTCCATCCCGCGCTCTTTCCCCCCGCTGGCCGGCAACGTCATCCCCTTCCTTTTGCGTTTGTTACCTCTCTCGTGTGGCAACGATACACCAAGCCAAGTGGGTTATTGGATGGTTTCCAATATGCCGGCTCGCTCCACCACTGCGGTACTTTATGCGCCCCCGTATCATTTCCACGCTTCCTTTTTTTTTTTTTTTTTTTTTTTTACGAGGTGACATTGTCCCCGATGAGTGTGTCCTCCCCCGTCGACAAGATCGTGATAATATTTGAGGAATCGAAAGATTATTCGACGTTGTAGTCGATTCGAGCCAAGATTTTTTATTATATTTATTTCGATAATTATTATACGAAAAGTAATTAGGGAAGGGAACGAGTTACTTGTTTAAGAATTAGATAGTATAATAATAATTGAAATCAGCATTTTATTTGGCGGATCAAACAGATGTTGGAAATATAAAAATAGGAGAAGCGATGATATAGAGTATTTGTCTTCGAATAAATTGATTCTCGAGAGATGTGTACTCTCGTTTTTCGCGAATTTTATCGATCCCTGGTAAAGCATCGAACGAGAAGAAATTCTCTGCCCTCGCATAAAAAGAAATTATTTTCATATTTTTCGTTACCTTTGAACAAAATAATATTGCGGCGATAAAAAAGTAATCGTAATGAAATGAAAAGTGGCGAAAAAAACATGTTTCGAATGAAGAAAATAGGAAACGATGGTCGATAATTTATAAAACATACGAGAATGTAAAAACAAACAGATAAATATAAATAAAAGTGTGCGGTTCGAAAATGCGAGAAATAAAAATTTAATAATACGTATATAGAATAAAGTGAAAAAAAAAAAAAAAAAAATTGTAAACCGATCTCAAATATAAATCAAAATATAAGGTGTAAAAATAAATAAAGTGGAAGCCGGTTGATTCGATTTAGATTCCCGCAGTGGCGTGTAAACACGTGTATGGAAGTCAAACAGCGACTACGAACGGCTAATATGAGTGCTCAAAATTCAATGTAACAGTGTAAACCTGAGTAAACGAAGCATCGTGCTTTAACAGACTCTAGCATAAAAGCAAGTACACACGGCGAAGGAGTAAATCGAGTTGAAAATCCGAAACTTTGTCCAAGTCCTTTCCTCAAAACTCTTCCCTTTCCCTAACGGATCCGGTGCGATATATATATTCTTTTTATACACACCAGTTTTATTTATCTTTTATCTATATTTTAATATCTTGTTTAACTTAATATTTCATTCAACGTTATCACGCAAGAATAAAAGAACACGCAGTCGGTCATCGCTTTATTAATTTCTTTTTAATCGACTTACCTCCCTTTCCACATTTTTTAATCAATTATTAATTCTCATTATTTGAACGTATATTTAATTCAATTATAATTAAACTTGTTTGTTTTGAAAATTCACCCGTTAGAATATTATATAAAAGAAGCCGCCGCGTCAATTCTCTCTTTCTTTCATTTAATTCGCGTTAAGCAAAATATCGAATTGGAACATAAGGAAATCCGTTCTCCACTCTTTTCTTTTGATTTTCGATAAAAATAAAAATTTTACCGAACGTAATTCGATATTTTTCGAAACGGTGTAAGATGATTTAAATTTCGCGAATTTTTCTACGATATTTTCTCTTCTTTCGGAAATAATATAAACGAACGAGGAGGAGGATCGTTTTGCAATTAGGAAAAAAAAAAAAAGTTCGCGACCCCGAAATTGAAGATTTCGTCACGAGTTGGAATTTCCACGTTAAAGTAACGATAGCTTATTATTCGGGAATTTCATAGGAGATAACGAAAATTGACTCGTGTAAAGGATATAAATATTCATGATCCGGCGAAATAAATTTATCATCTCAACTAGGAACATGGATGCCGTGATTAAAAGTACATTGCAGCGGCAAAAGAAAGGAGGGGAAAAAAAAAAAAATTGGGATACATTTTTGTAATTAAAACTTCAAAGTAGGCGGTAATTTCTGCCGAGGATTTTATCCCAATATTTGGAATAATCACGTTTGAAAGAAATTTTCACGGGTTCACCTATATTCGAAGCGACACGAGTCAAGCAGGAGATGAAAATATTTCTCCTTAAAAATATCCGTACGCTTTTATTATTTACGCGAATTTTCGCCAAAATAAAATCGTTGAAGCGAACGAAAGTTGGTTTCCTTTAACCCGTGTGATACATCGATTGCCACCAATTAACCATGTTGCACGCATTTGCCAATCAATCACCGAATTACAAGATCAACATATTTAATCACATTGATTGCGCTAAAACGTTTGCGTTTTTCAAATTTCGAGATCGTGTATATACATACGGATATTAATTTCGCGCCTCATATAAACAACTTTGAATCACGCTCGACTCGTTTAATAACTGCCGCGTCTTGTACGATGAAATACTATACGTGGAAATTCACGTATGCTTTGTGAAATTAGAGAAATTTCTTCGCACGATCGGATTCGTTTTATATACGAAGCGACCCAAGCCAAGGCACGTGCGTGAGAATCACGTACTACAAAAATAAGAGAAATAAGTGATTTCGACGTAAGTTTCGAGGCAAGTTTCACTGTAAATGGCGTACGTTTAATTTTTGAGGCTAAATGATTTCTCTGTCGTCTCCGTACCGTCTAATTCAACAATCTATAATATTCTACGAATAAATTCAAGAAGAACTAAAAGCATCTAGCGCAGATGGCGAACTCTCTAAAATCAAAATATCATAATCGAAGGAAGGATGAGAACCGAGTATCTGAAAACGGAATAACGCATTGCTGCGTTGGTTGGTCGGCGTTGGAGCGCTAAACAGCTATTTTGCAATCTCGTTCCACGGTCTTGGACAGAGGAGGGGGAGGGGAATTTTAATCATCTAAGAGTGGTGGAAGAAGAAAGAAAGAGGAAAGAAACGCGATGCCGGGGGAAGAGGGGGAGTGGAGAGGGGCGAGGACGTCACTTACGAGGAATTGCAATTTTCTTTAAAGACTCGGAAAGAACGGGCCTCCCCTGCCCCGACCGCCGCCAGGTGGCACCGGTGTCGGCCGAATTCTACCGCCGTTGTGCACATCTCCACCCACCCATCCACCCATTCGTCGAAAGCAATTTCCATCTACGAACGGTTTTCATCGACTGCCACCCATCGACTCTCGACCCCCCAAACCCCCTTGAAAGACTTCCGGAACTTTCTGGCAACTTTCTTTTCTCTCATCCTCTGTCGCCCACAGATGGAAAAAATTCTGAAGCGATTGGCTCGAGCTATCATCTCGTCCTCCCTTCGATTACAGTACAGTAGCGCAAATCGTGTCATCGAGCGATAATTATGAATAATACCACACCAACCACTAATACTATATACACTGTGCTTGTCATCATTACTCGTGAGACGACAAATCTGATCGTGAAAGGGGCAACGTTCAAGGAAAGCGAACGTTACGGCGGTAATTGGAATACTTTCCTCTTCTCTATCCTTCGTGACGGTATCGGATTACCGAGAGACACTCTCTTAGAGACGACGCTTCTTAATTACGTTGTACAAGCCAGCAGGATGCTGGATTAGGTTTTCACGCGGGGATCGTGGGAGCAGCGTAGTCGGAAGCATTCTCCGGGATTAAACGTGGTTAAATTTGTATCATATGCATTCCACGATTCTCCACTTTGTGACGAATCATTCTAGACCAGATTTTTTTCGCGCGCAACTCGAACGAAATTTGTTATATTGGAGAAAACTGGGATCGCAAGAGAATCCTAATTTCATTCCCGCTCGTTAAGATTGAAACGATTACTGTAGAGAAACTGTATGCGGCTATATCTCTCGACGATTTAATCATCCGGTCTGGTCGAAATCGTCCATTTATAATTACCAGAGAGACAAAGACGAGGAAGATACCTTTGAGGGTTGTACATCTCTTTCGTTATGAATGAATCCGGCAATGAGTTGGCACGGTACCAAAGGATTTCCAGGTGGCCGCGAAATTAAGCTCGACCCCGAGCTGAAACCCTCGGCTGCAATCTATGCTTCACTGAATTTACTGTCCTCCTACTCGCGCCCCCACCCCGTGGAAGACGACTTTCGAACCACCACGGCAACCACCGTGACAACCCCTCCCTTCCGGTGTTCCAGCCCACACAAGCCCCTCCTTGGAACCATCGTTCCTAACCTTCGCCTCCAAGTAAGTCCTGCCAGCTGCTACCAGGGTGATTACTTCTTCATATTTTACGCTCCACCGACCGCCACCTCTCTCTCTCTCATCATCTTGTTCGCCAATCTCTCGCCAACTTGGCTTGCCATTGTGGAGAGAGGTCAAGTCGCCCTCCCCTCTTCCAGGAAACACCTCTCGACTAAAAGAGGTAAAAGAGATATTCTTCTTATCGATTCTGCTCGAAGATGAGGGGACGAGTCAAATTATCAGGTGGAGGAGAACTCTTGTTGGGATGATTATTAGAGACAAAGGTTTCGTATTTTCCGTTAGAGATTCTTTTTCCTTGCTTATCCTTTTAACATTCTCTTCCTGCGAACATCTCACTCGCGTAATTCTTAAAATATTCTTCCTCTTTGCATCCATCAGAATTTAAAGAGCAACGAACGTAACTACGAGTACGAACAAACAGTGAGTGATAACTTTTATAATTTTTAAAGATACCATTATTGAGCGTTCTCTCGTTTGATCAAAAACAAAATCTCGGAGGAGCAAGTCGCTTCGTCGAATTGTCGAATTCGATGGAAATGCATTTCGCAAATAAAATGTGTCAAAATTGGGAGAGGGGAGGGAGGGGGCAAGCGTTTGATGCAACTGCAGGCATTTTACAATGCGAAAGCGAGGTCACGGGCGGACGGGATCGAAGGCTGAACGCTCTAATCAAGTTAATGCGTATTTTCCTCGCGTCCACGGCACGCTGAATTACAAGCCCCGGAATTTCGTTCCACATTTCGACTCCATCAGTCTTTGATGTTGGCCGAACGGCGTGCCTCGACTTCCGACGAGATGAATTTCCAAGATAATCCAGGGATTTCACCTGTCCCCTCCAAACTCGATCCTAGGGCCGCGATTCAAGGAATAATAACAATGGAATTAAATTTCCTCGAGCATTGAACATTGTCTTCGATCCGATAAAAGTTTCGATATAAACGCGGGTGGTTGGATCCTGCTGATAATGCATCCCAAATCAGTTGTTGTCGCGTAAATTATGTATCGATTGTGCGAAACCAATTTCTCCGTCCAGGAAACGACATAACGAAGTTAACCAGCCGTGTAACGCAATCAAAACCGTCCACTTCGTCGAATCGTCAATGTCGATATTTGAATTTGATCAAATTCCGTCATCTTCAAAAACAATTGTAATTATTGATCGAAATGATCTATAACATATTTATTCGACAGGATCGATAGATTCTTGAATTCCTTCCTCGATTGTTACACGCTCGTATATTAGATTCGAAAGGAAATTTGAATATTTCGAGTATTGGTAATGGATGGAAAATTGGATCGACCCTGGTTCGTGATATTTCTTTGTCAAACTATCGACAAAAAAAAAAAAAAAAAAAAAACTTCCAAAATGACGGATGATACGTGTGCACATCTACGTGTATCCTAATAAAAGAAAAAAAAAAATTTCCGTTTCGAATTAATCGTGATTTTTTAGGATTTACAATTTACCTTGACCCTTGATACGATAATTGTTTCCGAAGAAATATTCGAGGAAGAGAGAAGTAAAAGAGAAAAAAAGAAGAGGAGATGCAAAGGTCGTGGAATTTCTTCGTCCCCTGGAAGGAGGAGGAGGAGGATGTAACAGCTGGTGGTAACAGGATAATTACTTCTTAGCATTTCACGGCTGGCCGAATCTCAGGCACATTATGCACCCGTGCTGGAAAGCTCCTTGCCCGTTTTCAAGAACTCGTGATTCCTGGCTCGTGAAAAACTTCTCCTCCTCATCTCCTTCTTCTTCTTGCCTCGCTTATCCACCACCACGGTTCGGTGATTATCGTCCGACGATTCGTCATTTTTCTGCGCGAGGAAACACGTTTCCCTCGGAAATACGGTTCTACATTGATTAACAAAATCACGCAACAATGATTTCCGGCTTTTATAAAAAAAAAAAAAAAAAAATATGGAAAATGAGTTTTCATCGGAGAAATTCAATGGAGTTATTGACGAATGTCCCGAATGTTTCGCTTTACTTTTTTATTTGTTTCGCTAATGGACGGTATTTACACAGGGTGGCGTGTTTTAATCTGTCCATGCTGGATTAATTATCTTGAAAAAAAAAAAAAATATGTTTGAGATAGAAATAATGCACGTTTTCAAAGAGAACTAGTAGCTTGATTCAATTGGTTTATGAAGGTATTTTTCTTTTTTAAATCAATGTATATATATCGAAAATTTCTTGATAGAAAATAATTGCAAGGTAATGAAATACAGTCGATCCTTCCATTTACATCTGCTTTTTAAAGCAGCGAAATCGTGTTCGCAAGAAGATGGACGAATAACAATTTCACGAATCTTTTATAAAAATAACTCTTTTCCGACATAATTAAATTTCCATCCAATGGAAGAAACGGGCGTCTTTTATTTTGCAACGTGAAGATTCTAACATGAAGTTTTTGAAAAAAAAAAAAAAAAAGAAGAAGAAGAAAAAGATGCTATTAAGCGAAGCTTAATTGAAATGGTAACGGAGAGACTCGACGGATACACGCAGTTTGCACACAGTTCACCGTTTTACCTTGAAACACGCTCGATTCACCATTCCAATAATCGATAGCTTCTCCATGGGAACACGCCGGCCTCGAAGATTTACGAAGGCGCTTTGATTGCCGGTGATTAATTCTTTAAACGCAATCAACGGAGTGCTTCTAATTCTATGGCCCATTGTTCCACGTTAATTGCATATCATTAGGTGGCGTAAATCGACCAGTTTTCTTTTTGTTAATTAACCGTTCTCCCAATTGAGTTGTATTTTACTAGTGTAACATCGTGTATTTAGGCGATCCGCTACCTTTCTCCACGACGAAATATTACAGTGTATTATTAAGAGCGTATTTGTTTATATCTTTTAACGCTGGAAAAAAAAATACTTCAAACTTACAATTATTATATCATACAAAAATCGAACGGAGCGAAACATGCAAATCTTTCCCTTAATCAGATTTTAACAAAGAAACTGGGAAACTCTCCTCCTCCGTTGATTAAAATATACAGTTATTAGAGGTAAAACGATCGTGGTGGAGAAAAACGCGCGAGCAGCAGATTGGAGGGTAAAAAGGGTTAATAAGGGGTGTCGAAACAGAACGTGACCCTCACGACGTGGCTTAGAGCGATAGAACGATAAAAACGTACGAAGCGGTTCATATTCATTTGCCGCTTAATTGGAAATTTATGGCCACGGGGAATATATTACCCGGGTATACCGAAACTGTCGGCCGTAACTTTCGCGGTGATGAACTTTAAACGCGTATCAACCTCCGCACCCTTTCTATCTTACACCCTTTCCACTTTAATAACGCTGGGTATTCCGTACGAAAATGTATTAACGCCAACTTACGTGTTTACCGATTTTCACTCGTTTTTAACGTCTCAACTTAACCGGTTTGATTTTATTCGATGCTTTTGCGTTGAACGATGCACGTTCTGTCGGAGATCGTGTTCTTGCCAATTTCCAACTTTTTTTTTTTATTCATTTAGGATAGAAGGCATTTCGCTTTGCCTTGTATCATTGAAACAATATTCGTGAATCGTTTTAAATTGCACGAATAAACAAAGTGGGATCGAAACCAGCTTCCTTCGAGGATGCGTGGTGAGAGAGTCCCATAATTAAAATTGAAAGATAATCGATTCGAATCTTGGCATCGAACGATACGCGACAGGGCGGTTAAACGCGATGGATGGAAACGCTGCTCGAAATTTACAAATTTACAATTTTCATGCAGTTATCTTGCATTTTTTCGTCTCGTTTCCTTTTCTCTCCGTGCCCTATATATATATATTCGCACGTTTTCCATCCTCGTGGGGAGGGGAAGCGCAAAAATCGAGCGGATTTAATGGGACATAAAGGTATAAAAATGACATTGCTGGAGAGAGGGTGGGAGATACGGTCACCGTTGACCAGTATTTCAAACTAATGGCCAGATGTTGTCACCTCTCGTCGACCAGTTTGTCTTAAGGGGCGTAACATAATGGTCGCGTGAAGGAATTCGCCTAGCCGCGAGGTGGAAACATTTTTCTGCCGTGTATAACGTTGTCTACGCCGCCGCACGTACGGTTAGATAGCTTAATTGCGGTTTCGCAGGGCTATTTTTTAACTGGGTTATCTTGGTGGAAGGAATTGTTGGTTTATCGAAATAACCGACGATGTAAATCGAAAATGTAAAAACTTGTAAGAAAGAAAATTGAAAAAGTTGTAAATAATTGAAGAATCGAAGAATCATCTAATATTGGATTATCGAGAATTAAGTTCGTTCTGTGTGTTCTCTCTTTTTTAAGCGAGGACGATATATTTTTTGTTTCGCGAAGTTTTGAAATTTTATGTTAATAATAAATAACGTAACGAAAGTACGAATTTATCGAATTTGATTGAACTCGTACAAAATTCATAGGAAATTCTTAGGAAATGTTTCGAAAAGTGTAAAACACGTAGTTAGTTTTTCGATACTTGCTGGAAAATTCGAATATGTAAATATATTTTGGTAAACTGATTTCCCTTGAAATATGAATTTCAATTTTTTTTTTTTTTTTGGTATCTCTTATTTGTATAAAATTAAATAAAAATAATCGAAAAGGTTATTGAAATTTTGAGCCTTGCATACAACGTGTTGTAGAAATTATTTTTTTAAAAAATTCCATCCTTCGTTCCATCTCTCCGTGTCTCGTTCTAAACGATTTGAAATCGTGATTCGCCCAAATTACTGGATACCCATCAATCCAACAACTCTCAATCTCAATTATCCCTCAATTTGAAAATTATTAACCATCGCACAAAAATTTCGAAATCAAATCGAAACCTTTATAATTCGTCTCTTCTTTTTGACGGACGCGCTACCCCTAAACTTTGAAAATGAAACGAGTTCTCCTTCAACTAGAAAAAAAAAAAAAAAATAAAGAAAAACAGACTACCACGATTTCCAAGTTAAAAAGATAAAAACGAAAAAAAAAAAAAAAATCTTTGCGTTTCCCCTTGGATTCGAGGGGCGTTCCGATTCGAAAATACGTATTTTTCAATCTCGAACGAAAGATTCACTCCGAAAAGTTGGCGCGTTAAGGTAGAATTCGGGGCGACAAGTGTCGAACGTCTTAGAGGGGAGGGCGTTCAATCTCGAATTCTGTGGCGACGAGAGAGAGAGAGAGAGAAACGAAATCGATAGGAATCGTGTGTGACCTCACGGAAACACGATACGCTGCGGGGGAGAAGGAAGGAAAGAACAACTGTTCACGGTTCGTTTGCAGCGCGCAATGCAAACACACGTACGTCCCGTACGATTGTACGAGATTTTGGAAACCGAGATTCAGACCGTTGTTAAGTGGTGGATGCACGTGCAAACAAATGGGGGAGGGGAAAGGTCGCAGTGACGTTGCGCCGGCCACTCGGGACAAGGAGTATTTAATTTATGCAAATTCGTGGTCTCGAGTTCTCGACAATTCTGTCGAACGTCTCTCGATTTTCCCCGAATTGTCATTCCTCCTCGGATTAGTCAAACCGAGCCCATTTCGTTGGAGGAGGAATTTATCGACGACACTACGTGTAATATTTTTTGTTGGTTGGCTATGCAGTGGTGAACAATAAATAAAAAGTATACTGATTTACCTGAATGGATATATTTTGATTATGCGCGAATGTCGGGCTACAGAACAGCAACTCAACAAGATCGAAGGATAAACAAAAGGGTATACCAACTAAGGAATAGTAACAGTTCGGCTGGCAACGTTCGATAATATATAATTATAGATAAAATTTCAGCGAACATTATACCCTGTAACATTTTTAAATAGTACAAAGTTAGGATTGGAACGACGGTGTGCAAAGGAAAATATATTTCAAGCTCGTTGAAATCGACAGGATTAGTTTCCTTATCATCCGAAAAAAAGTGTCGATGAATTCAACTGGCTTCGTCTGTAAGTTAGAAAGTTGGGCAAAATGATGGCTTGGAACAAGAAGAAGTTCGTTGAAAAGCGAGTTCTTGGCTCGAGAGAAGACATTGAAACAATTCATTACTCGAAATCGTTATGAATTGGTATGATTTTTAAGGGAAGAAGTTGTTGGGAATAATCGTGCTTGAGAAGATTATTTCAAGCTCGTTAAAATCGGCACGTTTTATTTACTTAATTTCACGAAGAGTCTAAATATCGAAAAGCCCGGAGAATAATTTAAAAGATTAAACCTCCGGAAGAGAAACGTTCCTCCCCCCTTTCGTTTAAAACTCGGTTCACGATTTTTCTTACTTTTAACCCCCGTAAAATAGAGGGGTGCACGCAGGGGCGGGTTTTATTTATGGGCAGATCCACGGACAGCCTTCACCCCGGAACATCGGGTCGTTTGTTACCTTTTATCACAACCTTTCCGCAATTATCAACGGCGTTTCGTTATCTTCCCCTTAATTTTTCACTTTGCCGCGCAAGATTGTCGAGGAAGCGAATGGAGGCGGCGGTTTCTCTCGCGCGAAATAGTGAATTAAACGTCGCGCCGCTTAGTTAGCGGGGGAGGGAATAATAAATCGTAATGAAAAGGCAACCGCAACCGCTCTTTGAAAAGTTGAACAACAGAAACGCTTCGAATTATCATTAATCTTCCACTCGAATCTCTGAAAATCTACAAACCTTCGAACCAGGCTTGTTATCGCGTCGTTGATGTTGTTTCTACATCGCCTGCCAATCGTTAAGTTAACAGTACAAACCTTCGAACACTTTAATACTTTTCATATTACAAATTTTCCTAAATTTAGAATGATTCTTTTCGTGGTAATATTTTTCGTTTCTTTTTCCCGAACATTCTTCCACTCATCAATTTCTCAAAATATCGAGGTTGATACATATCTTGACCTCCAAAAGACATTAAATTAAGTCTTGAAATTAAGTCTCTATCGCTTTGATTAAAAAATTTCTTCCACATTTCAATGGTACGCGAATAAATTTGAAATAAATCAAGAAAAAAAGCCGTGATGCGATACCATTGATTTATCCAATTTAGCCACGAAAGAAAACCTTCTCTCGAATCTCGACGATCCGCCCCTGCATCAAAATTGTCTATCTCGTCACTTGGCGCACGTCACAAGTTGGAGCACAAAGCGATTAGCCCGATTGATGTTGCGCCAGCGTTGCGTACCATTGTGCGCCGCCTGTACCGCGTTATTATTTACAATAATAACGGGCCACAGAGAGAAAAGACCGGCTCATATCTCCCCGTAACTGGATTAGCCTCGACAAATTGAGTTCCTGATTGGCTTGGTCGTTCGATCAAAGTCATCTCTCGTGTACGAGCGTGTAACACCCAACCACCGTGGCGTACGTGGTGGTACGCACAACAGCCCCCGATGAATTTTGCATGCAATCCCAACGAGATTAGAGCTCGAGCGAAACGAAATCGAAAGGAATCTTGGAGAAATATCATCTCGACGATGATTACGATGACGATTGTTTCATTCCCGAAATTTCTTCGAAAATTAGAACGGCGCGTGTTCCGTGCCGTTTCCCGTCGCAATTACCGTCGAATTTTATTATTAAAGCCCCTCCACTCCCCTCCCTGTCCGTATGTACGCCTTTTAGAGCGCGTTTTCCGCCACGTGGTGGCGGTGTGTTCAACTATTATTACGGCAATTTGAACCATCCAGCGAACGGGGACCGTGCACCGCAGCCTGGCATTATTTACTCGCAATTATCTCTTTGACAGAGACGGCCGGTGTGCGCAACCTCCTCGCGTGTCACCGTTATAACCAGACCGTGACTGGTGCAACAACGGTTAATCGGTTGCCACGTGTCGCGAAATTTACGTGTCGATATTTTTCAACGAAAAATTGGATCGTATTTACGCGAGGGAATGGATCCGTGTGGACACATCCGTATGGAGTCGTAATTATTGGAAAAGTAGGAATATCTGTCTATTCTAACTCGTCCAGGATTGTATTGATCGCGATTGAAGAATATATATTCGAATTGTTAAAAGACTTGAATACGCGCAAACCGCATCGATCGATGTTTCGTTACGCTGGAACAGAAATTGAGGAGATTTTAAACTCCTCGTGTTTCGATCGACATGGAAATCAAGCAATTACAACATATTCGTGGGGGTATTGTTGATGGTAAATGTAACGTGATCGCGTCAATCATTGGCCGCCACTATCCAAGTCTGTGTCGATACACCAATAATTCATATCCGTTTCCGTGAGCTTTAATTTGGCCTGGCCGATGTATATCGCGTGCATCCGCGATAAAATATTCAATGGGAGCGGGAATGAAAACGTGTCTAGCGTGAAACAGAATGGAAAACAAATCGACACTCGTCCGAACGAGGAGAAATACGCGAGGGGAGGAAGAGGAATCGTCTTTTAACGTTTCGTAATTGTGGAAAAATTATATACGTACGTTTGGAAATCTCTCGAGATTGTTTATAAAAAGGCCTCGCATGTCAAGCTCGAAAATTTTCAAGTTTGCTTCATCTCCTTCTCCTTAAACGAATTAAACGAATCCGTGAGAAATAACGGGAGAATTGGTATTTCGAGAAATCAAATTTCACGCTCTGAAACTTGTGAGAAACATATATTCACTATGGAACGAGATAAATGTGCCGTGGCCGCAGAGGATGATGAAAACGTATCGTATGAAAAGTTGCCCGGAAATCGTGTGTTTCCGTTTCTTTAATCTGGAAAAAAATCCGTCTACATTACCATACATGAAAAAGTGAGAGAATATCGAACGAAAGGAGAAATTTAAAATAATATTTATCTTACGAATCGTCCTTACTTAACACGCATTCATCTTGCCAAAGCGTTGCCAAAGCGCTCGTGGACAAGTGCGTTGAAGATGTTTTTGCATCGAAAGAGAAATGCTCGATAAAACTCGAGCTAAAAAAAAAAAAAAAGAAATATCGTATGAAATTTACAGGCACGTTGAATTATTCATTCGAAAAAACCCTCTGTTCTCAAACTTTTTTGCCGTTGCAGCTCGAATGATCGATGAAGGCGTGTCGCGTTAAAAGGAAGCCAGAAATTAACGCTGTATGCAACGTTTAATACACGGAGAATTCTAATGGCTCGTTATTTTCGAAGACAAATTAACCCGATAAATGTAACGCGATGAGGGAGCGAAGTAGCTCGACGATGGGGCGGCCGCGTCTGACCATAAACAGGGAATAACTACTGCATACGTATTAATGTCGCGTTGAATCGATATAAATCGCGCTCTTGAATCGATCGTACAATATAATTATCCTTATTCCAGACTATATACACGATCGAAGGATCTTCGCAGCGATTGCACTCGAAATTTTTTCGTTGCATCGTATATTAAAGTAAATACCGTTTCAATTTTCTATCGTATTCAAATAATTGCAGTATTTACAGTTTCGAAAAATTTCGAGTATACTACAATTACTGTATATATTTTAGAATGTATTATTAATTATTATGACGATTTACGAAATGTTGTCGAGTTATTTAATGTTGGCGAAAGGGAAAATTTTAATTCACTCTCGAGGTGTAACAAAAATCCGAATATTCTCGAGAAACATGTAACGGGTTGAGAGTAAAGAGAGAAAAATTTACCACTTATTCACGAGAGACGATCCCTCCCCGACAGACAGACGCTCTAGGTGAGAAAGACTCCGGGTTACTTTTTTACCCTCCCCATCCCGGAGAGCGATTCGTTGGCCCGGAAAGAGGATTTACGATTATAATTGAACCGCTGATAAATCGGTTGCGCGCTGGAAAAATCCGCTACTATTGGATGAGAAAAGGAAGAAATTGATTATGGAATTGGAATACGGACGGACGGAATTAAGACGAACATGATTGATAATAAATTAAAGTAGTAGCTTTCTCTTGAATCTCGCGCGAGGGATTCTAAAAGCGAAACTAGAATACTAGAAATTGAAATATTAATAATAATTTCTTACAGACGATAATATGCTGTGTCTACTTCTATTAAAAAAAAAAAAAAAATATAGGATCCTGAGAAAAAAATAATTAGTCGAATTACTCGAAGAACGAGTAAAATTGTTGTTCGAGCAATAAAGTTATCCGAGCGGAATATTTTGGTATGGAAAAATATTATTGTATATAATAGAGAAACGAGTTATTCAAACTTGAACTTTATAGACGCGAGAAATGCACAGCAGCGTGATCATTGGCGATGAAAAGAATTAGAGAAAGACTAATGTTCGCGCGAAATATCATGCAATTACCATAGGTTGACTACAGACGCTCTTATTAAGAGAAAAAAAAGAGAGAAAGATGGTTTTTCAGGCAGACGGTGGAAAAGGAATATTAACCGTGCGGTGAAACGAGGTGTATATGCCGCTCACGTAAGTGGATTTTCATGTAAAATATTTCACGAGAACGTCACTCTTTTCGCATATCTCATAGAATCACGAGATACTTCGTGCCTCTGCTCAAGACCAGACTTTGCTATTTTAATTTACAGTTTATCCCATTGTTCCGCTTCTTTGAATATTCGCACTCTAATTCAACCTTTATTTATCCACCTCCTCCAGAGAGTTAGTCGTTAATCTCCTCCCCCATCCCCGCCGCGTAGAAGAAATCTTATTTATACACGGAGGAAATTTCGTTGGTAGAATTTATTTACTTTCGTGGAAACGAGGATTCCCCTTTGTTTATTTGTCCGGACGCATCGAGCGTGAAATCGAGGAAAAATTTCTTTTCTCGAATAATCCGAATGATCGAACGAACTTCGTCGATCGATAACTTATCGCAATGTAGAACAATAATGTGTTGATCGTCGTTTCGAAAAATCGTCAAGCCGAGTTCACGAAACGCTCGCAAAAGAGAATTTCCAAAGTGTTTTCAGGTATCAAGATATCGATTGAAGAGGAAAACGACGAGTAATTCACAGAAAAAAAGAAAAAAAAGAAGGGGAAAAGAAAAAAAGCTTCTGCCAAGTTAAACGACCGAGAACGGTCAGAGAGTGAAATTTCGGTTCCTTTCCGGTTTACGTGCGATCCGGTCGTCCGGAAAACTCGAAATAAGTGAATTTCTTCCCACTCCCCTTGCCGGTATCCCTTTTGCCGGAAGAATTCTTACGCAAAGCTGGAGTGTGGCTGAGAGCATGCTTGACGGCGCATTCCTTTAAAGCCGAGCCACTCTTTTTTTCATTATCAGCCCCTCCTACCATTTTCCATTCGCTTTCTTTCTTCTTCCAGAATTGATGGAACAGCGGTGGTCAGGGATATCGATCGATTTGAATTTTAAGCGAATCTTCTTGTCGGGATTATTATTCGGTTATAATTTCTGGGAAGGGAGGGAGGGGGGGGGTTATAACGAAAGGATCTTTGTTATATTTTTTTTATGATGAGAAAATTAAGTGAAAAATTTTGAATGGGATTGTAAAGGGAAATGTGTATAAATGGTGGCCAATAATGGCGAGACGAAATATTTTTTTAAAGTGAAAATCTTCGTTGAAATTTTAACACCACGAGAAATAATTTACTAAATGTTTCATATTTATAAATTAGATGAAACTCTTAGAGATAAGAAAATAATAATATTAAGAAAATAGTATCGTGAATTTATTTGTCATTTCAGTTTAGATAGAGTTTAGATTATAATAAACGGAGTGGTCGGTCTTTACAGGATAACTTACTCTTTTACTTTGATTTTTTTTTTTTTTTTTTTTATCTAATATTGAGAAACATCGCAAATATTCCGATCAATGACCACCGAATATCGTGATAATAACCTTACCTTAATGGATTTTTTAAACAGAAATCGTATAAATATTATTAAAATTCGAAAAAACATTGGAATTATTTTATCGAGAATTTTCAAAATCTTCCCTATAAATTGTGTAAACGACAAGAATAATTCGAATCTAATTTATTATGCATTGACGATAATTGCAGCTCTTGTTAAAACGAAAAAACGAAACGACAAAGTATCGTTTTCGATATAAAGTTGGACGAATAGAAAATTTTTAAACGAAGAATTATATGCGATATATAGATTTATCGCCAGTCAGATTTGTAACGCGGATGTTATTGTCCGAAGTAGGATCCGGGAATCAAACTCGCGTGATGCCTGTAATTACGCGTTGATTAATTGAGCACTCACGCCAAGCTGCCGCTGCCTCATAGCGACGGCTGCCAACGCCTCACTTTTTTTTTTACAGGGAATTTATTGCTCGAGAGCCGTTCACTCCGTTCGCTAAATAAACCGTCCCCGTTAAAATGTTCTTTCGCATTAATAATGCCATATCTGATCAAAAACACAGTGCCCCCATTTTTCCAGACACATACGCGCGATAACGCGTAACACCCGGTCTATCCGTGTTGCTTGCGCGCATGCGTCACAAGATCTAGGGATCCCTAACCGATTCGAGAGCGAACACCAAGATATCTACGAATGATATCTCGTTTGACTCGATTTCACTTTTTTCCTCTCGTTTCGAATTGTCATTCGAGACAGATTTAACGATTTATATAAAGAAAGAAAATAAAAGAGTTTAAACACCCGTTCGAATTTTATCTCGTTTGAACGCGTGGTTCGTTAATTTCAGCTTGGCGATTTAAAATTCGAGAAATCGTGTGCGAAGATGGTGTTTCCCGGGACGGGCATGAATTCTTAAGTGAAACGTTGCCCCGTTTCCACGTCGTGGCACGTAACGTCTCGCCGTGGAAAAAGTTTCGTCGAATTTGCCGAACGGTTGGCAGCACGGCGGCCATCGGAGCAACGTTAGTTACTTGGATTAGCTTTTTCATTACGGCTTGCCCGGGCACGGTTTAAAACGGAGGCCAATTCGTGCAACCGGATAAATCATTCATGGAGCAAATTACCCGTTCGCCAAACGGGATCCTTGCTTGTTTAGGGAATCTAATCACGTTTTTCTCCGTCAGCCAGCACCGTACACGGCTCGTTCAAAAGTTGCTCCATCTTTTTTACTTTCCTCGCGAATTCCATTCTTCTCGACGCTCCGTAATCCATCAACCATTCTCGCGTTTATCAATTAATTCCTTCTCCTTTCTGCATTTCCCGTGTGTATATAGCGTTATAGCAAATATTATTCATCATTACGTACAATCTGTTGATAGTCTTTTTTTAGACTTTTTACAACTATTTTTTTTTTTTTTTAATTTTAAAAATCGGAATTCGAATAGGAGAGGGGAGGATTAATCATTCGAAATGTCAGGAGAGAAAGAAAGAAAAAGAGAAACCGAGCGTGTATGGAATCGCGCTGATAAATAAGCAAGAAGTAGATTTGAAGGGTTCGACGCGCAAGTTACTACTCGAGGTGACAAGGATTTATTGGGAAAGTTGCGCACCAGGTGGGTGGTAGGCCACCGCCGGTCTCGTGTTATCAGCCGACCTGAGAGGGTGAGAAGTGCGAGGAGTCGGTGGAAAGCGGGATGATCGTATCCGGAGAATTTCCAATCTGCAATTTGGAGTTTCACCACCCCTCGAAGAAGGAATAATGGAGATGTCGCCGAGCATATTGTCGATTTCGCAACTTTACGAACCCCCTTCCCCGGCGAATCGATCGATCCTTCGATCTTTCGCGGATTCGAAGTCGAGTTCCCCTCGCTTTTGACGCGAAACCTTTCATCGTCATATCGCGGCGTTTTCTTTGACGATCCCGTCACGATTAAATCGAATCGGCGCTCGATTCATTCCACGCGGAGTTTAGTTTACTTCGATTGAATTTTGAATTTTAATCCATGTTGACACGTTGACGAGACAATCTGACGGAACAGAAGAAATGGCGAGTCAAGTATAAAAATAACAAAGCGTGGAAGAACGATATCGAGTTAATTTTTCAAACATTAATATTTATTAATCTTCCTTCCTTAAACTTTAGCTGATCTTTTCTTCTCGAATAATTTTTTTTATCTCTCTCTCTCTCTCGTCACTTTTACCTGTGCCATGGGATTTGCTCGCTCTCCTGATGAAATTTTGAATTTTAATTCATCTCGGGGACAACCTTAGCACGTGACTCGCGAGACAGGCCATTCTCGTATTGCAATCTCGAATAGAGGATAAAATCCTGCGGCGCGTTGCATTGAAAAAAAAAAAAAAAAGGAAAATACTGCTTTCTCTTAATATTGTTATTATTTTATTCTTTTCTTCCTTCGAGTAATCTCCCTATTACTTTTTCATTCGCTCAAACTACTTCTCGTCGTTTACTTTTTTCCCTCTCCGTACACACCATAGAAATCATAGAAAAATTTAAATGTAAAATCGTGGAGAGGCAGGATCATCAGCATTTGGATCGTATAGCAAAAATCTCTTATCCATTACTCTAATAAACCCGGTCAAACCCGGTAATTTCCCATTTATCTCTCCTTTGTGAGTTCGCCACTTTTGCAACCTACGTTCTGAATATGCAGATAACGTGTATTCATAACCGGGGAAAGTATAATTTTCATTTGAATCCGCTCTATGAATCCGCCAACTCTTGCGAAACCAACTCTGCCTCTCGTCTCGTCGAAAGAGAGACGCTTGGCTCCCTTTCAGTCCCGATTTCTGTCTTCTCCCCGATCTGTCATCTTGCCGATTGCAGCCGGGGAACAAAGATTCAGCGTGACGCGCATAGAGGACGCATCCTCACAGGGTGGATGACGACGAGTTGTACAGGATGGAAACAGGGTAGGGGTCAAAGTGAAATTGAAAAACCAAGATGGGAATTCTAATTCCGACCGCTTTCATCTTCGATTGAATATCGTGCTCGTGTTTTTTTTTTAAATATATCCTCGGTCGTGCACGGTGAATAAAACGGGCGTGCAAAACAATTATTCGGTACGATCGGTTCCAGTTTTTCTTTGTTATCTTTTTCTTTTTTTATTAAAAAAATACGGTTATCAAAGGAACGTATCTATTCTTTCTTTATCATCTTGACAAATAATGAATATACAAGAATGAGAAGAAGCTTGAAATTTATTCTTATTTTTCTTCTTCTTCTTCTTCTTCTTTTTAAATATAGCAACGGACAAGATTTGATACAAGTGAAGTTTTATAATTCGATTAATCTTTCGTAACGCAATGCAATATTTGTTTCGATCGTGTTTATATTAAGCAACTTCTTCACAAACCAATTTTCCTCGAAATTTCGTTTAAACGAGTGATTTTGAACGACTCAATTTTCATGATTAATAAATAATAACATTCAAAAGGAAATCCAGTGATACTTGAAAAATTTCTTTTCTCTCCACATTTTCCAAAAATCCTCACGAATCGCGTTATTCACATTGAAATTCTAATCTTACCCAAGAGCGATATTTCCAAGAATCGAAAGAGGACATTTCCACCAGTCCAGTTTCGAAAGTTTTTTTTTTTTCCTCTTTTCAAAATTTTCCAAGATACGACAAAGAGCAGACGCCCTTTGTTCACTTTACGACACGATTTCACGTATAAATTATTCTTATTCGTTTTTACTTTTTTCATCAATTGCAAAAAAGAAAGAAAAAAAGGGAGAAACGAGCATTTCGATCGAACGACAGAGAAACAATGAACAATACGAATGGTTGGTTAATTAGCTCGTAGAGAGAGAGAGAGAGAGGTTCAAGTACAAGGTTCGGTTTCCCGTGGGTGGCGGTGTGGCGCGCGCTTTTGAAATTTAAATACAGCGTACAAAAGGGAGGGTGGACAGAGGGAATGCCAAGGGACTGGAGTGTACAGAGGGGCCACGATGGCCGAGGGCGTCTTTGACAAATACTTTCCACCTCGTCGTCGCGTCTCTCTCGTGACATTTACTCGGGTCACCTCGGGCCGAATGCAATTTATTTTCACCCGGCGGCCAAAGAAAAAGGCGCACCCTTCTCTCTCTCCCCTCGAGACAGATCCGCATCTTGCAAATTACTCGCTAAGTCGAATAAGTCGGATCCGATGCTCGATTTCGGTGGGGAAAATTCTATCTCCTTTCGTTCCGAACTGTATTCGTGACGAATGAAACTTTTAACGCCCGCTCGAGTAAAATTGGACGAGGATTTGTTGTTTGAACCGAAGGGTTGGTCCAATGTTGTTCCAATTACGCGAATATATCTCCATTACGGGAAGGAAAACAAACAAAGGCAATATTACGATAATATACATGTGCAATATACATTCAAATGTACATATAGTGGAATTTTTATTTGGATAACAGAATAGCAGATAAATTATTCTATACAATTATTGCGGAGAATATTATAATTTTATATTTTTATCCGCTCTATGTTCTCCGAGGATTGCGCGGATATGATTAAAAATTGAAAATAATGTATATTCAAGTTATTTGGAAATTATGTAAGAAAAATGTGGTTGAATTGTTCAACCGTGCCTTCGAACGATGCAACTTGCCCCTTAAACATCTCACTCTTGGTGCAATTCACCATCGATTAATCGTTGTTTCATCGCGTCGTTAGCTGTGGATCGAGCACTAGAACGAGCACTGCAACGAGACACGTCCGACGTGGAGATTGAAATTTTTCTACTAATTCATCATTCGCATCGCTGTCCACGAAACGTAATAGCACGTGTTGATTTGCAAGTCGATGAAAAACTCGATATTTCTCGCGTTCGATTTATTAACTTGTTCAAAGGAAAAATCGATGCAGCTCGGCTTAATTTCCCGCAAATACGCCATTCAACTGGATCACGATGGAATTTTTTTGAAGGGTCTTTTTTGATATGATGACGCCGCGAAAATTAAAAAACGGGAATATAATTGGTCCGAGAATTTTGAGAAATCGAATGGAAGAAAGAAGAATGAGTTTTATAAATTAATCAAATGGATGGATAATTATTCGTAAGTAATTTCGTTCGATCGAAATGTAAATATTCATAAGAGGTACAAAAATTCTAGGATGCTTTCGAACATGTTTTGATGAGGATGGAAAAATATACTGGGTTTTGGAGATCGGAATAATTAATTAATATTCTTGTTATAATTTTTCTCTCTGGTTGTCCAGGCCATTGAAAACTTGGAGTCTCTTAGAAATGATTGCAAAACTTTGAGCTTATGTACATCAACTTTGTCAATTTTGATGATACGTTAAGACGAATTGATTTCATTATTAAATCTTCGTTGAATTACCTGACCTTAGTTATGACCTTATGCTTCGATTGGAAATAAATTAATTTCGGTTTCAATTTACTTCGTGATCAATTAATCGTATGGATGTTGACCAATTCGTGTATCCTCAACGACTCGATAACTATGAGAACAGATTCTGGGTTTTGAATTTTATTCAAGTAAAAACAATTATTTAAAATAATTTTATTTCTTTTTTTTTTGTTTGTTTTCACAAACAAAATCAATAATCCGTATATATAAATGAAAGGATGACGTATAATGTAAATAACACTATTTTTTTGAAACGTTATTTTAAATTATCAGAAATATTTATATTTTCGAAAAAATATATTTCGAATAATATGACAAATGATAGTTGATCGATCGATTTCTGAAGATTGAACGAATTTTTACATTTCCCTCGATCCCTTGTTGCAATTCAACAAACGACACCAAGAAAATATTATACGCGTGAATTAGAATCGCACTCCTCGATATACTGCACAATCACACAATTATTCGACAAATACTTTCGCGAATAATTAAGAATCGACAAAAATTATCCCATTTATCCCCCCCAGAGTAAAAATAATCCATGAAAATTAACTCGGGACGACGAAGTGAAAGAAATCAAAAAAGGAAAGAAAAGAAGAGAAAAAGAAAAGGAAGGACTCGATAAGCTTTCATTTTGCTTCCAACGAACGAATTGGTGCTCGTTACGAGGATGCTTCGAGACGGAGAAATCTCGTTGGGAAACATTTCGAGGAGAGCCAGATCCGATTGAGTTATGGCTAGTTGCCGGCGTGGTTGAAGAGAGGAAAAAAAAAAAGAAAAAAGGGGAAAAAGAGCATCGAGCTATCCACCCTTTTTTCCACCTGTCTTTTTATCCCTCTCAGGTTCGAAGCGTCGGTCCACATCGGTGTGGGAATTTGCGAAAAGCTCTCCGCTACAAGCTTCTGAAACTATCGTTAGTTTTCGTGGGTGGGCGGGATTTATGGAGGTTGCGGCACGGAATTTTCGCAACACGCCCGGGAAAAGCTGTTTTTCATAGGGAAATTTCGTTGTTCATCGGCAGGATCGAATCGATTGGATGCCTGGTGATCCTTTCTAACCGCTTTCACGCCCAAGCTTTCGTTATTTTCCCGTGTTTTCGAGAATCTCTGGCGTGGATCGCGCCCGTTATTTTTATCCTCTTTTCCTCTCCTCCTCTGTTTTTAACGAATACTCTTCCGTGTTTGCTCGGCAGAGTTAAAGATGGGACAGGGAGACGATGAAGAGGAGGAAATTATCGTGTCTGAGGGGCGAACAAACACAAAAGAGGAGCGAGACAAAGGAGGAGAGAATTATTTTCCGAAGGAAGCCCGCCTGTTTGAAAAGATGGAAAATTCGATACACAACCGATCCGTGTTTCTAATTTCCATTTCGGCTGGAATTCGAACGTTATTCGAACGAATTTCATATGATATATTCGATTGGTCGTCGCCTTTTTTCACGATTCGTTGAGCCACGACGCGTTGATTTCTCGCATGTTGAAAATCAAGTAAGTTCGTAACGAAGGATAGCGCGAAATTGTACAAAGTGTCAGGAAAAATTTTATTTTCGTGGGACGAGTAAATATTTATAGTGTCGTCCCGATACATAATAGATCCATCGAAATGAATATTCATCCGTGTTATTTAAATCTAACTTTGAAAACTATTTTACGCTCAACCGATTTGAAATAAATCCATGCGAAGGCAACGTTGAATCACAAATGATAAAATGAAGATAACCTATTGAAAAATGTTAAACCAATAAAATATTTTTAATACGATACAAGAACAAAGTATAAAAAAATAATCAAAAATAGCGCGAACCTTAAACAAAGAAATCTTCTTTGTTGACTTCGAATAATTGTTTTCACTAATTTGTTACCGCAACTGATCGACGCTTATTCATTCCTCTCTGCTCGCGCGGGGAGAAGGAGAGGAAAACGAAAAAGCAGTCCGATCGAAACGAAGTAATCGGATCTTGGCCGAGGGATAGATCGCGTTTTATACTAATGGGTAAATGAATCTTCTTGCAGGGGATATTGACGCGTAAAAGACCAGTGGCTGGCCAATGCACTAATTGCTGGTTGCCTCTACCAGCTTCGATCGACCGCCCAAGTAATATCGGTATCCCGATCCAACTAATTACCCGGTTGGTCCATTAGTGTAATTGCTGCCAGCACAATATCCAAACATTACTAGAATATCGAAGCTTGTTTGCCGGGAAATTAGACGTCTGCGTGGCGATATCGACGCGACGAATCAACTTTCGTTGTATCCCTCTCCTCGAAAAATCCAAACCCAAGATTCTATCGTTCGTAATAATTCGGTTATCGAGCGTTCTTCGATCGTGTTCAGAAATGAAGCTGAGACTTGAAATACTTATAATTGTTGTTCACTTGACGATTAAATTGCTAAAATCGAAAGGTTGAAAAACATTTATATTTTAATACTTTATAAAGAAAGAAAATTTGTCGGATGTTAAAGTGTTAAAATATTGTTAAAATCTTACATTCACTATTTTCTTAACGAACAGAAATAATTTCTGTTATTCAACAACGAAAAAATCAAAAATCATCTATTCTACGCTTTTTAAGAGACTATTCCGGAAAGAATGTTAATTTTTTAACGTTTCCCCGCTTCGGAAGCATCCCATCGTTCACGTTGTAACCTTTGTCGACGAATATTCTTTCGCAATGGGGGGGGAATAAGAAACGCGATACAAGAGTGTGAGTTGTGGCCGTTGCTCATAAAAGCTTGGGACGAAAATTCTTATCGGGGATAAGTTGTTGCGGAAGTTTGGCCGGAAATGGAGGAGGCATTAAAAGTGAGGGTAACATCAGTATCAAATTTACGTCGCATTAAGTTGACGGCTATGTATCTTCCGAACTTGAGACATATTTGTTCGGAGTCAGAAGACACATTGTCCGAGTTGGGAGATACGTCTTCCGCGAGTTGGAAGTTTCTCCGCAGAGCGCAATCTTGCCATAAGTTACCGAGTATAAATTTTGAATTGTTTTAGGGGACGTTTACAGAGGAAATGGGACTTGAAACGCTCGAGGCGTTGCCGAGGGAAACGTACGCTCCGCGACGAAAATTAAGGTGTCGATCGTGGAATTCTCGAAAACTTTCGAGGGAGGGAGAAAACATTATCGATCTGAATTGAATTCATTTTCTTTTCTTTCTTTTTTTTCGAAGATTTTACAGAGAAACGAAATAGTTTTCGAAATATTGTTCTTAAAATTTTATCCACCGTTCCGTGGATTTTTAATCCGCGATTCGTTTATTCTTCGTCGTTGTATCGAATTGTTATTAAATTAATAATAATGCAAGATGTATTACTTGGAAGATTATATAAGGGCGGGCTTTTTCGTTTGTGTAAGCTTTATCTATGTTAATGCGTTTTTACCGCGACCTGTATTAATTATTTCTACATGTAGATTTAATGTAACTATGCATGAATTGTGGCAAAAAAAAAAAACGATAAGAGTTAAATACGCGCGTTAAGCGCATATTGCTCTAATTAATCAGTGGCAACAATTTTTCACATAAAATTGGATGAAACGACGACAAAATATATTATATATTTACAAATTCTTTGAACAAGTTGGACGGATTGACAGTACTTTTTTCTTCGATTAAAAAAATCGTACAATCGAAATTTAATAATCGTTTAATTTTGAGCTTGAGTGTAATAATAACCGATTTTATCGAACCAATTATCGATAGAAAAATAATTTTGAACGAAATAAACTCGGTTGAAACACGATAGTAGATAATATCGTACGAAACAATTATAATTTGATGCGTGTTATTATTGAAAAAATATATTTCGAACATATTCATCGATGCAATTTTGATAATCGCCACAATTTAATTTTGTAAACCATTTTTTTCTTTTTTTTTTTTTTTTTTTTTTAATTCGAAAACAAATTTACTATTTCTGCGATCGCAATATCTTTATCTTTTTTTTTTTTTTTTTTTTTTTAATCAACGCGAGAGGAAGCACGGTGAAAAATTCTCTAATCAAATTTCCATATTTCCTTCTTTCATAATTTCTCCCTGGAAGAAGAGGGAACCAATCAGTGGGTCCTTCCCCGAGAGGAAAACGACTGTGACACGGCTGACAATTTGATTTAAATTTATGGCCCGTTCATCAAGCGTGAGCTGTTCGTTTGCCGTTTCTGTTAACCGAACACGAGTTCTCCCCCCTCCCCCCTCCTCGATTTTTATCGTGGAACACTTTCGAGACGCTTTGGAATAATCGATGAGTCGATCAAGGTGGGAAAGAGAAGGATAAATAGTTACGTTACCCAAGTTATGACATCGTTCCGATCCCCCATAATACCTTTAACTTCATCTTGGAAAGTTCTGATACCGGTGTTCCTTCCAACTGAATAAAACTGAAATTCGAATTCTTATGTCCCGACAGAGCGTTTAAAAAAATAATCTCGATCTCGAGATCGTGAATAAATAATCACAATCGTTCATTATACAACAAGCAATCGTAACTTTTCAACAACAAGTTTTCCATACTGTTTCTGTTCGCATCTTTTTGAACGTCTTGTAACTTCCCTAGTAACTTTTTCAGCAATATCACTAGGGAAAATAGTTGATAAATCCGTCACACACGGTATGCGGTATCGATTCAGAACCTTCGACTCGACTACCTTCCCGCATAAATCAACCCCGACTCTTTCTCCGGATCGCATTGTTCTTGCCTCGATACGCGTACGAAAGAGCGGCTTTTTTCGGGGATATCGTAAAACCTTAGGCTAGGAGGGGAGACCCTTACGACATTTTTATACGACGTGGTCAAGCCCATACCTTGCCTGGCGGGTCGGTTCGAAAAAGGGAGGGGGAAAAACGTCGATACGGAGACCGTAACGCAGGGATAGCCCCGTGTATGGCACGAGTAACGACCCACCCACCCTTGGATTCTCCGTTAAGCGAAAAACGAGGGAGCACGATCCTGTTATTGCTTTCGTATTCGATATCAAGGATTCAGATTGATTCGAAGTTACAACCTCCCCACTCCCCATCCAACTTATGATCCATATAACGTCCTCCTATAATTCTCTCCGCAGGCGCTATTTACCATCGATTCGCGTTGGAATAAATTTGAATATTTCTCCTCCTCCCTCGATGTCGGTGAAACAACCGCGCGAGGAGCATCTCATTGTCCCTCGAAAAGGCCCTCGAAGGAAACGAAGTAAAACGAAGTAAGGCAGGAAAGGGACGGATGAATCTCTCCTCCTCTCCTCCTCGAGATGGAAGAAAGAAATCGTTTGAGAAAGAGTCGAGCGAGTTGAATACGTGTGGTATAAAAAAAGAAACCTGCCTCCTCCTCGTCTCGTTTCCACGTGGTGAAGAGGGGGGAGGGTAGTACACGCTCCATCTTGGTTCGTATCTGGAGAAGCTTATTCAAAACGGCGCGTAAGACACGTTGAAAGGAGGAGACTAATGCGGATATATTTATTTTTGCGGCATCGTGAGGAGGGACGCGGACAGTTTGTTTACGTAACAAACCAATTTATTTCCTCGCAGTTCCTTTCGAGCCTCCAACTCCCCGAGAGAGAGAGAGAGTAAATTTCTGCTCCGACGGTTGCCCTCCATTTTTCAGGGGAAGTAAGAAAAAAGTGAGGAGAAGGAGGAAGAGGTGTTACTATTTCTCTCTCTCTCTGTTGGATCTCGAGTTTTAAAAGTTTCGTGCCACTATTCCATCTACTCTCGTGCCGTATCCTCTGAAACGCCGTGAATACGATTATCGAACCCCCCTCCCGCCCCTTCTCCCTCGTGATGTAAATTCTATTCCTCGTGGATGGACCGATTTCGATTCATAATTAATAGGCACTCGTGACGTTGCAATATGTCGTGGAGGAAACACGAGTTACGAATAAGACGGGAATAAATAAGCTTGAGAAGGGACAACGTGTGTGCATCATTCATCTCGTTTCTCTCGAAATAAATATGTATTTCATTCGAGCCGTTCATACAATCGCGATCACGGTTGGGATTCGAGAATCGAACGAAAGGATATCTCTTCCCTCTCAATTTCAACGATTTTTTTTTTGTCGTTTTTATCTTATAAAATGATAGATTGTATACGCGATCGATTTGCCAACGCTGTCGATTGGCAAACGTCCGTTATATTTGTCGATCAAATTCGAATTCAATTAAATACAGCATTCAAGAAAGCTGGGAATTAATCTATAACGTAATGCACGGCCTCGACATTGATGAATAGGAGGGTAGCACCGTTCTGTGACACACACATACGTATCGCTCCGCCACGAACGTGTTAATTGCCTTAATCCAGTATTCGCTTGTATCTATATCCTGACGGCCAGAAGATAAATTGCACGCGCGTTGTTTTGGCGCCAATCGTGCGAGTACCACCACTCCCCCGCATCAACGATTCGTGTTGCCAGCCGCAGAATGTCAAAAATAATTTAGGGCCATCAAACGTTAGTTGAGCCACGCGTGTTCGTCCTTCCTTCGCCGCATCGTCCGCTCTTTTATCGTTGTTATTCGTGAGAAAAGCTGTGGTCGGGCCACACGAAACGACCGAATCACCATAAAAAGCTAAAAGCTCGTCGTTTCGCCCCCGATACGAAATTTCTTTCTCGGATATATCTTTTTTTTTTCTTTTTCTTTTTCTTTTACGAGAAGAAAAATGAATCCGTTCCCTGGTAACTACTTTTATTTATTTTTCTTTTATATATATATATATATATATATCTTTCGAGTTGATCGAATTGTTTGATATAATAAAGTTAAAAACCTTTAGCTTATGTTTTGGGACAGATTCTTCAGAAGAAACGATAATTGTTACGTTTACGCAAACGTCGTTTATCGATAAGCAAAAAGGGAAAATATTTATGTATCACGACTCGTGATACAACTGACCGACATCTTACAGTTCTTCGCTTCAACTTTACGTAAGCACAAGTGTCTTTGAACTCTTTGAATAATGTTTGAACGAGCAGTTTGGCGAGCGGAAAAGCGGTTAAATATCTGGAAAATCGACAACAAAGCGATTCCCTAACTGACAGCCTGGATGGACTCCTCTTTCTCGCTTTCGACTTTCGCCACGTTTCTTTCCATCCTTTTTCTTTCTTTTTTCTCTTTTTTTTTTACTAACAACTCCGCCGCTACTTTTCCTCCGTTTTAACTTCATCTTCTTTAATGCCCTCGCCTCGTTTCTCTCGCTTCGAGGGAGGAGGGAAAGAAAGAGAAATCCCCTTTACCGGGTCAGTTACATCAGAAAATCCTATCCAGAGGCTTGTCTCGCACCGAGGAGGATCGAGAAGAAAGGGGAAAAAAGGCCGTCTTTACGATTGTTTTCACTATCACAGATGACGAACAAATTAAAATGCATCCTCTCGTTCGCCTTTTCTCGAGTGCTTTTTTTTTCTATTGAGAAATTACGATTTCTTCGAATCGCTCACACAGACACCAAAGTGCCAGAAATAGCTTTTCATTCAGCGATATTAATAGAATCGTTGAAGAAGAAATGAGAAACGAAAGGAGTTTCATAAGCAAATTTAAGTGGCTTTTAACCTCGATAACTCGTCGAATTGCTCGTCTCAAAGCTGGTTATTACACGTTGTTACACGTCCATGCAAAAGGTAAAATTGTGCGTCGTTATGATCTGTTACAAGTAATATATTTCCAAAATGGAATAATATGACGCGTATCGAATTTCAGTAGAAACTTTATTCGTACATTTCGATTCATATTCTCACGATGAAATCGAAGAATGAACTTTGTTATTTTTGCACAGTGTTGGTCGAACTAGATCAACTAGATTTCCTATTTCCTTTGATCCTCGTTGTTAAATTTCTTTCGCGAAGAAAATTATTACTATATATTTTATAATTTTCTTTTTTTTTTTCATCATATTCCAAAATATATTTTCAGAAAATATATTTTAATTTTTATCGATCAACTTTCAAGAAATTAATCTCACTTAATAGAACAAAGTTCATTTGGAAATTGGAATAAAGATAGTAGAATTTCAAACAGATTGGACCCTCTATACACCAACGTTTTATCAGCGTACTTTCTCTACTGGAAGAAAAAGAAAGGGAAAAGGAAAAAGGAAAACTAATTTTCTCAGAGAATATTGCCTCTCGTGTAGCGGGCCGTAAATCTTTCGCAATCGATAAATGGATTCAATGAACCAGATGGAACACCGAACTCTACTCTTTTCGTCTCGTGTCAAGAAGCACTTAAGAATCGGCGTTGACACGGAATCGATGGGTTACACGACGCCAGAAACTTTGTACACGATTTGGCCAATTCGTTGCCCCAGATGTTCGTTTGTAAAGTGTCGCGTATGACACGTTGCTTCGATAAAGGGAACAGAGTCGCGCCCAAACCTGACAGGGGCCAACATTTATCCTCGAGGCGAAGAACGAACGGGGGGGAGGAGAAAGATTGCGCTCCAAAATGATCCAAATCATCGTTTCTCGCCGTATCTGGCAAAGAAACTACTTCTAAAATTACTTTTTTCTTATTACAATTACTATTGGAATCAAATAAAAAAAAAAAAAAAGAAAGAAAGAAAGAAAAAAGAAGCGAATCAAAGTTCCTGCTTCCCCCTAAAAATAGAAAAGAGAAAGTCGATGGTATTGGATGAGACGAAAATCCTCGAATACTCGAGGGACCGAAACCTGTGTACGAATTATAATTTCCGGGCACGCGAAAGCATGCCGATCCTACGGATTACCGGCAACGACAGTGTGGTCAGCCAAGCATGCACACCGAACGCCCGACCCAGGGGTGGGAGTTTGGCCGCTTCGTACCGTGAATTTTAACCGAAAAAGGGGATTTACCTCTCGCCGCCCTCGTTACACCCCCAAGTCTTCACCTTTCCGCGTCGTGGAATTTCCGCTCGATAGCCGAGCTTTGATTCATCCCTCCTCCCCTTGTTATTATCCTTTGCAATTTCTAGTCGACCAGAATTCCCTGCCCGTGATTATCCGCCGAGAAAATGGTTGAAAACATTTGTGAAATGTTGAAAGAAAGCGTGTTCCGTGTCCTTACTTTTGCGATGAAGTTTTGGCAATCGGAGTGGAAAGGTGTAATTTTAACGATATTCTTATTCTATTTCCGATCATTGAATAACGGAGAACGAAACTATGCTATATATAATTATCCCGATATTGAAATTGCATCAATGTTACAATTTTTGCCCCCCCCCCCCCCCTCGAACAGAAGAAGAATAAAGAAAAATTAAGCGCGTTGTGTCGATCAACCAGGAAATATTCCACTCGTGGAAATATCGCAATTTACGTTACTTTGTTTCCATTACCAATTGTCCCGATTCCGATCCGTCGAACACGCGAGAATATCGGGCATTTATCTCGCGATTAATCACTCGAGGAAATCCTTCCTCCCGTGGCCGAGGAGGAAGGATCGACCGATAAGGGAAACATCCTTAAAGAAGGAACGAGAGTTTGTTCCTGTTCCTTGCAACAGGATCTCGTTCAGCATGCAAACACGGCCGGCTTGGACGGTTGTTTGCTTTCTCGAGTGCAACTTGTTGCGGATCCCAATTTCTTTCGCGAGCTTTTCAAACCTCGTGTGCGGCCTATTCTCCGCGTTAATGTGAATCTGAATGCGGGGGAGAGAGGGGGGAAGTGTGATTAGGGGAGTTGGATTTCTACGTTTCTGCTCGCTCTTTGCTTCGATTTCTTCCTCTTTTTTTTTTTTTTTTTTTTTTCCTTTTTCAACGAGATCGTTACGTTGTTATAGGCAGGGAGAGTAAAGGGGATTTATTTATACTCGCGAGAACATTTATTTATCCTCCGTAAGAATTTATTTATACCCGTGGTTATTTATTTATTTATATATCCACGGGCAATTTATCAAGCGGGCAGTTTTTAAATAACACAGGTAAATAAACGCAAACATAATATATTGACGTTTTGTACTTTAATGTGAAATATCGTATAAGTAGAAACGCAACGTTCATCGATCATCGTTTATTTATTTTCGAAAGCGTTTTGCGAGAAAGGAAAAAAGCAACAAAATTTATGAAAATGTACATCGACAGAGGGTACCGTAATAGGACACGTTTGACGCGTTTGAATATTTGATGTTTTTAAATTAGAAAAAAAAAAAAAAGGAAAATTTTATTTTCCTTTTTTTTTTCTTTCCCCTCTCTTTTTTACGAAATGTGTCCTCTGAAGTAAGCATGAAATCTTAATGCGTTTGCTGTTGCGGATCACGTACGATGCGATGCTCCATCAGCTTCTTCTCTTCGGGAATAACGTATATATATATATATATATATGACGGATATTGCTTTTTAACTTACCGTTATGCAAAATAGGCGGAGAATAATTTTTTTAAAGATCCGGATTATTAAAAAATAAGAAATTATAATAAATTATAATAATTTTACGAATCTTTTTAAAACTACTATCGATCCGATCCGATCGTATTTTTCTATCCAACGATCTCAAGACAGAACGGAGAGGCTTCATTGAAACGTGAAGTTTGCGGTGGTGGTTTCTCTGTGGCAAAGCTCTGGGGAGAACAGAGTTTCGGGAAAAGAGTTTCTTTCGGTAAGCAGAACATAGACACCCTCGATGTCTTTGCCCCGAGAACAGAACACTCCATTTGCGGGCCGCGATTGACCCGGATAATTGTGCCGGCGAAGCACGTTGTAACCTTATGAATAGATTTCATACAACTCGGCCGTACTTGAAGCGAAAACGTCTCTGATAGCTAACAAGAAGGAATGGAGTAACGAGGCGAGAGGTTGGACAAACAAAAGGAAACGGGAGGACGATGTCCGGGAAACAGGAGTGGTGGAGGAATAAGATGAAAAGAAAGAGGATAAAGAGAATGGAAGGATAGAAATAATCGAAACATTCGATTCATTCGATTTTTTTTTCGAAATTTCTCTATCGTCGTATTAATTGTATTTTCGATTAGAACGATAAAAGGAAAGATTCGATATCTTATCCCAAATCCTACAAGTGGAAATGGATCACTTTATCCTTCTCTCTTTTCTCTTACCTTAATCGAACATTCGTTTCAAAAAAATCCATTCAAACGTTCGAAAAAATACTAAACTTTTACTTAGAACCGTCGAATCTACTATCCGTTTCGAAAGTTATTTCATCCGAAACAATTATCAACGGCATGTACCAACGATGTGACGAAAAAATCTCGAGGTCATTCCTCGAGTTTATCGGATTTATCAAGTTTTTCGAGCGGGACGAAAAAAGGAAGGAAGAGAAGAGAAGAAAAAAAAAAGTGGGGAAAAAATGGACGGATGAAAAGTAGAAGACAGAGGGGGAGGGTGAAAAATTCACGAGCGCGTTTCAAAGAAGAAAGAAATACGTTGCACGACTGTATTGTGGCGGTTAATAATCGCCGTCATTAAAATGCGAGGTAGTTGTACGCGGCCGTGGCGCAAATTGAAAAGGTCTCGGAGGGATGGTTCGCAGAAATGGGTGGAAAAACGAAAAACGAGGGAGGGGGGAGGGGGGGGAGTAAGTGGGCGAGGATGTGAAAATACGGCGGCCGTGCTAACTTCCAAAGTATTTTCTAAGCCGGGACTTTTTTAACAAACCTTCTCTTCCTTTTTTTCTTTCTTTCCGTTTACCTTCATCGCTTCCACGATATGAATATTCATACGAATCCGCGTGAACACGCGTGAACATGAATTCCATCCTCGAGGATGGAGACGAGGGTGCAAAGTGTTCTTTGGGCGAGAATTTTCACGTCCGTTCGAGTATTTCCTTTTCTTTCACTCGTACGATTTTTTTATACACCCCGAAATTCTCGCCCCGATAAGATTGGAGAATTCGAACGATCGAAATACTCGCGCCAATTCTCTGACACCGATTCTTCCACAATAGTTGGAAATCTGGAACACATAATGTACAGCAATATTTTTGCTTTCGTAAGAATCGGTTATTAAAATATTAAAGTGTGTATATATATATATATATGGTTATAAATAGGGTTATATGGGTCGATTTAGAGAAGGAATGAGTTTCGTAAAAAGTCCATATGCAAAAGTGTGTAAACTATAGCTTTCTTTCCTAGTTGCAAATAATTTAATGGGCTAAATGTATACCCTCGACCGTTTGTGTCGTATATCACAGCCGTTATACAGCCCCAGTTTCCACAACTAGTGGCCAGAGCGGAGTTATAAATTGCAGGACAAATTACGACATCAACATTTTTAAGTTTCATTTATGGGGAGGGGAGTGACCTCGTGCGAACAATGCAAATTTTACTGTTCATCCCGATTGAATCGAAAATAGAAAGTAAGTTTTACGAGACGAGGTGTTTATAGCTCGACATTCTTGAATATCTCATTACTTGAAAAATTCACGAAAACAAGCACGGAATCAGCGTATCTCAAAAATTCGTCGGATCTCCTTATGGATATTTATACGTATACGTTTAATTTATTTAACTAGAAATAGAACGTGCCAGATATAGACGTTGTTTGCACCAAATAAATATCTTGAATTTATTCAACATTTATTAGGCGTTGAATGATAGTGTTGCATAACGTTTGATGGAGTTTTTCCTGCTATTATAGTCAAAGAAACTGTTAAAGCTCTTACGTTACGATTCTAATTAATCGTAAGGAATTTTTCTCTTACTTGTCATCAGATGATGAGATAAATGCTTGGATAAATGGATTATTATTCAAAGAACTCGTCATACTGTTTGATTCTTCATACGTTTAATCGACAAGCTGTAATTATTTATACAAAGTATAATATAGTAAAAAATATCGTGTATATTATATCCTTCGAAACAGTTTCTCCTGAGAAACTATATGCCAAGTTCAAAACTTTCCAGCGTTGGTCTTAGTTGACCAACCTTTATGCTGAAATTTTTAATTGATCGATTATAATCCTTTGAATATTTGCTTCAAAATTGCTCTTCAAATTCAAGAGTAGATGGAAACAAAATTTAATTAATTTAATATTGCTTGATTCATTTCTATAAGTTTTCATAAATATGCCAAATCGTAGAATAGAGATGTGCATTTTAAATAGAAATATTTATACAACGTTGTTAGATGATAAGAATTCACGTGCTTTAATTCTTTTCCCCAATGGTTCTATATTGAATCGCCACGTATTTATTGCGTATATATACGCGATTTTCGATGGAAATTTTCGAGTAAGAAAGAAACTAGGAGGTTGGCGAGGCTCGTAAAAAGTCTTCTTTATTCTTTCGTACGGTTACAGAAGGGCGTCTGCATCTATATTCAAATAATAATACGATTATCTTGGCCGTTATCGTTATCATCTTCTTTCTCTTCATTCCTAGTACCTCGTACAAGAGAATTTAGCTGTAAACGCAAAAATGAAACTTTATTCGCGATGAGACCAGGGAATAATGTGTACAGCTTTTGGATAAAGTTTCGCCATTTTGAAATGAATTTATAACCTTGATAGCTTTAACCCAATTTGAGAGATTTTTCTTTCATTCGAATGTCATTTTCGAAAGATTCGCTCAGATTACTTCCATTGAATTTTATTTTTTTATAATTGCAAAAACTTTTAAGATGCCTTTTTTTTTTTTGTTTCCAAATGAAACAGTTTCAAGTATAAGTTTGCGGTTTAATTAATGCGCTTTTGAGAAACGAAGAGTTGTCGCGTTAAAATTTTGTATAATCACTTAAAACGAGATAAATCAGATTACGCTACATTAATCAAAGATTGTAGATACGGATATAATTAAGTTTTCGAAAGGATGCGAAATGAATTAAAATAAGAAACGAATTCGCGATATATCAACCAGACAAAAGGCGGCCAACGCTTTGTTAACGGTTTCGTGGCTCGATTTCAAAGGAATATCGTTTCATTGAGGGTCGGCGCCGCGGAAAGAGAAATTGTTGAGCTTGGAAATCAGCAAGGCTCGAAACAGAGCGAATAATCTCGCGATCCTTTTCATAACTCGAATCTTCACCTTTATAACGTTATGCAGACCTTTCAACAATTATAAAACAGTTCCACGGAATTTCCATTGAATTTCGCCAACATCTAATTTCTCGAGTGTTTGCACAAGTAGGAAAAAGGGCGGAGAAGGTATAGAAGAACGTGCAAGTTTCATTCCATGCCGAGACACTCGACTGCGCCAGCCGTTATCTCGAGTCGAACATAATGCAATCCTCCCTGGAGCTACTTCACCGTTTGGCAAAAACGCCTTGGTATATCGCCGATACAGGCGCCATCTAGATAAATTTAGATCTCGCTCGACGCGAAGAAACAAGTGCAAAGGTTGTGCTCGATGCAACAAAACAGAAAAACGCAGAACGAGGGAGGAGAAAAATTCTTAACCTCGAAAGAAATTTCGTGGCGTGCACCTGGCAGTTTTAGAGACAGCTATGCGTCTCTAAAAATTATCGTTCTTGAATCGTGATGATGCATTAGTAGCATTTCTTTTATGCGTGCAAAAAACTCGCTCGAGTTGGCGGATTTAGCATCGTGAAATGATGATTAATCACATCAAGACTTGTACATTTACGGAAGAAGAAGGATTTGATATGAAGGAAATCGAAGAAACTCCTTGGCCGAAGATATGTAGACCCCGGTCCGGGGTCGTCAGCCACGGATTCGAATTCTTCTTTCATTTTTTTTCTCCACGTCTACGTTATTAATCAATAGTAATTCTGTATAATTGTAATTTTTATGGATGAAACTTGGATTTTCTGTACGATATATACCGATATACTTTAAGATATCTTTTTAAAAAAAATCTGTTTGTTTCGTTTCTGGCAAGGATTATTTAATGATCCATATCCTCTCTTCCATTACATCCTCCGTGCATTTTTCTGGAAGAATAACGAAATTATTCTCTTATGGGCAGTTTGGTCAACGATGTGGAAAAACTCACAAAGTTCGAGTGCGGAAACTGTTAAGGCCAACGTCCATTTAACGGCACGAACGCAATGAAAAGCATGAAACGAATATCCATATATTCACAACTATTATCCATATAATCCTCCCTCTAAAAATCTTACAAATAATACTTATTTGTAATGTAAAAAAAAATTTAAACAACCATTAGGAAATTTCTTTTCTTTCTTCAAGCTTGTCTCTTAACGTCTGAATTTTAGTATTCATCCAATTAAATGTTTCATTTCTATTGTTTATTTCATTATATATCAAAAAACGCAAACTATACATACACTTCAAATATCAAATTTACATTTACTCTTTACTTTTTTGAAAATCCCACCCACTTATCTCCTACGAAATAAAAGAATCTCCGATTCTCATCTATTTGTCAAAAACATCAATCATCTCTCACTCGACAATCTCCAATCAAATCCATCCACTAAACAAGCAACTCTCTTGTGATCCATAAACGAATCGATTTCGTTCCAACTCGGGCAAACATTCAGCCTCGAAGAACGAAGCGACGTTCGAAACGAGGGATAAAGTTGGAAATCGAACGAAACGGTAACCATCGGCGTCGAGATGGAAGGTTTGGCCATGTTTGTGCGTTCAACGTACGTCTATTTGTACAGTGGCCGTATCCAAAGTTGGTCGGGATCACGCGCCGACACGGCTCGAAGCAAGGTAGACGGATTGGGGTCGAAAGTCGTGTACTTAGCTTAATTAATAAAGCTCGCGGCCTGGGCTGCCACCTTTTTTCTCTCTCTCTCTCTCTCTTGTTCTCTCGCATTAGCTGGAAACTGTCTCCATCGTTCCCTCTCCTTTCATTCTCTACGTCCTCGTTCCTCCACAATCTTTGTTCATCCATTTATCTTGGAGCTTTTAGCGCGCATGCTGCGACCTGTCTATCGGATATTATAAATATCTCTCGCGATCTTAATTGTTAATTTATCCGTTTGCTCGATCTCCACGGGTTTGCCGTTCTGATTATCGCCTCGATCGTCGCCTCGCTGATATTTCAGTGATTTTAATCAACAAATAGGGAGGGGGAGGGAGGGGAGAGCAGAAATCCTACAAAAAAGTCTCCCATATAACCACGTTTTCTTAACCACGTGAAGAAGGTGTTTGAAATAAATTTGTAAACTTGGAATGATCATCACGAACAAGATCGTGAAAAATGAAAAATCAGATCTATCTATCATATTCAATTTTCGTTGAATATCGACCAAAAATAAAACGAGTTATACACTTTTACAAAGTGTAATGTGAAATATAACAAGCCTCGAGTTTATTCGTAAGATTCGTTAAATTATATATAAAGATTTAAAATCAATATATGAATCCATTGAACGTGAGATTTTTATCGATACCACGATGATCGATCGAATTTCCGATCGTTTATAGATTAAAACTGTTTCGATGATAAATCCCCTCCCCTTATGTATATATATAATAAAAGTCGTCGCGTTCAAACGTGCCTGTCTGTTTTCGAAATTTTTATCCAGATTTGTCCCACGGTGTGTCGCAGCGACAAGAGATCAAAAAAAAAAAAAAAAAAAAAAAAAAACGGACAGAAATAAGCGTGAATCGTGAAATGTTTGATCGCGTTTCACCCGAAATTTTTCGAGTGCGCTATAAACTCGATCGGTTAATCACGCGCGTAAATCGTCCGATCCGATCTCGCGCTGATGTTATTTCCTTCCCCTTCCCCCTCGTGCGATTTGAAACAAAAAACGACAGACAGACAGACAGACAGAGAGAGAGAGAGAGAGAGCAGAAGGTTGGAGGTAATTTGCGGCATTTCTCGCGCGTTGCGTCAATTCTTTTCGAAATTCCACGGCCGCCCACGCTCTGTGGGGGATTTCTGCGGATTCTGCAGAGATTTCGCGGTACGAAATAAGGGAGGAAGAGGGGAGGGGAGGGACAACGATGGGAACGAAGCGTGGGGAGGGTAGACGAGACAAGGGTTTGCAATTTTGATGGGTAGATCTGAATCGTGACCATGATGGGAATCTCTGACAGTTCGTGGGTCAGCGTTTTCAAGAGGATTTAAGCACGTGTCTGTGTCTGGCCGGCGACCTTCTCTCCCCGGATAACTCGATTAAATTACTCGATTAAATTAAAACTTCCTCCAGTGTCCGTGTAAAGACGAGAGAGAGGGAGAGATTCGTGGCTGTCTGTAAAGCGATACTGCTTTGCATTTTAATGACATTTCAAACGTGTATATACGTGATACCAGGTTATCGGATATGGACACGTATAATAGATATTGAATCAAAGCAGGAACTTGAAGGTATTAAAGGTTCAACAGGTAAGAAACTCGTCGTTTCTGGGGGATTAATTAATTTTGAAATTCCTTCAAATAAATACGCGCGCAAAATTCGACCCAGCTTCCGCTTTTGATAATTGAAATCATCCTGAAGGTATTATTATAATAGTTCGCCTTTACATCAGTTTATTGGGAGAAACGAGGTGAAGAGATTAATATAAGAACCTCTAAAAATGATAAATGATCTTGAGAAACAGAGAACCGTTTCGTCGTATTTTAATAATTGAATAATCTCGCTTTGTCTAATTATTTTGAGTATGAAATTTAATACGTCGCGAGAGCGAGTTGTTGAAAGAGGTATTAAATTTCCAAGTGGGGAATTTGATTAATCACAGGGTACAAAGGGAATCTTATTAGGCGAAACTCGGATCATTACAGCGTAAACAAGCATTAGAGTATCGGGGAAGCAAGATACATTTTGATGAATGATCAAGTTTGTAGTAGTTGCTTATTGTTTAAATCGAATTCATTCTTGTTCAAGTTTGCCATATAACAACAAGTTGGTGTAACCTTTGCGACAAATACTCCGTGAACTAGTTACGACGACGCAAGGTAAATAAAGATCGGATTTCGATAACGGTAGCAGGTGTTTTGCGGCTTTGTGGAAGCATTAAGTTCGCACTCGAAAGTAAAGGGCATCGGCGATTAAACGTTATCGATTAAATATTACTTTGTGAAATTTCTGGGGATGAAATACATCTGGTGATGAATATCAGGCTCGAAGAGAGGTATTAAGGAATTATTCCCACAAATCTTCTTTTTTTTTTTTCATCGATGACGTGCGTATACTGTATTTGCAAAAGTTTGAAAACGCTTAGGAACCGGAGGTGAGTAAAATCTGATTAAAATTTCGTTGCCTGGTAAAACTCCTTAATTAAAAATCTATCTATAACTCGATAATTATCCGCAAGTAAAAACACGTAATCTCGAATTAAAATTTACAAAATTCCTCATCACATTTCGTTCATAATATCAAGCTCCTATGCTGATACAACGAAATGATGTGAAATTTAATATAATTGGATTCAATCAAATTAGTAGATGCGATAGTAGAAACGAATGGAAACCATTTAAACGAATACAAACTTATTCTTCCTAATCACTCTGTAACGCACGTTATATTTATACTTGCGATATTAATTTCAACGCGATGGAAAATTTAATTACAAATCATTTATATCCTTTTTATAAAAAGTTCTGTAATAACTTTGACAACTTCCTCAACTTTTTCTCTTCGATCGTGATTAATTACTTAATAAATAAGTCTCAACTTCGTTATTCGTTCTCACATCTCCAAACTATACGTAGAATTAATTCGTTCCATTGGAATCGCGATCGGTTTTAGGGAGCGTAAAATATATCTCGATCGAGCCAACGTGACGATGAGCATTAATAATGATGGAAAGAGGTGGGATCGACGATTTCCTCTAATGGCGGAATAGCAAAAAGTTGTCGGGCTTTTTACGCGCCCATCCGAGATTCACCCCTTCGATATCCTCGCCGCCTTTTTCCGCGGTTTTAGAGTGTTCGGCTACTTATCGGATCCGAGTAACTACGGAAACTTTCCAACTCTTTCTCTCAACGAGTCTCGTGAAACAGGGAAGGAAGAAAAAAACGATGGAGAGATCCGGTGGAGATGGAGACGAGAAGATTCGAAAGAGGCGAGTCGATGAATTATATTTCTACTCATCCTCGATTGCTATTTTTCTTTTTTATGCACGTAAAGTTATACCTAAACTCTATATATTCGTCAACAACAACAAATATAAAAATTGGTATACGCGAAAATGATATAGAAGGTAAACAGACGTATACACGTTTGTTTCAAACCGTTATAAATAAACGATTGTTTCGCTATTGCAATTTAATTTTGCTCGAACAGATCTGATTGAAAACGAAAAATAATACAGAGTAAAATGAAGAACGAAAAAAAAAAAAAAAACAATATCGTTTTATTATATTAAATAAACTGTGCTTGTTACACCACTACAGATATTACCATCAATAATGAAAATACGAGGATACATCATAAATTATTATAAATTATTGTTTCATAGAAGAGAAATAAATTTCCCTCTCTCCCTTCCAATACTTCCTCTGCCTACTTCCTCTTATTGTAGATCAGTTTAATGTTTCCTGCCCGATCATCCGCGGCGATCATCCCATCCATAATTTGTAACCGAAGCACGTTAAAATGGAATCCTCGCCGACCACGACGGCGAGCAAGGTCGATTATGACCCCGGGCGTTCCTTGATAGAATTCCACGGCGTGGAAAGTTTGATGGAGAACAGTTGGCAGAGAGAGGGCAGAGCAAGCGAGATGAAACTGTGAGAGGATCGTTTAAATGGTGGTACGCTCTTAAGGAGGGGAGGGACAAATGGATCAGACGGTAATAAAATATGTTGCCCCTTGTCGGGAGGAAAGTTTCAAAAGCTTTCGAAGCTTCCGTTTCCCGATCGGTTCCTGCTAATAATCGACTCCAACTGTTCTTTCTTCGGCAAGGATAGAATCGTCTTTTCTTCTTACGATTATGGTTAATTTAAAAATTCGTGAATTAGGCGATCTCAACTGTGATGTTTTTCTGGATTCGTTTCTGAGAAAGGTGTACGAAATGAATATATGTATTTATAATACGGATAAGTTCAAATTTATTATATTTCTCTTTTGGAATATCGTATACTCGCTCGTCTTAAAATCGTCTTAAAATCGTAAAAAAAAAACAAAGGAAGAAAATCATTTGCAATTACTTCATTCAACAAGTAAGATGTATACCTGCTCGTCTAATACTTGTATCTTATATTTATTACTCGATATTTTCAAAAATACAACGATTAATCTTCGTACGTGTTTCATCACGGCAGCAACAATCGCGATATCCTCTCTTCAAATATTCAAATATAAAAATTTCCTCGGAAAATCAGATTAATTACCAGAGATCGATCGATCGGAGAGATCGGTGGCGATCCTCTTTTCTGCACGCGTGGCGAACTATAAAAGCCAGTTCGGCGTTGAACGAGCAACGCGAAACTATCGGAGAACAATTAAGGAGGAGGAGGAGGAGGATCGTGGAGAAAAACGGAAAGGAGGAGGAAAAACGCGGAGGAGGCAAAGAAGCGTGATGGAGGTGAACGAGGGAAAACCCAGTGCAAAGGGAAGGAAAGAGAAGAGGAGAGGAGTGGAGAGGAGGGCATTTGTGTGTCCGCTGGAAGGCGAGATCTCATCAGAGCTTGTCGAGTCTCGTTAGGAATCGTCGGCAAGTGTTTACTTTCCCAAGAGATGATGTACAAGCGAATCGGTCCAAGTACACTGGCCGGCCAACGTTTTACCCCATTATTCCACACGGAGTTGAATTTCTGTCTTGATCTTTCGACCAGTGTTCACCGGCTGAGAGCGAGGGGAGCAGGGGAAGGCTCCGTATCCTTCAACGGGGGGCACGCTTATTAACAGAAATTCATCCCTCGTGTGTCGATTCAGCGGGTCGGAAAATAAATACGGAACAATTTCGAGTGGACGGATGATCGTGATGATGAGATCGATGCTTTTGTTTCTGGAAAATCCTCTTTAACCCTTTCGCTATTATGGGCGACTATAATTGCTCTGCACAAGAATCTGCTAAGATTACGAGCGACTATAGTCCACTATCCATATAAGATTCCACTGAGATACTACGCACGACTATAATAACTCTGCATAAGATGCCATTGAGATATTATGGGCGACTATAGCCCCTCTGCAAGATTTTACTGAGAAACTACGGTCAACTATAGTCGCTCTGCATAAAATTACATTGAAATATTATGGACGACTATAGTCACTCTTCATAAGATTCCACTGAGATACTACGCACGACTATAATCACTCTGCATAAGATGCCATTGAGATATTACGGGCAATTATAGTCGCTCTGCATAAAATTACATTGAAATATTATGGACGACTATAGTCGCTCTACATAAGATTCCACTGAGATACTACGCACGACTATAATCACTCTGCATAAGATTCCACTGAGATACTACGACCAATTATAGTCGCTCTGCATAAAATTACATTGAAATATTATGGACGACTATAATCACTCTGCATAAGATTCCACTGAGATATTATGGGCGACTATAGCCCCTCTGCAAGATTCTACTGAGAAACTACGGTCAACTATAGTCGCTCTGCATAAAATTACATTGAAATATTATGGACGACTATAGTCGCTCTACATAAGATTCCACTGAGATACTACGCACGACTATAATCATTCTGTATAAGATGCCATTGAGATATTACGGGCAATTATAGTCGCTCTGCATAAAATTACATTGAAATATTATGGGCGACTATAGTCGCTCTGCATAAGATTCCACTAAAATATTACGGGCGACTATAGTCGCTCTGCATAAGATTCTACTAAAATACTACAGACGACTATAATCGCTCTACATAAGATTGCCATTGAGATACTACGGGCGACTATAATCGCACTACATAAGATTCTACTAAAATACTACAGACGACTATAATCGCTCTGCATAAGATTCCACTAAAATATTACGGGTGACTATAATCGCTCTGCATAAAATTCCACTAAAATACTACAGGCGACATATAGTCACTCTGCATAAGAATCCACTGAAATACTATAGTCGCTCTGCATAAAATTCCAGTGCAATTACAAACGACTATAATCGCTCTGCATAAGATTCCATTGAAATACTACAGACGACTATAATCGCTCTGAATAAAATTCCATCCAAAATACTACGGGCGACTATAGTCAATAAGATGCAGTATATTGTACGACATGACGATCGATCAAGTATCTTTCTCTAGAAATGTAGCATAAACATTTTGTTTTTATCATCAATTTTTTTTCAATAAACACTATCAAAGCAACTCGAATTGTAAGGCGTAAACGATGCTCTTTCTCGAGCACCGTGTATATGCGACGGAGAACTCGCCCGTAGCGAAGGGATTAAATTCCAGTACAAGTCGACGAAGTTAAGAAAGATTTGAACTGGAAAGAACCGAAGTGAAACAGTCCATTGTTTCGTGCGAGAAAATCGCAATTTTACGTAGATAATATTCTACGCGCATACTATAGAGTGTGAAGAAAAGGAAAAAGACAATGTTCGACAATAAGAGGTGGTAGTAGATAGGCGGTAATATCAGGGTACAAGTTCTATCAAGACTAGATAGTTTGTCGATGTGGAAACTTTAAACCGTAACCGAGAATAGTATAGCCCATACGGCGCCAACTTTTGCAACATTCTCTTCGTATCTAAAGACTACAGTATGCGAAGCATCGTTGATCGAATCGCTATACCTGTTAGAAACTCTACTATACTTTCTCTCTTTCTCTTTCTCACCGCTTTTCTTTATCCAATCGTTCACCATCGAGAGTATCATGGTGAACAAACGAGATAGAACAACTATTATTCCTCTTGTTGAAATTTCGACATTTCTATTCGAAAGGGATGGGCGAGACGAATAGTGAGGCAACGAAATGGAGCAACGTTTCAAAAAGACTCAAAGGAAAGAATGGCAGAATTTCTCGTCAAAGTTTGGCGCAAAGTCCTCGCGGGCCCTAAAGGGATTTCGTCGGCTTTGACGGGAGCGAGATAGTATCGAGCCAGCCGAGAAAGTATTACGGCGTGTTAGGCGCTAATTTGTAGGTACACGATTCTCGATCAGAGCCGATGAAAGCCGATGTCGCCTTTACAAATTATGAGAGCCCTCGATCCCCGCTCGAGTATTTCAATTTATCCCCTCGCTTCTGTAATTCTTTTCGTCGGGGGTTGGCGTTATCACAAGTGCGACGAGGGATCATCGTCCACGAGGATCCTCTTCTTATCTTCGATCTTTCTGCCACCTTCGCTTTATATTCTCCGCTTTCGCTGGACGCGTCACTTTCTCCGGACATCGAACTTTCACGGGGAAACCTTCATTTTCCGGCACGTCGAGTATTTATTTCAGGGAACTGCTACGAGTTTCTGGTCGCTCGGTGAAATTGTGTAATACTTTTTTAGGGAAAAAAGTGGTGGTTGAAAATGGTGTTTAATTATTACGATTCCCGATTGGAAATATTTAACAGGAATCGATGTTGAATCTCGATATTTTTCTCGTTTTACATTACGTGATTATATTATATGAACACGTATCGCGATGTATTCAAAGTAATATAAAAAAATAGCAAAGTAGAATCACGTATCAAAACGTAAAATAAATAATAAATAAATTTTATGCCACGATAACAATTCACTCGCGAATGAAACTTTAATTTTTCATACGAAAAACGCGAGAGTTAAAAATTAGAAAATTTCAAGACCCGTTCAAGATACAAAGGAAATCGTATCATCGAATCTACTTTTCGATCGAGATATAAACATTCGATGTTTCCATAGCGCTTAAGACGGAGGGAAATTATGAATGGGTCGGCGAGTCGGTGACCCGCATTTTTTCCAAGAATCACGTACCACGTTTTTCCAGGAATCGCGGCTGCCCATTGTCTGGAATTTGAGATAGGTCGAGAAATCCGAGAGATAACCGATAAGAATGGAGATAGAAAAATGATCAAAAATTACCCTTTTCTTTGCACGACGATATCTCGACAACCGTCGAGATCGGAATAAATGAAAAAGCATTTCAAACTAATTATCTTCAGAGTTATAAAGGCGGTTTTAAAAGTTATCCTAAATTCGATTCGTCAAGTTGAATAATAGTTTGCTTAATAGGCTCTGTTTCATGTGGACACACAATTCACATAGGATCAATTATATTACATTTTTAGTGGTATATTATCGAATCAATCCTAAACATCGCATTTTGTTTTCCACGTGGCCTTTCAAAGCGTGTTCCATTAAAACACAAAAATTCCTATTCCTGAAAAACAAGGACGCGCAACACGCGGCGTGTTAAAATGCGTGTCCCGATCGCCTCTCCTCATCGAGTTGGTGAAAAAATTATACGAGATAAACAATTTCAAACGATCCCCGAATCATTGCAATCGTAATTATAAATCAATTACACCAACGAGTGACTCGAAAACGGCTTAAAATAACACAATGATCATCGAACTAATTCCATTTATCCCCTTGAATATAATTTTCACCTCGAGTAAAGAGATACCATTCCCCGTTGATCGATGTAAGAAACAGATAAGACGCGGAATACCAGCTTAGGATGAGGGCAATTTCCGAAGTCTCGAAGTAAGTGGTGTCCTTGCAACGGGGCTGGTTTTAACGTGATATCGTTCCCAGGAGGGGGTTGTTGCCGCGATACCCGAGCGAGGCTGAGAAAAATTCGCAAGCCCTGGCCCCAGGATTAAAGTAGTTTACATCGTGGACGATGTAATACATACGAAAAACCGGGTCGTCGCCGAGGAGCGAAAAGTTCGTGGTATCACGTAAAAGGGGGTGGGTCCGCGGATCACGTTCACGACTTACTGCCTTCCCACCAGAGGAGGGAGGGGTATTACGGAGGGAGCGTAATCGGCCGACGCTTCTCCCCCGCCGTCCTCCTGTTTTCAAGGTTTTGGAGGATGTGCAACGACGAAGAGGGGAAACGTTGACGTGTTTACGTATATTTGTGACGATTCTCGATGTATATTCTGATAGAGAATATACGTCTCTTTCGCGTAATTTTCGAGAGAGAGAGAGAGAGGGCAAGATAATTGATAAGATAATTTTGAAACGGTGTGTAACTTTGTTAAAATTGGAAGGAAAGGAGATATTTCTCGTGAGAAGTGAATCGTATGAATCGTCGGAAAAGTTGCATGATATGTGATGTGATATATCACAGATGTTTAGTGAGATCGAGGAAGAGAGGAGAGAGAGAGAGAGAGATAAAAGAAACGAGTTATTCGCTTGAAAGTGAAACAGGCTGGTATCGTGCCCATCGCTAGCTGAAGATTTGGAATGCAAGAGAAAACTTTAATATCATCGATAATCGATGCATGACAAGGCTAAAAGGGGGCGAAGCTAGACTGTGCGCATGACTGACAGTTTTTTAATACGTTTTTTAGTTTCTTTTTTTTTTTTTTTTTTTTTTTGTCTTTTCGCGATACATGCATAGGAGAGGAGGAATACGAGGGGATGAGTTCGGGTCTCCAATTTTATCTGAAATTGATAGAATGAAAAAAAAAAAAAATAAATAAATAAAACGAAGAAAGAAGAGGAAAGGATAATAACAACACGGGAAGGTAACTCGAGAAATTTTATATCACGTTCCTCCACTGTGTTTTCATACGAGATAGATGGGAAATCGAAGTTATTCTATTCGAATATTTATATTAACTTCAAAATTCATCGTAATGTATGCGAGTCGGTCAGAGAAGATGCGCAAACAAGAAATGTATGCACAACGTGGAAACCTTGCTGCTTTCGTGTTTTTATATATCTCTCCTTATAGAGAGAGCCCTCCTTCCAAGAGAGCGTGTTTTCAACCAACTTCTCCGCCACATTTCCCCTTAAATAAAACATTCTTTGAACGAGAAAGAAAAGGCGGGGAATCTCTCTTTTGAAGATTTGTTTTGAAAGTACAACAGTTTGGAATATTGAAATGTGGACTGACGCAGTGAAATTTTAATTCAACTCGCGCGAAGAGAAAGTTAGATTTACATAGATTCAGATTTTATAAAAATGAATTCATATATACATAATAATATTACAACAAAAATCGTAAAATCCAAACTCGACATCGACGTGACGAGATAACGAGAAGAAAGAAATACCATACCACACTTTCGATCCATTATTTTGATCGAGACAACACCACGTCCCACATGTTGATAAGTTTAAACCCAACGAAATAATAGTATCGAATCTCTCGAGTGATTGGTAAGCAAGCATTGGTCGATCATTGTCCGATCAAGTATCAAACAAACGACAATCGTTCGTAGCGAAAAAAAAGAAAAAAAAAAAAAAAAAATATCGAATGACACTCGACACGATTTTACAATGGTCGATCGTCGATCCCACCGTACGCACCTTCTATACACACTGAACGCATTCAAATGAAGTTTGCTTTTCAAATGGATTCCCCTCCCTCGCGCCCTTACGGTACACGCATAAAGTACATTTCCCACGAATGTACCTTGCAAGACTACTATTCGAGCTACGAGATGGAATTTCAAGTATATATATATATATATATATATATATATAGGAATAAAAGCTCTCGCTCCATTTATGACTTTCCTTCACCGATCGATTGACCGATTGTACAGGGCCTCGATATATCGCGAAAGTCACTCGCTGACGTTCAGAATGAAACGTCATATACCGTGGTCTGGTGAATGATATTACGAAGGCGGTTGGGAATGAAAGTACGCTCTGGCGGCGAGAAATTGTTATTCAATGCGTTGAATGCGTGAAACGAAAGTAACAAGACAAATTTTCTTACCGGATGGAAATAACAATTTTTCTATTTTTTCCCCCCCTTTTGCGAAAACGTATTCAACGGGAATAATTGTTGGTGATTGAATGCCTGGAAATGGAATATATTTGTAACAAATTTGCAAAAATGATCTCGAGTCGAACTATTTTTTGATGACAAATTTTGACCAACAACGATCCAAGCTTTCGAAAAAAAGTATTCTTTGAATACTTGGAAAAAAGTATTAATTGTTAAACAGAAGCGATAGAGGAAAGACGAAAATAAATTAATTGATATATTTTTATCGCCTCGATTCGTGCTTACACGAACAAAGGAAACAAACGAATAAAGAAATAATAACGATAATAAAATTCAACGAACACGACAAATCTTCTCTTATCTCTATTAGAAAAACAGGGAAAACGGAACAAAAACTTGTGAAAATAGAAGAAATCGATAAAAATATCCTCTACTGTTGCCCCACGACTTTTCCATCATGCTTGTAAGTTTATGCATACACGCTATTCGGAGGAGCGCGCGTCGTTTTGGTTAGAAGTTTGAGCGGGCATGTTTGGATCCTGGCAGACAGCCTGTGGCTATAATGCCAACATTCCGATGGGCAAAGTTTCTAGAGGGGTGGAGATCACGATCGAGCGTGTCGAGAGTTTGGCCAGGAAAATCGGCCGGGTCAAAAACGAACGAGAGTCGATAAAACAAGAGAGCTCGCAGGAAATGAAGGATCCTCCGGGGATTGCTGCCGGTGAGGCAGGATCAGGGGCCAGAAACACGAACTAGTGACAACATCGTTATTTCTCCACCGAGATTTCCTCGGGGATCTCGTTAGGATCCGTTCTCTATGCAGTTCGATAGTCTTTTAAGCGGTTTCCACGAGGAAAATTACAGGCCGCCGTCAACCACTTATCAATCCCGATTTCGAAATCTCTTCCACGCGTGATGGATGATATCGCGCTAGCTCGAATAAATAATCGAAATGGATTCCGATTTGTTCGATATTGTTATATCGTTAAGTCAGTTTAGGAAAAGACAGCTGCGAAAAAGAGCACGTGGTCACGTGTAAGATTTGAAACGTACACGAGAGGAAAAAATGGATATGTACGAATATATTTTCTTCTTTTCGTTTTTCGTATTTTCTGAAAAATGTCAATCGTTGCAAAATAGAAAATCACGTCACGTTTATATCGAATTTTATTAAATTAGCGGAATCGCATTCCGTCACAATTCGACACGTTATTTTTCATTTTTTTTTTTTTTTTTTTTTTTTTTTATTATTTTATAGTAGTAAGATTACAATAGAACTCCATTTAGACGAATTTAATGGGGAGTAAAAATCGTGCGATAACGTTACGGTACAATAATGGGGAAAAAAATGATTTTTCAGGAGACCAATTTCACATACAAAGGACATTACTCCGTGATACATCGATGAAATTTCGTATGTTCGGTAGAAAATTCGAAAATGTAGGGAAAACATATTCTTCCTTTCTTGCTGTCAATTTTTGTTCGAAAGGCTGAAAAAATTATCAAGTGAAGTAATATTCGAAAATGAAATTTTGTGCAACATCCTAATCGAATAATACCCAATTAATTATATTGGTATAATTTGCATATTCACAAATTCATAAAAGATTATATACCAATTATATAATTATATTATAATTGTATATGTCATTTCAATAAACCAGTAATGAAAAAAACGTAAGAAAAATATTACTTTATGAAAAATATCAATTTTCGATCAATTTTGTCAAAGATATCTGCATTTGGTAGCAGTTATATAAAGATTCGCATTAATACAAATATAGATTCCATCAAACATTTATATTCATAAACAGACTTGAACAAATTTCGAACCGTCCAACATAACTTTGTTATTTAAATTCGGTAATATCGTTTCAAAATTTTTTTTTTCATTATCACAAATTAGTCTGTTATTTCGAAAAATTAATTTGCGAATATATCATATTTCGCGATCTATCTACGCACCATTTCAAATTTTCCCACTTTTCAATATCAAATTCCCTTTATAATGATACCCAATCATCGGTGTACAAACGAAATTAACGCGAGAAGAAACGTAGCGGGGGATGCTGCTCGTTTACATGCTCGTTCGTCGTAAAATATGCAAAACATATTTAATACGATAACCATAAACCACATTTGCATGAAAATCCGCAATCTTCTCGCGTATACGGCAAGCGTAATCATAATGCACGATAAACAAATACACGCTGACAAACAAAGCCTTTCGACAAAGTTCCTTAGAAAGTGCAATAATTACTAATTTATCAAAAAGGGGGTCGGGAGAGATAAATTGGACAATCAACGCGATACCCATAATTTTGCACCATTACATTTCCATTTTGTTTCACATTGTTCCAGCAAAATTTCGGTCCCTGATTAAAATTTCTCAAAATTGGAGAAATATCACGAGACCGCCCATCGTCGTTGTAAAGATCTCGCCAAACGATTCTCGGTTTGTTAGCGCGAACGATTAAATTTCAATCGCACGCGCACATACACACACGTGGAAATTGGATTCACGGAGTAATGACAAGGTGGTAAGGATAACGAAATAGCTATCTTCGCGTTTCGATTTACCATCTTGCCGGCACAGTGACCACTAATTTGCTGCATAACAAGACCGTGACTAGCTTAATTAGCGGGCTGATTGATAGAATCCGAAACTCGAGCAATTAAGCCGTCTACGGAATTTCATGATTTGACGCCGCCCTCCCGTTTATCGTGTCCCTAAATCGATTTCGTTGGGAATCGATAGCCTCCTCCTCCAGGTTAGGCCAACCTCCTTTTCGAGCGTGCCTTTTCAATCACGCGATATATTTTCCCTTTGCACGACGACTCGTCGTGGCAACGTTGCACGACACGGAATCACAGTTTTATCTAGTTTCATTCGGGGTGATTTGGAACGAGAATCGAGTCACGCCAAAGGTAAAGAAAATACCAAGGGAATTGAGGAAAGTTTGATTGAAGATGATCGATCGAGGCAAATTAACGAAGGAACGATGTTTATTCGTTGTTTCGTCTTTTAATGCCCGATATTTAAGCAAAGTAAGGTTGCGTGAAATTAATTCAATTTAATTTCTAGAACGAAACTTTTCTATCTATCTATTCTAATCTAATTTCAATTGCTTGGAATTTGATAAATAAAACACTTTCGTAGATTCATTCCACTGAATAAATCATCGATCAAATTCTTTACAACATTTCAATTCAATTAAATCGTGGAATGTTTTCAACGTGTCGAAAGAAATGTGGCCGAAGGAATTGACAATTTGTGAAAAAATTAATATAATCACGGGACCACTTTTGTGTTTACAAATTTGATTAATCGAAGAAACGTGATAATTAAACGACGGAATATTTCATCGGAATGGAAATTCAACGAATCAAACGAGGTGGATCGTGGAAATGAAGTGGTGACATCGAGATTCGGGTAGAACGTTCGTTCGTTGCTGCTATCGACAAATTATGACGGACCAGTGTCGAAAACTATTGTTAAACTCCCCTATTCCGCGAATAGAACACAAAGGATATCGATGATGGGCGCGCATCAATCACTGGCGAGATTTTACCACTTAAACCAGCGTCAAATAACCAGAGGCAGCTGGTATCCGAATTAATTTTCGTAACCACCGATCCCGATAGAATACAACGAGCGAGCTACAATACCCGTCCGGATCCGGGATATAAATATGCTATCGATGAAAGGAATCCTAATAAATTTTATTTCTATTGTGCACGATTAAACGTGATCGAAGAAACAAAACATTGATTAATGAAACAGGATCGGAATTGTATGCGATTGTATTTTTTTTAACAATAATTTTATAAATCTTACATAACTTAAGGGGTTAAATATCACGACAAAAAGTAGCGATTGAACGAATAGAAGAATATATAGTCTCGAAAAGATTAAAAGAGGAATGATCGGATAAGATATACACGAAAAAAAAAAAATAAAATAAAATAAAATAACGCTTAATATCGCTGGAGGAATATATTGATTACAACGAAAGATTTCAACGCGTGTCAAAAATATAGAATCGAACGAACTTTCCTCTTCTTGATTCGCCTTAATACGAGGCTGATTCACTTTCTCAAAATATTAGACGCGCATTTACGAATCCGTGTGTGACCGGCAACGTCACGAAACATCATATCTGTCGAAAGTTTGTCAAGCGATTGAACGAAAGTGGTGTAAAGGATGGTACAGTCTCGAGAAACTTTTCTCGCCGATATAAAAGGAAAAGATTTAATTCTTCGAGAGGTGACTTTCATCCACGATCGGAACGGAGTCAACTTTTTAAAAGCTTCTCTTCTAAAAAAAAAAAAAAAAAGGAAAAAAAGGAAAAAAATAAAAAGTATCCACCAATATTCTCCAACTTTCGCTTTAAGCAGCGTTTAAAATTATTTTCTCGAAACGTCCGTTTTTCCTCCCCCGATCAGCGTGGATTAAAATTCTTGGATCGGTATTTCCAACCGGGGGGGAGAAAGAGCCATGGCGATGAGATATTAACGCGGCACATGAAAAGACCGATAAATTTTTCGCCCCGTGATCAAACGAATCGAATATTCGTTGCACGCGTTGGAAAAAACGAGACGAACGCGCGAGATGAAAGAGGAAAAATAGGAGATAAAGGCGCGAAACCTTTTAAAATTCGAAACGACACAAATTAGCCGCCTCCCCCCCTCCGTCTCGGGTATTATTATCGGGTAATTAGCAACGTGCCGCGTCGATTTATCGAATCGGGTTAAATGGCGACGTGTGCTGGGAATTAATGACGTCGATTTTCGAACGAATCGAGCACCCGATCAGTAAGCACTTTGTTATCTAACCAGCCACGTCACGTGTATTCATGATTCATCCCATCGTCCTTTATTTATCTTTCCCATGGATTCGCCCGTAATATCGCGAAAATATTCAAAGGATAACGATGCGTAATGAGCTGACTTTTCGGTGACGCTGTTGCGATCATTTTACACCGGTTATAATCGGGTCTTTGTGCATTTGCGCGAAATTCCAATTGCGCTATGATCTAAACGAAATACGTACGAAAGGTACGTGCAAAGTGTTCAAAGCATGGATTATGATGTCGAAGACTAAAAGGGGGGAAAAAAAGGAAAAAATGTTCGTTTAAAATTTAACCTCCTCCATTCGCAGTGTTCGTAAAATTGACAGATTGAATTTTTAAAAAAATTTTAAAAAGTAGATGAATCAATTAAAATAATTCCACAGTTCAAAGTTAATTTTGAGAGAAATTTATCAATCGTATATTTATACCAATCGAGGAATCTATTTATGATAACCAATAACAGTTTGTACACCTGTTTCTACACCTAGGAGAGAATTACATTATATTTCGGTTGCAAAAACAAACAAAATCGCACAATCTTATTTATTAAATATTGAACAGAATTTAATGTTAGAAAATTACTTGACTATATGAATAACATCGACTATATGAATATATAAATCCCTTCCTTTCGTTTCAATTATTTTCGATTCCATTCGTTATTCAAACAATCCCTCCCCCCCTCCCCCCCCCCCCTCCACCTCATCCTCGTAATTAGGAAGGTGCATTCAACGCGTTAAACTGAATCCGCGAAGAGAGTACCATTTAATTTATATCATTCCGATTAAATCCCACCAACCAAAATACCGGTTAATAACAATCCGTGAAAGCGGATGAGTGACAGAGTTGAAAAGGTGGAAGGAATTCCTTCCCGTTCTCAAAGTCGAGCATCATTAGAGTGGAATTTCCCGATTAGATGAACGCGATACATCCATGATTTTCCATGAATTCCGAGGCTTCGATTCGCGCGGCGGATAAACCGAGAAGAGAGAAATGGAAGGAGAAAAAGATCGGCAAAGAGGGGAGAGAGGGAATCGAGGGGGAAAGAAACGGGAAGGGGGGAGAGAGAGAGAGAGAAAAGGAAATGGCGAAAAGGTTGAAACGCGGGTGTCGCTTTGCAAGCCAGATCCACTTTTCGGCCTCGGATATATAGACTTTGAGAGGGTGGATACGGTCTGCATTAAGTTTTGAATAATTGGGAGACGCTGCCGGGTCGAGGACTCTAATGCACCGCTAACGAAATTGAGTTTATACGGCGGCGCCGCGAAATTGCATTTAAAGTTGAGCGCGCGTTTGTTTGAAGTCTACTCGAGTTTTCTGATATTTCTCCCCCCGAATAATTCCGTTAATTGCTTTATATATATTATATATATATATATATTACACGTTGAAATCGAGCGTGGAAGAATCGAACGAGATTCGCTCCGCCGCCGACGACGACGACGACCGATATTTTGCCAAGACGAGACAAAACATGGAAAAATCGATATTCCGAAGTAGGTGACGAGTAAAAAGTAAATAGAATAAACGAATTAAATGCAAATTGGGAGACGAAGTGGAAGAAATATGGGGAGGGGGGCAGGAATTTTCTCGAAATTTTCCCATTCGTCGGGCCACATAAATTTCGAAGGAGGGGGGGGGGGGATCGACGTCGATGCACGGAGAACATATCGAGGCGGCAGTGTCACGGCTCCAGTCGAATCCCCCTTCGTCTGCGATCCCGAAAATGGATAAACCGAGGAGAGGGATTCGATCGAGAGCGAGTGATTTACCGCGAAGGACTTGCACGCGAAACCTTTCAGAAAACGTGGGGAGGGGAGGAGAAGGGGGGACGTCTGCGTTCCTCCGTCTTTACGTATCCAGCATTTTACATCGGAGAGGGGCTGAAAGCCGACACACGACGAGGAAAGGGAGCCTCCAAGGGGTTGAATTTTATTTTCCTCCCGGGATAATCTTTTAGCTGCAAGAAAATGGCGAAAAACCCTCCCGGGGTTTCGAGTTACCGAGTCTGCGGAATAAAAGATTCAGCGCCGAAAATTACCGAGTTTTTCGCTCTATTTCTATCTTGAAGGGATATTTAATGTAACGAGCCCCTCCTCGATGTTTCCCTATCCCCCTTCCCCCCGGTTTCTCCAGTTTCTACCCGCAAATCGAAACGAGCAACAACTCGATCCCGTTTTTTTTTTTTTTCGAAACTTTCGCTTCGAATCCTCTTCCTTTTTTCAAGTTTCATCCCCTCCCCTCCCCCTCTCTCTCTATTACATCATTCGTTCGAGATAAATACTTTATCGGTATTTTATCGTTCAATAATAGAAATTTCTAAGTTTAAACTTCAATTTAAAAAAAAAAAAAAAAAGTGTTCGTGAGTTTATTTGTTTCGCTGGTTCCTCCTTATTTATATGAAATTGCGTAACAATTTGAAACGCAGAACGCTCGATGATCGAGCGAGAAATATCCCTTTTAGGCGACTAATTACCAACCATCTTCGATCGAAAGCGAAAGCAGTGGTCGTCGGATCGCACGGCCGACCGATTTCGAGCAATTTACACGATCGAGCCGCATCATAAATCGCGCGCTACGACGACCCACACTTGCAGAATCACGGCTCGTGTATCCCAAAGTGTGTTCCACGGTACGTAGGAAGAGAAATGATTGGGGAGGGGGGGAGTGGGAGTCGCGTCGTTTGCATGTCGCGAGCGGGAACAGGCTGCCACCCGTTATCGACTTTCCATCAACACGTTGGTCACTCGAACCCGTCGAAATACGATTGGCTTTTCGAACGGTGGCCGCGCTCCCTCGACGACAGATCGTTGTAATTAAATTCCATCGTGGAGAGAGCGAGAGAGAGAGAGAGAGAGAGCGAGAGCGAGAGCGAGAGAGAGAGAGAGAGAGAGCAATTTTGCATTTAAAACACCGGCAACGTACCACCGTTTACATGTAACCGGTCGAATCCACCCCCGACAACCGACCCTTAAACGGACAAATTGCCGGCCGATACGCGTGATGAACTGTCAAACCGGACGCGCAAGTTTCATCGGGACGACAATTATTGCACCTTCTCGTCCCGTTTCTTATTAAATCAGTTGCAATATTTAACACGAGTGACGTCTTTTCTTTTTCAAGAAAAATAAGATTTCAACCTTTTGCAAACTCTATTTATATTTATATTTAAAAAGATTACCAATCAAGCGACAAGAGACCCCTAGAATGTAATTATATTTTAATTAAATATACGTATATTTAATTTAAAAGAAATTTAATGGAACCGAAATATAAAGTATACGTTCGAATCGTAGAATTTGAAATTTAAGAACAAGAAAAGAGGGACGAGTGTGATCTGTTATCGAACCATTCTGCGTCTTTATGCAATTTTAAATTTAAAATTGTGCCGTATGTGGTAACGTAGAAGGATGTTGTTACGAATTTGAAGTTGGAGGCAGCCAATTAGAGGCTTATGTTCAGAATACTTAACGGTTAAAACAGACGAAGTAGGGAGAGAAGATGTAAAAGTAGATATATATATATATAAGTATACTTTATACAAAATAAAAATATTAAAACTATTTTCGTCTGGCTTTCTGACAGTTTGGGCCCCATAAGAATTAGAATTGATGAAGGAGGAATTCTTCGAATCTTTTGCAACGTTTCAGATTCTTGTTCTTCTCTATATTATAGATATTATAATATATAGAGATATAGAAATAATCGTAGGTGGATTGCACGAGGAAATTACGTCATACTTTTCCAACAATTAGTCGATGAAATATATGAAATATCAATGCGTCCTGTATTACACAGATTTCAGAATTTCGTGTTCAACCATTGTTACCTCCGGTTATTCACCAATTAGTAGTCCCATATCGAACGATTATTACGTATTGCCACGCGATTGTCGAACCGAGTGTTTCAACTAATCAAATCTAGAATAAATTAATCGAACGAGACGTATCGCGAGCGATTAAATTCGAATCCAATTTCTTCACAATACTTGGAAGATACACGAATTTACACGAGATGAATTGGAACAAAAAGTAAGACAAAAGAAAAACAACTTTAAGATTAAAGATTTTATATGAACAAGTAAATGAAAACCTCATTATTCGAGTTAACCTTTTTACATATATCTGAATTGTATGAATTTTCTCCGTCTCTTTTTGAGGATCCTACATTTAATCGAATATTCTAATTGAATATTTCAAAACTGTTCCAGTAGAAGAGGAAGGGATCATTCATTAATCGTTCCAGACTTTCGATCCAATTTACATAATCCGAATACAATTGATTCCAAAACTCCAGCAGTTTAACCAGCAACTCCCGAGTATTTCATACTTGCAATACTTACTTTCTGACGTGTGATTCATCACCAAAAATGGAATACCAAACATCCACAAATTATCAATGTAAAATTTTTCAATGTAAAACATTAACACAATGGAATGCCAGGTCAGAACCAGAATCGATTCGAAATTTCAACAAAATCGATGCAGACAGACTCGGGAACAAACAAATCTGATTTTCACGCTTTGAATTTTTCATCGAACGGCGAGAAATAAAAAGAATGATATCCGATTTGAGTTGATTCGAGAAGGATGCTCGTCACAGGGCGGAGATTTTCTATTTCGTCGCGTGGAAAAGAAAACGAGTTGGGGATGGGAGCGAGCGCGTACGTCTGCGAATTAGCTAGCAGCCCGAGCACTTTGTGCGCACAGTTACTTCCCCATTCCCTTTGCTCCCTTCCGCCTTTTGCACGCTCGCTACCCCTCAATGCGACTCCACCGAGTACATACCGCGCCACGTCCCTCCATTATTCATGACATTATTTTCCACTTCGATAACTAACGCGATCGACTTTTCAGGGGGGGGAGATCCTGCGGCTCGCAAATCCGTCCGCTCGCGGTCCGGCTCCCGTGAAAAATTTATATCGATTCGGCCTCGCCTCATTTTCGAAATGCGAGAGAGAAGAAGGGAAGGAGAATTTTTTTGCGTTGATGGTAATATCATTAAGAAAACGTTGAGTCGATCGTTCGAATTTAATTATTTAATCGAGGGAATGAAAATTTGGGGACGTTGGGATAAGGAATATTTTTACAAATTCATTTCGTAAGGAATGAGTGTGAACGATTTTTCGCGTGTAAATGGCAGCGAGTATTCAAAAGCACGTTTCATATGTAAAAAAAAAAAAAAAGAAAAAAAAAATGCAGTTATATCTTTACGAATTTCATATATTTCTTTCAGCCAAAAACTTTGTATTGGAGGGTGACAAATATCGAGGCAAAATGAACAATGGAGAAAATTTACAGTGTATGGCAATTTAGGGGCGAAAACATGAATGGAGAACCCTTTGGAAATTCATGGATTAGGCGCGATATAACAGACGCTAATATCGTGAAACGTGTCACGACGCAACTGTCTTTTCGGTATCAAATTAAATTCCTGAGAACATAGCCCGTCATTATTAAAATATTTATAATTGGATCGATATTTAATAACATTGTCTCTTTTGACGCGGCCGCGTTGTGAAATTCAATTAAATTGTTCCCCCGCTTTGAAAATTTCTAAGTGGAAATAATTAATGTTTCGAATAATGTATAATAATACGTGTAACAGTTTTTCTTTTCTTTTTTCTTTTACGCAATAAGAAATTAGGGAAATTAATTGATTATACTCGAACGTTTAATTTGAGTATATGTTTCGTTAAATAAATCGATTATTATGCATATATTATAAACATTATGGGAGTATGAGATTAAAAGTGAAAGAAAAAGAGTGAAATGCTGTTTTGAAATGAGAAATTATCACTTGTCAAAACGAAAGAGTATAGAATAATGTTTCAACAGACGAGAGAGAGAGAGAGAGAGAAGAGAGAGAGAGAGAGAGAAAATTGTTTCGGAAAAATGGATTTAATTTTTAAACCAATTTGAATATTTTCTTACATTTCAACCGATTACATAAAACTGTTATTTTACGATCCACTGACACGACACTTCTTTTTTCTCGACACTTGCTATGTCCATCTGTAATTCTTACAGCAACAGCGACAAAATAGAAAAATCTCGTACCGGAAGAAAACTACGTGCGTGAAAGGATTTTTCCGTTTACACACATTCAAAAGTGTGGAAACAGTAAGAAATAAAACCATCATTCGTCAAAACGAAAAGAATGATAAAATATTGGATTAGAACGTTGAATTTGTATATTATTAAAATTGTATAAAAATATTAGATATTATCGAATTTTTTCCTTCTAAAATAATTGTCAATGTAAATAAATATTTATTGTAAGTTACTTTGATAATTATTCGCAAGAATATGGATGCTTCCAAACATTTTAACAATAAATAATATACGAGACGTTATATTTTTAAAGATTCTCTAAAAGGAAAACGACTCGTAGTCCACGATATCACTACGATAAAGTGAGAAACAAATATTTAATCCGTAGAGTCTTCGTGATAATCGTGCAATTTCTCTTGTTGCGTATATGACATCGCATAAATAACAAAATTACGATAAAACAGCTTGTTAAACGTATTATGCAATGAAATCGTATCAATTATTGCAAACGATATTGTTATTAACCTTGTCAGAGCGATCATTAATTAACTTGGAGTCAATCGATGGCGAATATTCGGCCGAATCTGTTGAACGTAGACGCAAAACAAAATTAATTAACAATAGAAAATTAACAATAAAAGTCGATTTTATATCGACTCGAATTAATTAATCGTTCGTCCCTGGAAGGATCTTCAGTGTTCGTGCATTAAAAATTCAATCATCCGCTTGAATAAATACGCAACACTCGCGAGATATGTTACGGAAAATCGGCCAACAATTTCATCGACGCGATAATTCACATATTCTTCCTGCGAGAATATAATAAACAGAGTTTTCCGCGATAGTGCAGCTATGCAAACAGTTGAATACAGACGCGAAATATTACGAATAGTTGCAAAATCAATATTTCCAGCAGCTATAATTAACTTATTAAAAAAAGAATTTTACGTTCATCGAATTGTTAGGAAAAATCGCATTCCATTGACATCGACGAGGAATCTTCTTTGGTCATTCTTTTTTAAAGATCGTTCATTAATCGTCTAAAATGAAAATTGACAGCGTCGTTAAAAAAAAAAAATTTATGAATCAGCCGAAACATCAAGTAAATATAACCTTTAATCTCGATATTGAACAACAATTAAGTATTATTCTACATTATTACAATATACGAGGATTTTCCACCATTTCTTTGTTTAGTTTCGTCGAAGAAGAGTCTTCTTGCGCGAATTTAAATTTTTCCATCTAAACGGAAAAGAAAAGAGGAAACAAAAAGGAAAGGAGCGAGTCACACGTGGCCACGTCGATGCACACACAGATACACCATGATGATGCAACGAATCAAGCGAATATAAATTCACACTTGCCGTCCGAACGTGAGATATAAACGCCGATTCCTCGCTTCTTGCGCGCGTAAATCTCACGATTTACGAGCAATAGTAGATACATTTGGGGAAAAGATGGTCAAAAGTGAGTTCTGGCGCGCATTCACGCCGAGATATATCGAGGCTGATCATATTTTTGCTTTTACTCTGTGAATTCCAGAATCGAAAAATTAGATTTCCTTTTCCTCTCCGCGTTTCAGTTGGACAGAAAGAATACAGAAAAATTCTAAAAAAGAGAAAAAGTGAAACGAAAAAATAGAATGAAATGGTATATGGCAAATATATATACGACAGGGCGTCGATTATCGAGACCGGTATTGCATCGTCCCTATTCCATCATCTCTTGAAGCCAGTGCAACGATATCGATTGATATAGCAATTACTCTTTGAGGTTAAAAAAATAGCCCGAAACCTACGCTGCAGATAAGATATTCTGAAAAATTGAAAAATCGACGTACCTAATTTTAATTTCGTAATTAAAATTCATTTTCAACGATTGCAAAAACCTAATCGATTCTCTGCCTCGAAGAAGTTACATTTCAAATTGCAGCAACGGTATTTAACTCTTACTCTCGTATTTAATAAGTAATTCAACCAACGTGTAATTTCGGGAATTATAAATTGTGCAAGCAGGCAAGCAATGCGTGCCTCGTTATCCGGCATATTATGCCTTCTAATCAGCCCCAATTAATTCGAACGCTCGTAAATTCAAATTTTGAACCGATTATTATTAATCTCTCAAGTTTTTCCGCCCGAATTATAAATTCGTTCTTTCATCTTCCAGACGACGAGAACTCGTCCGTATACGGGATGGTGACGGAGGAAGGGCTGTTCGATGGAACGATCTCGACGGCGTCGGGCGAGATCTACATCGAGCCAACCAGCAGATACGCTCCCCCCGTGTGCCACAGGCAAGACGGCGGGGATAATGACACGACAGACGCCATGCATCACCATACGATCGCGTACCGTTCCGTGGACGTGAACATCCCCCGCCGCAGCGGATATCCGTGCGCGAGCGAGCTGTTGCGAGGGAACACGTTAAATGAATTAAGGTAAACACATCTTCAACTTGCCGCGAGCTAAATAACGTTTCACGCGATGTTACAACGCGTAAAGTATAATTTTCTCTCGCGAGGGCGACTAAAACGGGGCGTTAATTATGAACAAAGCGCGTTAGGCCGCGGTAATAAAACCGGTCGGTCGAGTTTCTTTACGAGGACGTTACACGCTTGAAACAAAGTTTATCACGTTCAAGTTGCATTACGTTCTCAAATATGTACGCTGTAAACTCGTTAAAAGATGTTATTCGAGAATATTAAACGCAAATAGTTCGTGAAGAACTAGTGGTTGCTTCGCGTCCATTTCACGTTTAAAGCCAAAAGTCTTTATTGCGTTTTTTTTTTTTCTTTTTTTTTTGGAAGAGAAAGCTCTTTTAATTTTAAATTTCTATATTTTTATTTGCGTGTTATTAATCCATTGATTTGTAAGTTTGATTTTTTTACCATTCTTCTTCTTTGCAATCGAATCATCGACGTGGATGGAAACTTATTTAACAAGGTTCAGGGTATCGTTTCATTCATATAAATAACTTGGTTATTTGATTATATTCGTTGGAATAAAAGAGGAGATAAGAAATAAATCGAATTCAATCTTCTCGGCCAAATTTAACCTTGTATCGCGTTTGAGACAGCTTAGCATGCAATTTGGATGTATAATATCTTCCCGTATGATCTAACATATCCAATATTCCAGATACAAATTTAATATTGATCGATAACCCAGTATCCACCGACCGATTTAATAGAATTTCAGGTGCCACTTTGAAGACGGCCGAAAGATAGATATCCGACTTTTACTACATCGCCAATGTTTAATGCTCTTAACGTGCCATTGTTCACGGAAATCAGTGAAAATATAAAAGAGAATTCAAAAATAAAATAACGCTTTCATCCGGATTCTTGAATTTACATTTATTATGTACAGCAGTACTGACATAAAAAAAAGCAAGAAAAATCGGTTTGGATTTGGAAGCAAATCAATCGATCACCTCATTGACTTGTGATCGATACGTTTTATTGTAGAAATTCAAAAAAATTGAAATCCAGATTTCCGATATTATACTCATGCAAAGAGAATGAAGGATGAGCGGAAGGATTTTCAATGTAAGATTGCGATTATTTTGATTATTTATTTTGAAGAAACATGAAAGTCATTTTCATGAGCATCGAATCTCGTTTGCCATTCCAATCAAGAAACGCGACAGAAATCTTTGTATCGTTTCCACTGTATGCGTATATCCATCTACGTTAGAACGCAAGCTTTAAATACTTTAAACGCTCGTTCAGCCCGCGTTCAGTTTTCGGAATCACATCACGTGCTACGCGAGGAATTAAACGTGTACAGCGGGGGGGAAAAAAGAAAAAAGTTATAAAACGCGAAAACTGCGACAGTACATAATAAAATAGTCGTATAAAAATGAAACGTATGTATAAAACGTGAAATGCAAAAATGAATTGATCGATTCGAGTAAGAAAAAGTACGCTTAAACAGTTACGTTAAATCAAAAGATTGCAATTGCTGTTCAACAAGTGTGTACATACATTCCTCTATTGCTGGGATATCCTTTCTTCTCGAATTTGGCTAGAAAATTCGTTGAAATTTATTTGTAGAACGAAATATCGAGACGATGCATCGAGAATGGAATCCTCTTTCCATACGACTGCCACAGAAATGATTGCCAAAAATAAAAAGGTTCGAAAGAAACGAAACGAAACGTTTAAAGGGAATCCAACGAATTCCATCACGATTCCCCTAACCCCCTCTCTTGTCTTGGCGCGAGATTCGGGAAGGAGTCCCGCTGGAAACGATCCTCCAAGTAAATTGGCTCCAACCCTGTTACGTATTACTCGACATATGTCACCCTTATCTCCTCGCCGCATCCCCGACGATTTCTCTCGATTTATCCCGGGCCAACGGAGTTGATCAGTTCACCTCGGTGAGGGATTCGCCCGCCGCTCTTCCTCTGCACTTTTCCGAACGCTTAAACGGCGAAAAATCGTTTGCAGGACGACGAACGGGACGTGGAGCGGATATCTCGGGGAGCGGCCGCTCTATCAATACGAGGGGAAGCCCCGTGCCAAGCCCGGCTTGTATCCGAAAGACGTTAGGAAGAAGGACCCGATGGCGAGCTCGCATAATTTAGAGGTGCTCGACAGGTAATCTTTTCCACGAATATCTTCCTCCTCCTCCTTCGTTCTTTTTAATTTTGCCCTGGTATCCGCCGCCTTCTACGTCTCGGTGTTATAATACATGCTGCTTTATTCGAGCGATTAATCTCTGGTTTCTATCATTAAATCGTTTACGCGGGAATGAAATTCTACTGTTGCGCGAGCAATGAAAGGAAAGTAATAAGATTTGTTAATCGACGAGAGTGAGACACGTGAATTAATTTTTGCAAAAAAAGAAATTCGAAAATACTTGTGTAAAAGCATTTAAAATTTTCAAAAAATTGTAAATCTTCTTCTTTGAAAATGTTTCATATCTCATTTCACGGGGGAGGAAAAAAATTAAATAGCAAAGCTTTATTGTACAATAACGACGGATAATTCCATTTTAGTTTGTTTTATTTTCTCGCGTATTTATCATATTTTTCGAAAAGACGAAAGTATAATTTCATATCCCGAAATTCGAATAGCAATTTCGAAACACTTTCGCGGTGACGTCGTTTCACCTGTCCGACCACGAGCTGCCTCGTTTCGCTCACGTCAACGCGAAAAGTTACGAAAAAAAAGAGAGAGAGAGAGAGAGAGAGAGAGAGAGAGGGCGCACAGGGAGGGAAGAGAGGGGAGGTGAAATGTCTTCGCGCAACTAATTGAAATCCCCCTCCCTCCCTCCCCCTTTTCCATTTTACACGAGCCGCTGGAACCTCGAAAAAAAGAAGAAGAAAAAAAGTTATACAGACCGTGCAGTAAAAGTTTTACACCGTCGTTCGTTCTCGATCACCACATCTCATCCCTCCTATATCCTTTTTCTCTCTTCCCTTTTCCTTTTCTTCTTCTTTTCGACGCCTCCATTTGACCAGTCTTCCCCTCCCCCTCCCACGTGCGCTTCGATGAAATATTCCAGCAGGTGGTGGTGAAGAAAGTGCCAAGAGAGTCAAACAAGAGAGCCGGAAGAGAAGAGAAAGAGAAGCGCGACTTATCGATTCTTGGTGTTTGCCAAGAATCCTTGCTTGCGCTTCCATTTAAAGAACGTAGCGAGAAATCGTGGTGGCGCGTGCCACGATGAAAATGTCAAAAAAAACGCAAGAGCAAACAGCATTATCGACCGATCCAATTTAACCGGTTGTCGCGACCGAGTTATCCTTATCGAACGTTTCCGGCTCTTTCCATAGGCGCGGCGTTTGATTTGTTGTTCGAGTGCGGATCACGTATCGGGCAAATCGACTGTCGTCACGTCAAAATCTTCTGCTCTTTTCGCAGGCCGCCGAGCGTTCGAATATCTATCACCCTAGCGGAGAATCTGGAAATTTCACCTTTGAAACAGATTTGCGGACAGCGGTGTTGGACAAAGAGATATATATATATATATTACGAATTTAATTTTTTTTTTCATAGATATCTTTTATAAAAAATAAAAAAAAAACACGAAATACAAACTATCACTTTCTACGCATTTAAACCATTTTTTTTTTTTTTCTACGAATGGGTAACTGGTTTTGAATCGACGATGCTGTTATTGACCTTTTTCGAATGTTTTAAAATTGTATTTAAAACACTGTACGCAAAAAAATTGCGAAATAATAACGGAGTAACCGTATTTTTTTTTTTTTGGAAAAAAAAGGGCAATTGGATACCACGGTAAAATTGAAAGGGATCCTATAATTTTTTATCCGTGGAAATACAACAATTTCTGGGATAGCTCGCCAGTTCCATCGAGCGGAATATAATTAAAAAAAAAAAAAAAATCTGTCAAAAAAATCCGCGTGAAATCGAACTTATCGAAACTCGTATTGTCAACTGTATGTAGAATATCAAGAGGTAAATACTCGTACTGAAATTTGTTTTTTTTCTTTTTTCTTTTTTTCCCACTCGTTTGTAATCAGATTGTACAGGGAGCGATATTCGAGAGTGCTCCGCAAACGAACCTCGGTGGATCCAAAGAAGACCACTTGTATGTTGTATCTGCAAGCGGATCACACGTTCTTCAATCATTACAAGTCGGAAGAGGCCAGCATCGAGGTGATGACTCGCCACGTGCAACGTGTCAACTCTATATATAGGTATACAGGTGTGTTGGAAAATACGTAATAATAATATTTTTAGGTAAATATTTCCCGTTTGCATGATCGCGAATTCGTCGTATCTGGAAATCGGTGTATTTCCATGGAAATGGAATTACACTCGTTGCTGATAAGTCGGCAATTGGAAAGGCGACTCGATCGTTCGCCGACACGCGATCCCGTACGATGCGACATTTTTCTCGATATCGATCGAAAGGTTTAAGCTTAAGATTTATTCTTTGCAGTATTTTATGTGAAATTTTTTAATTGCATGGAATTATTATTTTTTTTCTACGGTATAAAAAAATATCGTACGTTAATGTCCACTGGCTCGTTCGTTCGTTCCAATTTATCCATAATATTTCTTTCAATTGCCTTCTTCGCAACATACGCATCATATGAACCTCCATTGATGAATATCAAGTAAAGTAATTTCATAATTCGGCTGAATGAAATTTACTGGTAGTAGATATTGAATGAGTTTAAACAAACAGAAAATGGAAATCAAACGACGACTTCGTGTACAATTTTATGTCAAAAACGATCATTGATTCGTTCCATTATAGTTTCCAATTAAACAACTGTACAGCTGTGATGACACGTTACTCGAGATTCGTCCAATTTCCAATGATATTAATTCGATTATAAGCGTTATTCGCGTTTTCATAATCCAGATTATTATCTATTATCACGTATTATCGAGCATTACACGATCAAAAATTATTTATAAAAAGTGCCAATAACAATAATAAATATGATAATCAATCGTGGCGCCTCATCAAATTGAAATTCCTCGCTTGAGTCGAGGAACGAATACATATATAATCCAAAAAATGAATAATTCTCTGAAGACGTGATCGATCGACGATATAAGCAAACGTTAGAACAGCAATGAAAATTCTTTGCCGGCCCAGAAATCGGCAACGTTTCCTCCTCAACTAACAAGTGCGCGTCTTCTGTCTCATTCCGCTGTAATAACTTCGCAAACCAATTAAAACTTTCCCGGACCTTCCAGTTAAACTAACTTTCTGCCAGCGGCGATCGGAGGAAATGAATGTTCCTTAGCCTTACTGCGGTTCCTTTCTGCGCTACGACCGATTAATGTCAGTTTCTGTGTCTGACGTTGACCGATTGATTCACTGCAACTTTATCGCGCCTCTGCACACACGCCTAAATGCGTAAACTTTAAACGATGGTTATCAACGATGGGTATAAACGGCAAAAGGGATCGGAATCGCGACTGAAAATTGCCTCCATTGTACTCCTCCGATCGAGAGATAAACCTTTCCCCTGAACAGATCCCTCTCTTCGATCTAAAAGAAAAGAAAAGAAAAGAGAAGAGAGAAAGAAAATATCATCCACCTCGACTCGTTTATCTCGAACGTTACGCGCGATTCGATTTCCCTTTGATTATAATTCCCTCCTCGGTCCCTTTGCAATCGTTTGCCCAAACCCATTCCCCCGAAATTATACCTGTATTAATATGATAGAATTACAGTGATCATCAACTACAACCGAGAAACAATCGGTTTGATCGGATGGGGGAGGGACGCGGAGGAAAGCGTTCCTGAAAATCTCGCGAATATTAACACGTTCGTCGTGATTTCGTTGAGTTCCTCAAACGTTACTGTCGGAAGGCCGTAAGGACGTAAACAGAGCGATAAACGGAAATAGTTTTAATATTTTTATTTTATATATTTTAATATAAAATTTAGTTGGGATATATTTATATATATTAGTTCTTCATTAACTAATTCTGTAATACCGATACTGAATTAGTTGTTTTCAGTGCCTCTACTTCTACTTCTTCGCTCCCTATATCCCGTTTCCAAAGTCAATTTTAAGCATTTTGATGAATATAAGCCTCTAATTGGCAACTTAAACTCAGTTCTATATTATCGGTGGTAATGACAGCCTCCTATATTGCCATATACCATATAATTTTAGATTTCAAATTGTATAAAAATGATTCGCTAAGAAATCATATTTGTCCCTCTTTTCTGTTTCCATTATATTCTATTATATTCTTAAATTTTAAATTCCAAAGTATATTTTATATTTTATATTTCAGTGCTTATTCCATTCAATTTCTTTTAAAATTCCCCTTTAACTCTTTGCATTCATATGTCGCCATATAATCTTTATCTATATATTTTATTATTACACATAAATTTACATTAGTAAATATATGTATAATATAATTACATTTTATATGTATAATACACTTATATATAATACAATATAACATTCCAGGGGGCTCTTCTTACTTGATTGATAACTTTCTTAAATATAAATGATTGAAATCTTTTTTTTTTTTTTTTTTTTTTGAAAAAGAAAGCGTCACCCATATATGGGTGACGTGGCGACGAACGTGTTAAGCAAGAGGGGGGGAGGCGCAGGGAGTCGATGCAGAAGGGTTTTAAACGTTGCACCACCTGCCGTAACAACGAGCAAATATTTGTGTCTCGTGACTGAGCCCTGTTCAACGTAGCGTGACCGCGCCTACGCGCGGCAACCGGCCCACCGCATTACTTAGAATTCCCTATCTCTTCCGATCCGCGGATAAAGCCGCTTTTCCGCTCGTGTTTCCTGCCCTTCCCTCCTGTTCCCTCTCGTTCGAACACATATGTATGTGTATATATATATATATATATATATATATATATATATATATATGTGTGTGTATACAGAGGGAGAGAAAGGTAGGATGCGTCGATCTTCCGGAACGATGGTCGCTCCGATTATCGGCATCATCTCTACACGCGAGCATTTCGGATGACCGATCGACCACCCTTGGAAACGCCAGCCTTTGTCTCCGGATTAGACGGCATTAACTCTCTCTCTTCCCATCGCGATACGTACAACTCCGACTAAACGCTCTTGTCCGACGAGAGAATTGCGGAATCGCGCCGATCGCGCCTCCCCCTCCTCGCGATCGTCTCGTGTCTGCCTGCTGATTTCGTCATTGCGATTTCGAGTCACGGGGATGATGAAACGTTCGAGGAAAAGTTTTGATATTAAGTGAGCGGTTTTTAAATGGCAAACGAATGGATAAGAGAGAATTATGTGAGTTTGGATGAAAATTTGCTCCAATATCTTTAAACGTCTTGACATTAAATCCTATTATTGAGTAGATTCGAGAGCAAGAAGCGAGAAGCTTGGCGTAAATATTCGTCTTTAGGAAGGCGAGAAATAATAACAATTGAAAAGGAGTCGAAGAAGCTTGACTATATATATATATATATACGCATTGATTAAAAATTAAAATAGATCGGCGAGGAGGAGTTAATTTCCATATCGGTATTCGCGACCAATGAACTCGGCTGCGAACTCGTACGGCCTCCCCTTCTTATTGCGATTGAGAAAAAGTAAAGCGATAAGCGGTATCGTGAGGGTGATAAAGGTGGAAGTTCCAATGTCAGTCATTACACGTGGAACGTTTGAGAACGTTGAGCCAGAACGCGCGTTTACGATCCTTATCCACGAGCTCACGTAAAAAAAAAAAAAAACTTTATTTCCGAGCGGGATATCCGAGACAGCTGTCACGCGACGCGTTACCCCTTTATTTGTTTGCCGAGTAATTTTTTACGACATCGGAACGCCAACTTTGTAACACGAGTTTCACGTGACGATGCCCTTTTACCTATTCAATAATAAGCACAGACGCTTTCCTGCCCCCCTCCTTCACCCTTCCTTTCTCATCTTCGAAGTAGCAATTTTATTATCGATTTGCTGAAAAATTCGGTATAATTAATGTCGGAAGTGTGGTGAAAGACAAAGGTAATAGTTCGCGAACTTTATAAGCGTTGAATATATAAATACGATGGAAAACGAAGTTGAGATGTAGTAATATTTTACGACGAATAAAAAAATTTATCGTTCGTGTCTGTTTGCGTGTCTGATAACACGATCTTCGTATTTCGTTCTGAAACGTCGTCTTATCAGCAGGCGAGATGACAAATGGCACGGTTGCAATAAAATCAAGATTGGAAAATTCGTCGGTAGAGATTGGAGGATAAAGCAAGCTCGATTAAGTTACGTTTCACGTATTACAATCTGATGAAAGAACACGTCTTCTTCTAATTCCACGATTCTACATATTTCGTATTATAACTTGGTTCGTAAAAACGTAAGAAGTAAATCCTTCTACGCTTCCATCTATTTATCTCGAATACTCGCTCGTATCAGCATTATTTACTTTCGAGAAGCTTTCACTTGTAATTGAATTGAAGGATTACTCGCGTTAACAATGTAACAATGTAGAAACAAAGCAAATTAATGCAACATCAATCTTGGATTTTACGTTAATTACCAACAGCGCGTGGACACGCTTATAATATTTGTCGAGAATATTTATACACAGTCTTCTTATACAGGAAAATCTGTCGCGGCTAAATTTCTAAATGTCACCGCTTTTAAATACGTAATGCCAAGGTCGGATTATTTTGCCCTTTCGTAATACCATCGATTAAAGGTTAAACCATCCGAGCGAGGAATTAATTTTTACAACGGATAAAATTACTCTCGTCCCTCTCGTTACCCGTTTCCTAACTTTTCGACAACGAATTCGAATTAATTCGTAAATAACGTCGAGTCAAAGAGACCCGTCTGTCTGGATGGATGGAGCAAGATCGTTTTACAGTTGAAAAATCATAGGATTCAACGGTGGAAAGGAATCGTGATCGCGTGATCGTTTTTCCAGTTTCGATTGGTATTCCCGCGGAGGTGGTGTTTGATTAAATGCCATCCACCACGCGACGACCGAGCCGGAATACACTGATCACCGAGGGAAAATTACTTGTCTGGGGGCCCCTGTGATTTTCGTTATCAGCTATCGGTTACCTCGATGAGTAGTTCCTCTCGAATTTCTACGAATTTCCTAGTATATTATCATCCAGCCTGCGCCACGATACCGACTTTAATTTCGAGAAACGAGTGGAATTCTCTCAATTTTCGATCTCGTCAAATGTTTAATCGACTTTTAACGCATTTCTTGTTCTTTTGTTTTTTTCTTGTCCCCGTAGATTTCAATCAGGATGGTCAACCGGACAATATTAGCTTCATGATAAAAAGGGTGAAAGTCCATGGTGAAGATGCCTTAAATGATCCAAGCTACAGGTTCACCGGTACTTATGGGGTAGAAGAATTCCTCGAGTTATTCTCCGGTAAGCGAACAATTTCAATCCATTTTTTTTATCCAAAGAAACTTTAAAATTTCTTTTAACGCGATATATATATTTCTTTTACGTGTTGTAGCAGTTAGCCGTGACGTTCAAAAATTAAATGAACGATTCTTCGTTATTTATTTTATCGCAATAGCGCGAAATCATTAAAAATTTTGTCGTTAAAATTCACTCAGGATATGGAGGAAACCATGCCATTGAATCTCCTTTTTGTTTTATCCCGATATCTCGATCGGTTGCCGAAATATAAGCGCTCGAAGTTACGATACGGCGCTTAACAGAAATTATGAATGGGGTCAGTGACCTGCACTTTTTCTTCGAAATGCGTGCTACGTCCTTCCAGGAATCGCGTCTGTCGCTTGTCTGGTGTTTGGGATAGGTCGGTGAGAGCGAGAGGTCCGAATAAGCGATAAAGATGGAGATAGAAAAATGATCAAAAATTACCCTTTTCTTTGCGCGACGATATCTCAGGAACCGGAAGGCGTATCGAGATAAATGAAAAAACATCTTAAAGGGGAAAGTCTCGAGCTTCTGACGATCGTTCACTCGTTGACAGAAAGTAATTATCTTCAGAGTTATAACGATTCGAATTTTTCTTAATTTTAATAGGAATTTAATCGAGTTATGATAAATTATACGTTTCTTTTTTTTTTTTTTTTTTTTCTTGAAAAAAATATCGCTTATATCGTTGTCACTACTGATATATTGAAGATTAATTTAAAAGTTATTTCATTTTCTTTTGCTTGGAAGCGGGTTGGATATTTAGGTAATCGATCCGATTGAAGTTTAATTATGTTAATTGGATCGAAGAAGCTTTATGAATTTGGGATTTATCGTGTCATACTTTTTTTTATCGCTTCATCCAGCATAGTTGAATAGCTTGTAACTTAATAAATGAACATGAATCGACATCTTTCTGACCCAATAATTATCATGTATATTTATAATTTTTAACAGAATCATTGCTTGAATTTTTTACGTATTATTTAGTAGAAATATTCTGTACGTGTAAATGTATATATATATATATATTTTTTTTTCCCATCTCAAACTCTTAATACTGATTTCCATTGAAAAAGCATATTCGCGTGAATTTTTAAAACTGCATCTCGTATTTCATCTCGTTAACACGGAACGAGAATATGTAAATCCAGGAACGAAGTTAATCAAAGAAAAGCATTCTTCAATCGAATGAAACGAAAACAAAAAATCAACTAACCCCTCATCATATTCTATATATTTCACTTTCTTCCTCGAAATTGTTGACCCTATTTACGCTATTTCTTCGTTAATTAAAGTGGCTTGTTTGCGATAAATTTACGATGAAATCGATAACAGATGAGTCGTGTTACATCGTTGAAATATTTTCCAATTTTAATGAAACGTTTCGTGTCGTTCATCTTCACGGCCATCAAATTCAAAGCTCTTCATTAAACATCGCAAACTACTCTCTTCTCTGCATCGCTAAAGCATCCCGTGTTTCATCGTTGATTCGTTACTTAATATCATAATTAATAAACACCCAATTAAATTACACGATAAGAGAGGCACAACCTCGATTCTTTTCTACTCGAGTTATCCGATTCAATTATTAAATCGCATATACGACGCGAAATATGAAAGTGAATCATAAATATGTGGCCGCCTCAAAAATTAATTTCATTTCCACGTTGTTGTTCCACGTGAAAAATAAATCATAAATGTAATTTTATAACTTTTACGAATATTCCTTTTAATATTTCCAAGGTTAATCGTTTTACAATTTTCTCATTTCTTGACTTCTCAATTACGCCCCTCTCGAGATGTTGAACCGGGCCAACAGTTTTTCATTAATAATACTACGATCTATGTTTTCCCGCGTTAAGAGCGCGGCAGAGAGGAAAGTTTCCATCCCAAGATTTGATTAATACTCGAGAACACGAGATTCGTTTTATCGAGCATTTTTTATCATTCCAGCCAATTAATTCTTGTTCGGCCGGCGTGCGGCATCAATTGACAGAGCCAGCCGAGGAACTGTATCGTATTAAAGTTTCCACACGAAGTTAAAGTTTCCGGGAACAGAGGGGATTAATTATTATCAAGTCACATCTACGGCGGTAACGAGTCGCAGATCGATGGTGGTTGAAATTTCCCAAGTTAGGACCATTGAAACTGTGATATACTATTTCGACGGGCCTTTGGATCGACTTAAGCCACACCCTCTATCTCGAGCTTGTCTATAGAATTGAGAATCCATGAATATTTCTCTGTCTACGATAAGTTTGTTCTCCAAGTAATTTTCAAGTAGAATTAGTTTTTGTTTAAGACCGTCATATCCATTAAACAAGCAATTCAATGTACGTATAGATACGTGTATGACGGATGATGAATGGAAAAAAAAAATCACCATCACCAATTAATTTGATCGTTTTGCGGAAACTCTTTTGTGTTTCCCAACTCTATTTCCATTTATTTTACTTTTATTTTATCCCTCGGGGGATGCGAATATTTGCAACGATAGTCTCCATTATTTAAATTGAAAATCGATTCGTGCTTAACGATGGTGCGACAGAGAGAAATCTCGTTCTATTTCTTAACTCGTGTTCTCTTGCACGTTGATAAACAAGCATCGATCGACACATTTTTATATATCATTTATTTTCGTATTCGTTTTGAAATTCGTTCTTTCGCAATATTCGTTCACACGAAGCAACGTACATTAACACCATTTTGACATTTTGAATAAGCTGCATTTTTATAAAAAGGGAAAAGTATTAATTCAGAATTATTCGCACATTTGAATATCATTGCGGCCCGACATTGCAGCATTGGGATAATATTGGGTTAATAACCCAAAGGGTTGATTTATAGGTATTATACATATAATAATACAGCATCGACGTCCCGCGTTATCGATTATATTAAAACGCTAATATAAGTTACGTCTAGTGGTATATACGTGCACGCGTTATCCAATGCGTTTGAATTTACATTGTTTGGCGTAATTACGCAATTTTGGCCGAAATGTTTGCAGTTAGCGCGTTAATTAGTAAGTACGATTGGACAGTCACGATTCTGGCGTGATTTCATCCTCGAAATTCATATTTCTTCTTCGACTCCAATAAAGTTGATTCCACGTGTGAATTAACATTGGCACAATTAGGATATCCTTCCAGTTGTAAAACTGTTTTAATTCAATAATTTTCTTTTTTTTTTTTTTTTTTTCTTAACGAAGAGAAGATTTTTGTAATTATTGACCAAAGACGTAGACTGCCGTTCTATTATTATTTCCCACTTATTTCGATCACGTTGTTTCACGTTGAAACGTCCAAATTCATTACGAATAGATATTAAATGCGGCAAATATTGGTTCATCCGTAGTTATACATTTTGGCCACCGTGACGTGTTTATATAAACAGATAGATGCTAGCTAGATGGGACACCGTATAGATATTGAAGCCGATATCGCTATTACGTCATCGGCTACTCGACAATTGACAGCATCCACTTACACACCGGCGACGTATGTATGATGTTGACATGTACAGTGAATGCGCTGTGTGTCAATATCGTTGAATATTCACTGATGACAAATACAGCGAAGACAATCGCATTGGTAATGCCCATACACGGAATTCAATGTATCGAAATTCTTTGATATATTTGATATCTTAGAAACCGAATTAAATTAGCTCGAAGCTAAAATCTTATATTTAGTTTCTCCTCGAACTTCTTAAAATTTCTTCTCAAAAGTTTTATCACGACGATTGTGATTATCGTATCTTTAATTTTATATCATAAATGGAAGAGAATATTTGAGCCGAATATTTGAACTCGATCCATCCATCTGTAATCTTTCTATTTTCCATTTATATAAAATAAAAAAAAAAAGAAAACGATTTTCTCGTTAATTGAATAGTATTCGTCGCAACACAGAGAGAGAGAGAGAGTTTTTTCATCCAAGCGAGTGGAAAATGAATTGAAATCGAGCGATAGAAACGCACCAACATTTCTTGGTGAATAACTCGCAATAGCACTATAGCTGATATACCTAGGAATCGAGAAACACAACCGAAGCAGCAACCGACCATGACGTATTTGCCGCGGGCATCTAGTAACCAAATATGCCTCCTGAGATACGCCACACCGCAAACACGTATCCCGTGTTCCATTCTCTTCCGCCGCAAAAACCTGCTCACCGTGAATTCAGATTGCAAAAAGCATTGTGCAAAGAACGAAACGTTGTTTTTCTGACGACTCGACGTTGCGCTTTTATTTTCCACGTCTGACCACCACTTCGTGTACTCTCGATATTGATTCTAGGGGTTTTTTTTTTTTGGTCACCGATCTAGGGTATTTTCGGTTCGATTCGGGTCGTAGTCAGATGACGTTAATATTTCAGATGTTTGGTTTTATTCGAGGCAAGACGTACGTAATTTATGGAAGAAAAAAGAAACGTGTGTAATAAAAATATCAGAATCTGATTAAGATTCTCTCGAACGAATAGAAAAAAACTATTCTATGATACGTGTGATAATAAAAAGAAATTGTAGAGTACAATTTTATCGTCTAAATTTTTGAAAAAATTAATTTTCAGAAATTAATCCAACTGGGCAAGAAAATGAAATATTAATGAAATGTTATTCTATATTATATTGTTATATCGACGAACATATTCATCGAACCAAGTTTATAGATATTTTACAAATTTTCAAACACCGATTCTTTCTAGATAATCTTCCAATTATAATAAACGATCGCGTTGATAAAAATTAAACGAAATATACAGATTTTCTTTCTTCGGCGATCCTCCTATTTACCGATCGCAACACGTACGACGATCAAATTTCAATTCCAGACTAATTTCGTTCATCATTTAATCCGTCATGAAGCAATTACGGGGTCTAAATTCCGCATCGTCGTATTCAAACGATAGCATCGCAATTGCAATCGAATCGAGAACCCCCCTCCCCCGATATTCCCTTAACCGGCCGACGGGCAAATAGTCGCTCGCAGCCTTTTAATCAATTTCGTTTTTAATTCGACTACCACGCTATTTCGAACTACTACCGGTTGATTTCTGATAGGCGGCCGTCGAGAAATACAGGTGGCGTTGAATCCCCGGCCGACATGCTCCCCCAATCAGAGACGTTATCCGGGAAAAATAATAAATCAGGCGTCCAGAATGTCCGGTAATTTAATTTCTGGGGAACTTTTTTATTCCGTGGCAACTTTCCCCCGTTGGGGAATCGTTGTTCGGGTATATGAAATGGGGAGATGGAGGGAGGAAAGAAGAAAGAAAAAGAAAGGAAAAAAAAAAAAAAGAAAGAGAAAAGTCCCTCTTCTCTTCGGATGGGATATTTTTTCGACGACATTCGGGAGAAGAGAAAAATGGAAGAAGGGATAGAGGGAGGAGGAGGGCAAGAATGGAGGGATAAAACGAGCAATGAATACTCTATGAACGTCATGCATGAATTTTAATGAATAGAGTTGTTTACGACCGCGTGTTCATCGCATGCTCCACGCGTTTTTTTCAAGGTCGACTGTGTCTGGCCACTTTGCGCGGGTGGAGATATATTTTATGCATAAAATACGATGGATTCTATCGATCCACGGTTATAATAAGGAAGATGTAAAGTGAAAAGCAATTATTAAATCGCAAGTAGCGAGTATTCTTACGAATAAGAACACCAACGAATTTTCATCAAATCTTTTTCCATTTACAGTTCATGCAAATTTTAGTTCATGAATTTTATCTAAATAATAATTATTTTACACGATCTTTGCCCCTTTATTCTACCTATTTTTCTTTTTTCTACGTTTAAATTTCTCACGAATGCAAGCAAACGTCCATAATCCAATGTCCATCCAGATCGAGTAAATTCGTCGATCTATCAAATCACACCGGAGAAATAGTAATGCATAAATTTTTTAAATCGAAATCGAAAACCTCTGTTAAAACTTGCTGAAACTGAAAACTTTTTTTCCAGAGGAAGACTACGACGCGTTTTGTTTGTCGTACATGTTCACGTATCGTGACTTCGAGAAGGGAACTTTGGGCCTGGCGTGGACCGGCGATCTGAAAAACGCGGGCGGAGTTTGCGAGAAAAACGGGGTAAGTTCTCTTCCCTCCGCCCGATCCGGTAACAAAACTAATTCGCCGCCGTCTGGAATATAACATGGTTTCGGGGTCCGCGTTTCACGATACCCAGACAATTACCCCGGGAACTAACGCTATTTCGTCTTGCAGCACTACAGAGGTAGCATGAAATCGCTGAACACAGGTATAATCACCCTCCTCAACTACGGCAAACACGTACCACCGACGGTTTCTCACGTCACCCTTGCTCACGAGATCGGTCACAACTTCGGATCCCCTGTAAGTTCAACGTGGGTTTGCATGTTGTCGGCGAGCAGTAGCACATTCGAAAAGTTTCGAGGGCTTGGTTTCAGCGAGCAAGCACCCCCCCGCGATCGAAGCAATTCGGGGAGGAATCATAACGTAAACGATCCTTGTCCAATCTCGATCCTGTGAAAATTCTTTGTTTCAACGAGTAATCGATAATGGATTATAAAGAATCTTTTTGAATTTAACAACTCGATTTTGATAAACAATTTTGATTTTCAGGTTTCGTTGGATACACGAGTTCTTTCCGAATTTGATATTCGATGTCTGTGGATACTTTTGCGATGCGTCGAGTTAAATAATGTTCCTCCATTTTTTTTTAATATAATTTTTTTTTAGTAAATATCGACGTGAGTAGTACGGGAAATAACGCGTTCGATCGATTTTTAAAAAAATAAAATATTACGTTTCATTTTTCTCCACGAAGAAAAGCATACGATTTCATATGGAATGAAACGTGTTATCATTTTTTTTTTTTTTTTTTTTTGCTGAAAATTAATACGTTGTACTCATTTTTAACGAAAAATTTCCAAGATTTATAAAAATCTGGAATTATCGTGAAAGATTAAATTCTTTCTTTCTTATACGAGTTAAACTATGTTACTTTTTATGATATATATCGATAATTGTAATGAAACTTCTAGAAAAGTTTCTTTCAATACGAAATAATTACAAGTAATAACAATTTGTTATTATTCAAACTTTAAAAAAAAAAGAGAGAAACGAAAATTGACAAGGATCGTTTATATTTGTTAAATTGTTCCAATTGTACTCTACGGTTGAATTTATTCTAATTTCAACACTTGCTGCATATATTTGTGTGAAAAATAGAAAATTGCATTTCTTTCTTGGAAAAATCAACGAGTCAGCAAGAAAGGTGTTCAAGGAAGGAATGCGAATAATGTCCTAGGCAATTAAGCGCTGGATTGTTCGAAAAGTTGGTGCTGCAATGTTACGAGAGAAGAAGTTTCACGTTCCAACTATTTCCAAGAATGTTTGAGATCATCTTTGTCTATACTTCTCTCTGCTTAAATAATTTCTGTGCAGAGCGGATCTTTAATTTTTTTGGAAAAAATTAAAAAAGCGATGATAATTTGAAAATTTATAGAGAAATAAAAACAAAATATCGCGATGAATAAATTCGTACCAAAAATCTACCATCATCGTCATTTTACATTTTAAGAATTAATAAATTTTTAAAATCGTTATTATTTTATCACGATCATTTCTCTAATTATTTTCCCCCTTTCTCTTTCGTTGCACAGCACGATCCGGACGAGTGTTCACCAGGCGGGGAGGACGGAAATTTTATAATGTTCGCAAGAGCCACTAGCGGGGATAAACGAAACAACAATCGGTTCAGCCCTTGCAGCCTGGTCTCCATAAATCCAGTTCTAAATGCCAAAGCCCGCTCCTCTAAAGGGTGCTTTGCCGGTAAATAAAGAAGAAGCTTTTGGAATTTTAATTAGTTGTTCGAACACGATTCTCGGTCATTCAAACTTTTCCTGAACCGAGCTTTTCGAGTCATTCACCTGAATCGTATTTATACATACGATTATTACGATACGATGCATGCAAAATATTTCCTCTAGCAACCTCCTCATCGATGGTAGGTATTGAGAAATGTTTATTATCTCGAGTAAATTTCGAAGAGGAAACGACGTGACAATTGTATTTTCGACATTAATGTTAAGATAAATTAAATAAATTTTCATAAGGTTTTCCATTACGTGGAAGATCTATCTTTCGTTACTTTTCTGTTGGATATAATAGTCGAACACTCGAGGAAGAATGTTTGTCGTCTTTTGAAACGAATTATTATTAAGGGCATCTCGTTAATGATGTCTAAAATTTTTTAAAGTTGAATTTTAATTAGGAGAATTATACAAAGTGAAAAGTTTTGGAAAATAAATGATCGCCGATAGGGAAACTGTTGAAAAAAGTTTACCATTTTATAACAATGTCTAATTATACAGCAAAGACAATGTGAACAAAAAGAATATGAACAATTTAATTGGTAGCGGTATATGAAATTTATTACTATATTTCTCTGACTGTTATTATTACGAAACTTTTCAAACAGCACTTTTAAAAAAAAAAAAAAAAAAATGAAGACCGTATTAATTAACATTTGAGAGCAATATTTTAATTAAAGTGAGACAAGATATTTTCATTTTAAACGAGATTAAAAATTTGCTCGTGAAAGTCGGAGAGAAGGAATATGTTTCGGATTAAAAGTAACCGCAGATGTTATTAAATTCTTATTAAAATTAGACATTTCAAATGTTAAAACTTAATACACGAACCAAAAAAAAAAAAAAAAAAAAGAGAATACGAAAATCCAAAAAGTAGAATGATTTACAATATATATATATATGATTTTGAATCGATCGGCAGAGAAATGTCAAAAAGTTTCCAAAGAAAATTATTATAAAAATGGATTCCAGAAAGAAAGAAAGAAAGAAAGAAAGAAAGAAAAAATTTGAGTACATGTTCCTATTAATAAGTATATATCGTCAAAAAGGAGTGCAAGAATACTATCCCGTGGAAGAGCGGGGAAAATGGGGGACAAAAGAAAGATAGAACGTGGCTCGATATATCGAGCGAGGCAGAGTCTAATTGCAACTCAATTGCAATTTTAATAGCGGACTCTCTACACGATCCGTAGAAAACTCGTTTCTGGAAACGAACATTGAACGCAGTAGGAAACGAGCGACAACTCGAGCAAACAAGAAAGCAGACACGACTCGTTAATTGTTAATAACAAAAAGATATCTGTGACCGTTGGCAAGCTAGCTGGAAAAAGTTTGTACGAATATCGAACATGGATACGATGCGCGTTGTAGTTGAAAACGAAGTAGAGAGATAAAAAGAGAATGAAATGAAATGTTGCCACGACGAACGGAAGTAATAACGGAAGTTGCCGCATTTCAGAGAAATTATTAGCAGAAATTATTCCCGTTTGAATCGGGTGGAAATTGATAAATTTTTTAGATTGAAAAATAATACAAGGACACATAAGTTATATCTTGAAATCTGTTTCCATTAACTTTTCCACTTTTATCGATCTAGTTAGATATTCTCGTCGAAAAGCACACTTTTCTGCGAAACGCGACAAATCATTCGAATTGTACTGTTACAAAATAAACTGATTGAGATCGTAATAAATTGAACATTCGAATTGTTGATTAAAATCACGCTTCATAATCGAATTATGAACTCGTTAATACGAAGCTATAAATGGAAATCAAAGTTTCACGAAGAGTTTAAAAGTTTCGATCAACCCGTTTCCACATCGATTGTAATTTCCTTACAGCGAAAAATTTGAGCAACTCGACACACCGATCGGTGTAAGAACACAGAGCTGTTCGAGAACCACTTGACGCGGATTGATTCGCAATTGATTGCATTACACGTAGCCACAGTCGACTTGTTGAGCTTCATTTAAATCCAGGTTTTCATTAAGCTCGCTCTGCAAATCAAGCCAACATTTATTCCATCCACTTTGCCTCCGCTTGCGGCTCGTTTCAACCTCGAACCGATCAAAGTAACGGATGGAGTATCGAGGCGAGAGAAACTTGGGATGCTTTATTTACCGCCGTTAAAAAAATAAAAACGAGGAAGAAGAGGGGGATTTATGGAATTTTGGTGGAAATGGCGAGTCGAGTTAATGGAGAATCGATGATTTTTCAGAGCCTCAAAACGCCATCTGCGGGAACGGCGTGGTTGAAGATGGCGAGGAATGCGATTGCGGATGGGAGGAGGACTGCAACGACCCTTGTTGCCATCCCCAACGGCTCCATCACGCTCTTCACGAGCTACCTTGTCGTCTTGCCGATGGTGCAGTGTGCAGCCCCAGTCAAGTAAGTGCCACTTTTCCTTCGTTTTCTACGTGTCCAGATAGCGTAGCCTCCCTCGTGAACCGTGATTAAGTCTAATGTCCCCTCATTTGCTACCCTCCAGTTCTTCTTCTTTTTTTTTTTTTTTTTTTTGTTCTTCACCATTCAATCGTTCTACAAGGATAAAAGAGAGACAAACGGTGTCGATTCACCGATCGAAAGATCTCGAGAAAATTGGAACGATTGTTTTTTTCTCTCTCTCTCTTTCTTTGTAGATAGAATTTTTGATTTTTCGAAAAAATTTCTTCAAACTCGTGGTCGATAGTGGAAATTTTATAGCAAAAAGTAGGCTGTTGCTCGATCCTTATCACGTTTATTTAATAACTTGATGTAAAAAAAAATTAATTTTGGAGTAACATTAGCGAGAAAGTTGTAGATGCGAATCGTTTCTACGATTGAAGAGAGAAAAATTGATGTTGGAAAGTGTGGAATGAGTAAAGTTGTTCGTGGGATAAAGTTTTGTTTAAAAATTGATGGGATTGATTCGTGGGGATGGCGCGGGGATGAAATTGAAGGAATATGTGCGAAGATATGTAGCAAACTGAAAGTTAAAATTGCATTTTTCAGTGAAAGGATGTCAAATTCTTGGTTATATTTACGTTGAAATATTAAAGGAACGGTAACGTCGGATGCTCCAAGTTTTCAAGATCTCCGTGGAGAGAGATATTTTTACAGTCGTTGCAAATACACCCCTTTAGCAGTGAGCTCCTTTGAAATTTCGACAGAGACTCATTTTCATTTTCTACGAAAGCTACACGTTGAATATGTTATGAATTCCTATTGAATATCTTGAAAGCGTAATGTAGGAAACGGAATGCGAGCGTGCAATGCCAACTTTTCTGTCAGACGCGAGCCCACCTCCTCCTCGAAACGTCGCATTTCCTCATTGATTCGTTTTCGTTTACGTTACATTTATCGAAAAATTTCACTTCAACGTTTTTATGATAAAGAGAAAAAAAAAAAGAAACACTTTCGAAATTTAATAACTGCTTTAGTAATTCCCAAAATTGACGTTAACTCGCTAATTGGACGAATCGTTAATTGGATTAATTCCAATTATTGATACTTTACGGATTAATATTATTAATTGTTTTATCGAACTAAATTTTTCATTATTTATCATTACTCGATATATTTGTTAGAAGAGTAAAACTGGCATTTCCAAAATTTTCTAGGATTATTAATTGATCCAATCACTATATCCAATACTCTGTGTTTATCTCAATCTACTTGTCCACATAACTATTTATTCCACTTATATTTAAAAAAAGACACAAATGTAACATAAATTATACATAATCGGAATACACAATTGAATATAATAATTATAACAAACAGATTATAACGACGTGAAAGATTTCATCGTTGCACGAGATCCCTCTATTCACAACCTATCGATAATTTTAGGAATATTATTCCCTCATTTTTCTTAATTATCCAGCCGGCCAACATCATTATTCTCCAAGTATATATCATTTCGTTACCGACACGCAACCAAAAACCAATCGTCTCGTAACAAAATCCGGAACGAACACATCCCCCTACTTACAACAGCATTGGTAATTGATAACAAGGCATGGTTGCGCGACATCCATGTGCAGTTTCCATGTTTATTAACGGTAAAGCCGTAATTAAACGCGGAACGTGTCGTTACACGTGGCTCGCATGAATCTCCACAACTCGGCGTTAATCCAACCGGAGCGCGTCGTTTGTTCCATCGAGCCTTGGACTCTATATAATACACGCGATGATTAAACGGCGGATAACGAGTGCACGAAATCGAGACGTTGGTAATTTATGCGAACTTGGGTGCTCCTTCGAATACATGGAAATCGAAACTGCGGGCGTAACTCGAGGGAGGAGGATACGGTTCCATCGATTTCGCGAGGAGGAGGAGGATCCGTGTAGGAAGTTCGAGACACGGGCAATTACCGTGATTAAATTTAAACGAGCGATCGACTGTTGCGGGGGAATTGTTGCCAAATGATCGAGGAAAATATATATTTTCGAAAAATCGTGGAATTTGATGCTTCCATTCTCTGAGAAATCAAGCAGTTTTTTAATATAAATAAATAAAGAGAAAGAGTAGAAAGTAGAGTGTAAATAAGTAATCTATTTTTTGAATGATCCAAAGAAAAGGAACAAAAAGAGAGGGAAAAAGGAAGAGAAGAGAGAAAGAAAGAAAATGAAACTACAAAGAAAAATATATACATTTCACAAGATTCCAACGATTCAACGAGGGATGAAATAACAACAACAACAACAGCAGCACGGGAAATGGAAAGAAAAAGAAAAACAGGAAGGAGAAAGCATTAGTTAAATATTGAGCTTACACCCACCGGCTGAAAACACAACACAATAATGGCTCTCTGAATACAAGGCCATTCACCAAAGCACTTTTCTCGATGACGGCGCGCTTCGTGTTGGAAACTGCAATCTCGATTCTACGATTCTTCGCGCTCCAACAAATTTACTCGATCACGGACGGCCACGAGTGAACTTGAGGGTTGGGAATTAGTTTCCAGCCTCTTTCAGCTCTTCCGGATATATTCCGTTATGTTGTTATATATCGACAACGTGCAAACACAACATCGATTTAATTTTCGACCGCATCTATATCGTTGACACCGCTTGGAGCGCCACCTATTTTCTTCTACTGCTGTTATTTCAAGAAATGCGCCCGATCGATCGAACTGAAATCAACACCGTCCGTTATTAGTTTCGTTCCTGGATGAAACTTCAGTGAGACACGGTTAACTCTTGCGATTTAATCGAGGAAAGTTGCATTGGGAATTATTGAATTTAATTTCAAGAGGAAATTATAAGAGGAGATAATTAGAATTATTTACGAATAGGTTTCAAACAAGTCTATGATATCTTGGATCTAATCTTGTTATCGATTTTACATTTATTCATCCGTGTCTCGAACTTTGGAAATTCTTATTGCTGTAACGAGGTTTCCAATCGTGGAAAAGAATTACACGGGTATTGTGTCAACCGACGTGGTAATTGCTACGTTCCTTTTTTTTTTTTTCGTCTCCTTTTCGTGCACGGCTACTAATTATTACGCGCAGAAATCCGTGAATAGACTGTAATTTAAAATACTTCGTTTCGACGTATTCAACTTTTGTTTCGCTTCGCTTTCGGGATTCATTATGCTCGAAGGATCGAATTCGGATCCGAAGAAGATTTTCCACCAAACAATCGAATGCAATTAGTCGAGAATCTTTTTTTTTCTTTTTTTTACGAATAATCATTTCCACATCTTTAAATTATCTTTAAAGCAAAAAAATTATCACCGTGGTATCGAAATGGAAAAATTTAAGTATCGTTCTAAATTTCTAAATTTTAACTACTTATATTTAAACCACCTCGTCGCTAAAAAAATTATTTCTCTGAGAATCGTAAATCTCAAGTAAGTAAAGGGAGCTCGTTAAATTTTATTATAGCGATAATGCATCCACCGTGGCCGATAAACGAACGAAAAAACGAAGAAGGATCGCGAATCGAGATAGGCGTAGGCGTGACTCGAGGCAAAGTGAAAAACGAAAATAAAACCGAAACGGCATCGTTCCCTCGGAATGCATGCACTAGGTGTGCACACGGGGAGAAGTACCAGATGCAAAACACGTAGATTCGTGAAACTTGGAGGACGTAGACGAATGGACGACGTTTTTTCCTCTCCTCTCCCCTTTCCTCGAGCAAAGTTGAACGTGGAGGACAATAAACAAGGAGGAGAGGAAAGGGAGGGAGGGAGCAAGGTGGTGGAAGTAAACTGTGGACATTAAGCTCGTAAGAGTAAGGGTGGAATAAGAATAGGAGGAGAAAAAAATTGAGAAAGATAACGAAGGAGGTGCGGCGGCCAGGTCGGGACTGATGAGGGAAAGAGTGGGACGGAGGGGAGGGGAGGGACGAGTGAGGAAAGAAAACAGGGGGACGGTGCAAGAAGAAAGATAAATAGTCGGAGCAAAGGAAAACAACCGGGTACTAGAAAGATAAAGCGGAAAGAACGTGTTTGCGGGGATGGAAACACGTAGCCGCGGTATAAGGGGAAGGGTGTGGAATTATTTTCAAACAGGATTCGAGATTATTAATAGGCGGTGCATCCTCACGTTTTTTTTCGTTATCGAAGTATATGCTTCGTTGATCGCGTTACAGCGATTGAGATGAGTGTGAGAATTCAAATAATAATAAGAAAAAAATGGCTGAATTATTTAGGAATTTTTTTGAGGTGAAGAAAGATGATTCCATATAAGACAAGGTTAAATATTTTCAATATAAATTTTATAATGTAATAAATCTCGCCTAATATGCATAATAAAAATTCATTTTTAGTGATGATACTTTGATGATACTTTAATTAAGGATTATCATATCTTTTGTACAAGATCCAACCAAGTTAACGATCTTGCTTTGAAATAATATTTCCTGTTGATGTGGCAAAAGCTGATTATCCTGTTCCCATAGGGAGGGAGGAATTATCGACGCCATCCTCGAAAACATTTTGATGAATAGGATCGAGAGAGAGAGAGAGAGAGAGAGAAGCATCTCGAGAGATTCAATCCTTCGAGCACGAGCGATAACGCGACTTCCTTCCTTCGGTAAAATGAATCCCCTCTCTCTCGCGTTCTATTTTCAAAGCAGATTGCACATGGACAGGCACACGCGTGCATACATTCGCGTTTCAATCGTGAAATGAACCTATACGTGGTTCATTTTCCTCTGGAAAATCTCGCGGGATCGTCATCTCTTATTCTTATTTCCACGTCGCGTGGAAAAAAACGCGACACCCCGAAGAATATCGATGATGAATATCTGCGTCGTTCTCGGCTTACCTCGTATTAAAGTAGGATTAATCGGTTGAAGTATCCACGGGATGTATTAAATATCGATGAGAGAGGCGAAAATTTTCTTTACACCTCTTGTTTCAAAAGGATTTTGAACGCATGCTAAATAAATAGCTCAGTGTTGTTTTAATATTTAAGTACAATTTCTTTAAAATTGTATCAATCGAGAATCTATTAAAATGATGAAGCTTCACCATTCAATGAACTTATAAAAAATGAAATGAAACCGTATACAATATTCAAGTAGTATAAATAAGTATAAATAATTCAAACATTTCGAGTTTATCCTAAACTCAATAAATGATAAAAATAATTAATAATGGAAATGAATAAATTTCTCACAATGGAAGATCTCTGCTTTGAAAAATAACTTTGTATTATTTTTGGAGACAACACAACTAAATCAGATTGTTTACGAAAAATTCAATAAATTCCATAATCGTGAAAAATATTAAATCTCTTCGACGAAATTTTTCTTTCGATCCAACATGGAAACAATTGTTCCGAAAATGGAAAAGATCGCGAGGCATTTTACAATTATTTGTATACGTGACGGATATCAAAGGGAATGAGATCTCTGTCGAGCGGAGAAAATAGTTCCTCCCCGACAAACCGGATGAATTTCATCGATCAAGGATGATTCGTATAATATCCTTGCTTCGTTAACCGCGACATTTCGTTACACCTGTAGTAACGGCAATTACTCGAAGACGGAGTTTCATGATTTCCTTCCATTGTCGTCCCCTCTCGAGAAGATTCTTCCTATTGAAAGTATTGAAATTCGATAAATTGATCCGTTTCACACCGTGTTATTACGTTTCGAGATTCAGCGCGAGTGTAAGATTGCTGCTGGCAAGGAGAGCTCCTCAAATTTCATTATTACGTGTTCGCCATACAAGTAAACGTCGATCCAACTGCGAGTGGAATAGTCGAACAGATTCGTGTATCACACACACCGACAATAATCACTTGCGCTATTGTTATCGTATCTCGGAAAAATCGGTCGATAATAATTGCTGAAAATATACCAGGAAATATTCGATCATACTTTCCATTCATACGTTCGTGAATGAATACCGTGTCAAATAAATGAAAAATTATTTTTAATTATCAATTAATTGTATTTAAGAGCGGCATTAAACCCGCTCGAAAAAATCCACGTTCGAAATAAAAATTCCTTAAGCTACGAACGAAATTAACAATGGCGAAACTCTGCTCGAATTATGATACACCAGATAAGACTTATCACCCCCTCCTAAATTAACGGGATGTACGATTGCAGTAAATACAGGGTGGAGGGTTGAAATCGAGTGGGTGGGGCGTTGATGAAGCGATTGCCGAGAAGATATATTTCTCGACAACGACGATTTAAATTTCAAAATTGCAACCCTCGAAGATGAACTGGATATCGTCCAACGATACCAGTCCTCCCTTTTCTTATCGTTTCTAATTAAGAATACATCCAGAGATAGGCGCGGGCCTAAATAAAAGGGGCGAGACTCTTGACATTGCCGGCACGGTCGAGGCATTAAGGCGGCTCCTAAATCTCCCCGGGAATTGCAGCTTCGCAGCCGTTTAGAGATAAGTCTTATCCCCCTCTGATTGAAAACGTTAATCGCCAACTTGGAAACGAGGCATTCTCTATATATAAAGGGAAGATATAAAAGCGCGATTAAAGACTCTTAAAAAAAAAAAAAAAAGGAAATTGAAAATCTTTTCGAATTCTTTCGCTCTTCGACATCATTCGACCCTCCTTTCTTTCTTTTTCTTTAAACAAATTACAATTCGTCTTAGAAAATTCATCCAGCCATTGGATTTTTCCGTGTAATATTCTCTCATAAGGCTGAATGCACTTTTCCAGCTGGTTATTTATTTCCTGATACATGCACCCGCGCCCGAGAATAACATCCACTTGCATCAGCATCGAATTTCTCCCGCTGCTCTCCGTGCCAATTCGTTGAACCGGAAAACGTATCGGAACCTTATTTTCCAAGCATCGGCTCCCGATCCCACGGGGGGGGGGAGGGCGGCTCTATCCCCTCTATCAGATATTCAAACCGTGGATCGTTCTTATCTGGACGTTAAGCGAAAATCATTCGATTCGCTTAAACGTCGCCCCCTCCTCCAATCCAACCCTGTCCCTCGATTTAATTAAATCGAAAATTGTCGAGATCCCTCCTCCCCTGCTGTTTCCCCAAGTTTTCCTCGATACGAGGAGATATTGGCGTGACTTTTTTTTCGGATGGATCCTCATCGATCACACGATGGTAGTTGTCGGATATTTAAGAGGGAAATTTTTGGGAATTAATTGTAAAAGATAATTTAAATGTTAAGGATGGAGCGTGTAAGGTAAAGAATCGAATTTTAGAAAAGAAAACTTATTTATCAAGCTGTTAGCGAGGAATTTAAGTTTCAGGTGAAGTGAGAGGAAGATGGAGCCATTCCACTCCAACTTAAATTTGTCGACAATTAATTATTTACCGAATTATTTATCAACTTGTAGTTACGTAAGCGATGTATGATAAATATGGATCGATATTTTTGTCCATCTTTGTTTCGGAATAACAAATATCATCGCGTGATCAATTCGTCCAATTTTAATCAAAAAAGATTTTTTTCACGAAGAAAGTCCAATCCTGTTTCACTGGAATTTCTTAGAAGCACGGCGCTACTTTTAAATTTTCCCCGCATCCGGCTGTGAGTGTTTCAGGTGTAATTGCAGATACAGCAATTTCCCAGATGGAAAAAGCCGGGATCTCGTAAAGTTGGTGGCGAGAACGGGAGGATTTCTCGAGCGGACGTCTTTAATGCACGGTTTAATCGTCGAAATGCTTTCGTAATATCGTGAAAACGCGAAAAACCTCGACTCGAGCAAGCAAAGATTTTTGATCTTCCGCGTCGATCTTCCACGACGTCGAACGATATACGTCGATTTCTTGAATATTTATCGAACGGTATGGTTCCAAAGTTATAAAGAAAATCAGTGGTGCAAGTTTTCGAAGCGTGAAATCACGGTTTGGCAAACAGTTTGTGCCCTTCCCCTCCTCCCAAAACTACTTCTGCACGTATCATCTCGACAAAGTCTGGAGAACTTGTGCTTTGCTCTTCGAATTCCATAAATATTCATTATTGCGTGCACGTTCTGCCGCGAATAGATTTCCTGCGATATAACGATAAATTGATAATAAAAACGAAAAATTGACGAAAGATTGGATCCAATTTCAAATTAGACGGTTGAAAACTTGAGTAAAATTAATCGTGATAGAAGAAATAAATGTTTGTTGATTAAGTCTTTTAATATAAAGAATTTCGATGCAGTAGAAATTCTTATACGTCTATATTTATTAGCATAATTTATTCACTTTCTAACCTGACTTCGAATTCGATCTGAAATCAAATCCGATGAAAATCAATCAAGAATCTGTTTCTACAATGGACAATGTATAGAGATTCTTGCAATGTTCCGTAATATCGTTCGTAATAGCACTATAATCGGTTTTCAAATATGTGCCTAATGTACCTATTAATCGTTAATTATTTGCCAATTAATTTCGATTTATTTGTTTACCATATATGCTGCAACATCACGTGCCATTGACTGTATAACAAATTACAAGCTTGATCAAGCATTCAAACACGTACGATTTCTCCAAGGATGCATCAAGTTATTGACACGAATATCACATTATCGAGTTTCGATATATATGTTTGCGTAAAATATGAAGAAGTCATGCGAATCATCGACGTGACATCGAGAGCCAGCCTTTTTGTACAACTATCGTAAAAATTTATCGCGTTATAACAGCGGATAGGATGATCGATTACTAAAGTGCCATTGTCCCGGAGATTCGTGTTCACCAATATGCGATCGTGATCCGATACAAATTTCGCTTTTTCCGCGAATTTTCGATTGAAAGCGTGGCGGCGGGGCAATTAAAAAAATTGAAAAAGAAATAAATAACAGTGGGTCCCAATAACCGCGCAAATCAGAATCAGAAACGAAAAAATACCCGAATGTGATGTATGCGTTTGTGGAAATCTTCTCAAAGAAAATGAAAAGAGAGCTGCAGCGGAATAGGAAAATTAAGAATTAAAGAGGAAAACAGTCTTGATATCCCGTTGCCCCAAATTCTCGGCCGCGTACAACAATGTTGCCCATTGTTCTGTCCAGAGAATCGGCCTCGAAAAATCGAGATATTGTTCCCGGCCTCGCACAATGCAGAACGCGTTCCAACTGGACCGCGCCAGATTATCATCGACACGAGCCGCGAAAATAAATTAACGAGCGCTAAAAAAGCGGCCGGGTCGCTTGGCGAATCGCACAAAGCCACGACGACGATTATAGCAATTATAAAAATGGAGACTCCTTTTTTTATACAGCGAGAAAATCTAGAAGAACACTCGTATCCCTCGTCAAAAAAAATTAACCGATGGAAAATCTTGAGAAAGATTTGAGCCGCGATCAATAACAACAGACTATTAATGTAAAAAATAAAATCCATATTAAAAAAAACTCTTCCAAAAAATCGAATCCTGCGATCCAACCATCGGAGTGTGTTTCACGTGTGCATCATTCCGGAGAAGATTTCCAAAGATCCGAAAACCTATATCGCGGACAATATAGACGTTGAAAGCCGATATAAACGTTGAAAGCGTTCTCACAATGGGAGTTCTCCTTTTCAAAGCGGTGCATCCATCGCGCGCGAACACACAGTCGTATTTCTCGACGACCTGGAAAAAAAAAAAAAAAAGAAAGAAAGACAGAAAGAAAGAAAGGGGGGAAAAAAAACGATCGAGGATACGTATACACACGTTCCACACAACTGGACACACGTTTCTTCCGCGTTCTGTTCCATATCCTCCGCCCGCGCCATTATATACAGCCAGCAGTGGCGGTGTCGTTCATCTCGCCGTGTTTCCAGGGCCCTTGCTGCACATCCGGTTGCACCCTGCGCAACGGCGATAAGTGCAGGGACGACAACGGTTGCAGAGACGCGAGCTTTTGCGACGGGCGTAGCCCCCAGTGTCCGCCATCCATCAACAAGCCCAACAAGACCATATGCAACGAGGAATACGTCTGCTACATGGGGGTGAGTTGTACATGTACCGTTCTCTTGTTACACGTCGTTCCTTTCCCATCCGCGTGAATTCGGGACACCTTTGCAACAACAACAACGTGGGGGGGAATGATGTACGAAGCAAAGTTCACGGTCGATCCATCCGTCGAATTATCCTGCGATTTAGGATTTTTACGCGACGAATAATCAGATAAATCGAAGAGTATAAATAATGGTTGATTGTTTGCCAGAGAAAAATCTTTTAATTTCAATTTATTTACAGGTAGATAGGTGTCGAAAATGGTGTATAAACAATTTCGAATTACTTTCGTTTCTCGTTTCGTCGAGTCGCCTGGATTTTTATAAATTTAAAGGGAGGGAAGAAACAGTCGTTGGTAGAAAACAAGAAGAAAATTGAATTGCCTTTTAATCTTCGATTCAAATTCTTCGAACAAATGATGATATCCTCCCCTCGAGAAAGATTAATTCTAGGATCGAGAAATGGTTGCATCAAATATTACAATTTCCTGTTGCGAAACTAGCTGCTCGTCCAGTTACTTATTCATCGAAGTCATTTCCCGGATCCAACAATCAATTACAGTATAATCACGATTGATCATTGGACGACGATGACAACGAGAAGAGAGATATTTATAAAGAAACGCGTGAAAATCGATAACCGACAATGTTACCAGCAAATTTCCAATGATAAACTTCCTCTTCCCCTTTCTTTCGACACCAAGATTTCCATTTAAATTTCCATTTTGCGCGCGACTTTGAGAATAAATCCACAGAGAGAGATTCGAAACGACCAAATGCTCCTGGAGAGTGTGCTGGTTGGCTAGATTGGTTCTCCTTCACGGGGAGAAAAATCCACCGGGGGAAACGATCTCGAAATGTACGCGTGGTATTTTCCTACGCGCTTTGAGCGTGGATTTAAGGCTTTGAGGTTGGCGTGCACACGCGCATCGAAGCAACGAAATATCCTTCGCATTCGTTTGTCGTTCGAAATCTCGAGACGCATTCCTTGCTCGCATCGGGTATCGAGGCCGTGAATACGGATTAGCTTTTGCACCAAATTTCAACCTCGTTTCGAAATTAATCCCACGGGGAAGAATATGATTCTCGAAAATTTTTTCCGCAATTCATTTTACGATTTAACTCTCTTTCGTATTTATTCCTACGTCTACGAGATATAACGTCGTGATATTTCGTGATTTAATTCCTCGTAGAAACAGAATTCCAATGATCGTAAAATTTGAGAATTATTTTCCTTCGCAAAATCCATTTTAATAAAATTACCAATCAAGAGGAGGAAAAATGAGCGTTTCGAGTCGTCGTTCAAGTTTACCTTCTTGTCTGCGATTCGTCGAAACAGCGGACAACGGGCGCAAGGTTATTTCCTCTGGTTCCAGTTCGAGTAGAAACATTGGATTACAGGCAGCCAAGCTGAAAACGCGTTTCAGGCCGCACACGTGCAACAATTCGACAGTACGCATCGGCAGCTACGAATCGATACTCTCCTCCCCCCTCGAAATACTGGCTTTCTAATCTGCAAGTACAATAACGAGGCGAGATGGGACGAGTCAGCTGCCGTTTGCAATTTGCCTCGCCTTGCTTGTGTTTTCGAACGACGCCCGTTCTTACCACCGTGCTGCGTAATGACGCACGTTTTCCAAGAGAAAGCATTTAATTAGACAGTCATCTACGTTCCCACGACTCCTCTGAAAGATCTTTCATTTAATCGTGTTCCGATATCCAATAATTATTCTTCGAGTCGTAATTCAACAATCCTTGCAAGATGTTTCGTTTAAATCATGGAATATTTTCATAATCGTTTGTCGAATTGATGTCAAGATAATCTTATACATTTTCCTTATTATTCTAACAGATACCTAATAGATACTTGGAAATTTCCACAAATACCAATCGATCAGTATCCAAGGAAGTATATAAATAAATATCAATTTTTATTCCAAGAACAACGTTTTCAACGAGAAAGAACCTGATCGATACGTGCATTCCCAATTGCTTGTCTTCCCTCAAAGATCCCTCCCTCCCACTGGGAAATTACCTCCCAGTATTTAGAGGTTTATTCCATATAGCAGTAGGCCGACACTTTATCGGTGTGTCGCATTGCTTGCAGGAATGTACCGGCAGCATTTGCCTGGCTTACGGATTGGAATCCTGTCAGTGCATCGCGGGACCCGACGATCCCCCGACCAAAAGCTGCGAACTCTGCTGCAAATTGCCAGGAGAGGATCAACCGTGCCTGTGAGAGACGATCGCCTCCACGATACGCGCGAATGTTCCACTCGTTTCAATTAGTTCCTCCTCCCGAGCAACTTTTACCGGAAATGAATAATCCTGCTTGAGGAGATTTGGCAACCGCCGCCATTTATCGATCGATCAAACGGGTCAACAACCCTTTGAGCGCTGAATCATTTTTTGATCTGTGAGAAAAACAGTTCGCCTTTACCCTCCCTCCTCGGATGGAAAGTTCGCTCGAACCATTGACACTCGTGCGAATTTGTGTATCCGAGGCGAAAACAATATTCCATTTCGTAATGAAGATCCACACTCGAAGATTATTTTTGGATTATTCTTTCTTTCGCAATTATTAAAAAATGAAGCACAGCGGCAAAAGATTTCCACCACGTGATTTGTCCAATTGCAATCAATTCTAAAATTTAAAATTTCTTCTTTCGCTTCATCTGATAAAAAAAAAAATCTTTCCATATCAAGGATTATATATAAAATATCTATTATAATATTTATCTTGCTCCTCTTAACAAAAAAATTTCCTCGCTTTTATCCTTATCGCAAATATTCTTCTTCTATTCTAAAACGCTCAAAGGGTTAACGCGATCAATTCTTTTGCCTCGAATTTTCAACTTCCGAATCTTTTTTCCGCATTCGCGCGGATCCGTATTTCGTTCTTACCTCGAGAAGTAAAAAACCTCGAGAAACTCGAGGGGAAACGAATTGTTAGCAAGCATCGAGCAAACGGGCATTCAGAGTACCGTCGTCTCTTTGCAGATCATCGTTCGCATGGAATTCAGCGCCTTACGATATTCCTGACATGCTGTCGAAGCCAGGCACGCCATGCAACGATTACAATGGCTATTGCGACGTCTTCCAAAGATGTCGAGAGGTAATAACACCAGCCCCTCCTCTCCCACGTTTTTCATCTCGCGTCATCCCCTCGTTTCCTCCATTTATATCGATATTTTATCGATCTTAATCACCGTTTCGTCGGTGAACATTTTTAATTGGACAAATTTTAAATTTCGAAGGTGGATCCCAGTGGACCGCTGGCAACTTTGAGAAGGCTACTTTTGTCGGATGCCAGCCTAGCGAACTTCCAACGTTGGATGATCGATCGGTGGTACATTGTTGCGGCAATTATTCTCGTCTTGCTGTTGATCTTGGTAAGTTTCGATCTCAATTTATTTTTTTATTTCGAGCGACAAAAGTCGAGGAGAGTCGAGGAGAGTAAAATTAATATCGAAGACGTTACAACGGCGGGGTGAATTTTAAGATGACATTTCGGATTCCGGATAATCGAGGAAAAAGTTGATGCGTAAAAATAAATCGCTGACGTTCGTTTAATTTTTATCGTCACGAAGATTTGGTGCAAAATTTTTTTTTTTTTTTGGTAATAATAGAAACAAAAACGCGTAAATTTGATTCCAGTATTAATTATTTAAACTACGAAATGTAGGGTAACTCCGTTGGTCTGTTATAATTTTGATCGAAACGAGTTTGATATAAAGATAATAAAGATCTTCGATTAAAAAATTTGAACCGATTGAAAGAGAGAATTTTTTTTTTTTCAAAATAATCCACCGTTTTATTCGATCAATTTTTTTTTTTTTTATCTCTTTCAACATTTATAAATTCGGATAAATTCTTTCCAAAAGGTATTTCTTAACAACTTGTATTTTTAACTAGTTAAAAATATACGTATATATCTCGACGGGATGTAGCGGTATGTTCAGCACTGCGAAAGTACCGTTGACGTATCGAATACCGACGCAAATCCAATTACTCGTCCTGTCAATTAAAATTTGTACATATGCATAAAAAAAAAAAAACACGGCAACAGTTGCGCGTTCTCGTTCCAATGGAAAATATGTTGGGAGCATCACGCGGGGAAATACGATTCAATTACATCGATGTTTTTGTTCTGTAAACCCGTAAAAGCGCACAGATATTTCTATGGCAAATAATAATCAGTTCGTTTAATTTCGATCCACGCACGAGTGTTCATTATTGAAAAAAAAAAAAAAAAAACAAAAAGAAAGAAAGAAAAAAAAATTGCACGGTAAACATTAAAATTTACTGAAATATATTATTAACGGATACGCTCGATCGAGAGATACGATTCTCAATTTGTTCATTTTTAATTTGTTCGAAAAAAAATAATAATAATTTTAATTCCTGTTCGAATTTCATGTGAACACACAAGGACCGATATAATATATATATATATTTGACGATTGAAAATGACTCGTTTTTCGGAAACTATTCAACAAAGAAAAAATTAAATTTTGTTCGATCGAATTAAATATAAATTGAAAATATTTATATCCGCTTTTTAGTAACAATTTTTTTTTCTTCAAATCACGTATTATGTGACGTGAATACGTACGTAATATATAAATAAACGTACTTTAAATGGAGAAAGTTCACTCAAGTAGGTAGAAAATAATCCCAGCTTAAGTTTGGTCTCAAACTTTCCATTACTTGCCGACAAAAGGATTTATACAAGACACGTTTCTTCGTCGTCCATCAGTTCAGATAAAACGAAGCTAAGAAGAAATCCAGATGAAACAGTTGAAATACACTAATTTTACATACTTAATGACACGATTCTAAAAATAAGAAAACACTCTCTAACCGGTTAAAAAAAAAGTTGTGCATACTTAAAATTTAGCATTCTACTAATTAATACTATCACCGAGATTGGATCGTTACATTACACTCTGCTCAAAGATCGTTTTGGAATTGCAATTCGAAGATCGACCACACACGAATATGTATAATATTACACTCATTTCTGCACTTAAAATACATCGACCCGATCAACACCTGATTAATGGATCCTAGTTTCCCCCTTTTCTAATTTTACTCCACCATTATCCTATAAATAGAAATGAAACGTACCACACGACATTAACGAACGATTAAGGAAGGTATCGAGTGAAATACATCGTAAATTCAATTCTACGCAAGTTGGCCAACTTCCGGGCCACGACGGCCCGCCAAAGCGGGCGGAAATTCATCCGGAGATAGGTTTAAAGTAGCGGCGGTAAAGCACGAAACCGCCACGAATTATATTATAAACCATATCCCGTTGGGAGCTTCCCGTATAATGCGACCGCAAACTTTTTCCCCGCAAACGAATACTCTGCCAACCTCTGTCTCCTCCCTCATCTTTCCATCTGTCTGCCTCGAATATCGTTTCTCAACTTTATCGTGTCGTACATAATTGACGGCTCCTCGCTTCGAAATCAATCTTAAACTTAATACTTTAAACGCAATTACGCTTGGAGAGATGAGTTTTAACAGAAATAGATATCTCCTTCGCTCCTATTTTAATCCGTGACTCTTCATCGTCCCTTCTTCTTCGATTGAAAACGAAAATTGTGAAACTTGATCTTTAACAACCTAAAAATATATAAAATCTCCGCCAACAATCTTCATATCTAATCAATCTTCCAAAAATATCCCGCCCGACGTATCAACACTTCTTTCCTCCTGGATCCAATTAAACCGTGAAACGAGCATCTTGGATCATTCGCACTAAAAACCGCATTGTTTCCGCAGGCGTTCCTGGCGTGTTTCCTGGCGAAACGGCGGGACAACCGTCGTGCAACGAGGAGTGGAGGAGGCGAGGCGAGAAACACGAGAAGCGAGGAGCGCTCGTCCGTGCGGAAGATACAATCTATGGACATTTCGTGGTTGAAAAGGAGGATCGTCGAGGCGATGAAGAGCGTCGCGTCTCCGCGATGGAAGAGGGACGGCACGTTCCTCGCAAGGATTTCTCGACTGGTGGCCAGAGATTCGGCGGCGGCCACCTCCGCCGAGGGGGAGCAGTGCTCGACCGAGGTGGAGAAGTTGTGCAAGGGTGGCGGTGATAAAACGGGGGAGGAGGCCGGTAAAGAGGAGGAGATGGACGTTTGGAGGCGAGTTCGCTCGTTGTTGGCGGGGAGTCGAGGAAGAAAATCGGGCGAGAACGGTGAATCGGTGAACCGTGGCCCCGGTTGGAGGAAAAGCGTCCAAGTGGAGAGGCTGTGCACCGGTTCTAAGGTGATCGTGAAGTCTTGCAGGAGAGGCGACAGATGCCAAACCGAGCCTCTCGTGATACCTGACACCCCGGATACCCCTTGCGAGGTGTCAGAGATAAGATGTCAAACGTCGGATTTGACCGTGTTGCTCTCCGATAGTTAGTTTCGAAGAAGTTTCGTGAATAACGTGAATCGGTGAATACTTGCAAGTTCCTTCGTTGTACTTTTTGCTTGGGGAAAATATCGTTCGAACAAGTGACGATGAACGATGAAAATTTTATTCGTCGTGTTCGATTAATTATATTCGACAATTGTTTGTTAATTGTTGAGATTAAGAGGATACGGAGGCAATGAATTTATTTAATTTCAGGGATTTTTTTATTGTAAATAAAATTCTCAATATCTGAACATTTCTCATCTTTGACGCGAACGTCTCTCGAGAGAGATAATGCTGCTCTTTCTTTTGAATCTTCTGTTAAATTCAACGTATTGATTAAATTTCGATGCAGCCATGTATTATTCATTTATTATTTGTCCAAACAACGATGTTAAATATTTAATTACGTTAAATATTAATTATGTCAAATATTAGTTTATATTTAATATTTCATTTCGTTAATTTATGTATTGTCATTTAATATTTCATATTTTTCTGTTGATTTATATATCGTTATATATATATATATCATTCATTTCATAATATAAATTTCATTATTGTATCACTTGAAAAACGAAATCCATCCAATTTATTTTTACTTTTCTTCGAAATAATTTTTCCAACGCTTCACGCAAATGTATCTTTGTCTTTTCGTAATATTCTTTTCAACTTCGATTGACGTTACGCGTTCAATATTCCTATACGAGCAATTTTCTGTCATCAGATATACGCGTTTCAACTTTGTTTCAAAAAGACAATACTTTTATGATCAAAGATATCCTTAAAGTTGCGAAAGATATCATTTTTGTGAAACTTTTGGTATGTAAATATTGTACAGAATCTTATACCGCTGTCATTGTAGACTACATTTTAGAGTAAGATATGCGACAACAGGTTTGCGAAATCGAATGAATTCTTGTAATTCATTTTAAACAGCTCTTCACCTAGAAGCGGACCAAAGATAGATGGAAAATCATCCAACGCTGAACTTCGTAGACTCGTGTATATAAACTGACCGATTGTTATTGTATAATAAATCGTATGTTATCATTCATTATTAACCCGCAATCAATCCATCTAATGTACACCTACCATTTCTCAACTATACGGGGTAAGTCATTTAATTTTATTCTCCGAAATATTTCTATTTCTCGTCAAAATTTTGTACAGTGTATTAATTTGGGATATTTTTGAAAAATGACAAAGCAAACAGAACAGAAGTTGATAAAATATGCAATTATAAAATTAGTACTTTACACGGATAATAAATATTCGCTCGAATAGTCTTCATTGAGACTTTTAACCAATAAGTTAGGCAAAGAAGATGATAAAAATTAATCGAATAATGAAAATTATCAAAAATTTTATAAACAAAGAGGGCAAATAATGCGAGAAATGATAAAAATTGGAATATCAACGCCATCTCTAGAGTGTTGTTTAAAATAGATACAGACAAGGGGGGCAAATAATAGGAGAAAGATAGAAATAGAAGAATTGACTACTAGCACCACCTGAGACTTAAAGATATATATATACATGTAGAGACAAATAAGTAGATAAAACAGACTTGTAATCGAAACTCAATCCATAAAGAAGATATGAAACAGGCATAGGATTTATATAACATTCTCGAAAAAAAAAAAAATGTTTCGATTTACTAACAGCTAAATGCTTATTGTGAACAAGTTATAACGTCATAATTTTTAAAAAAATTAAGATGTTATCAATAGTCGAATAAAACTTAGTAATTAAAAAAATAATCGCGCTCGCAGCCAATTAGCTCATATTATTTGCTATAAAATTTATAATTGTATCATTGATACGATTATGAATTGAATAGTAAATAATAATGATTTCCCAGGTCTCACCGGCTTGGAGGTTGCTGCGAATTGGAGACCCACCCTAACCACGACGTCCCATCCACCCTCCTTTTGCGCAAAAATTTATTTCAAACGAATCTTCCTTTTAGTGTACGTTTCCAAAACATTCCAAATTTGGATCGTTTTGCAATCAAACAACAAAAGGAATTCTAAGGAAAACCGACGCGATAAGCTAAAGCTGAAAGTAAAATTAAAATTATATCTTAATCTAACGTATACAACTCTATATGAAACACATATATGTTTCGTATGTACATCAACATTTTATATACTCATTGCCATGAAAATACAAAATATTGATAATTTAAAACGAGCTTTTAAATCAAAAAGAGAACAAAAAGTAAATATATTTCACACAGAGTTATATTTATTTTATTGACTACCACCAGTTTTAATACCACCACTAATATTATTACCATTAATTATGCATGCAGTTACAAAATCTACTTCAAGCAGTTTTTCTACGGCAGCAATTCTACAAGCCAACTACTTATAATATAATATAATTATAATATAACAATTTCATGAATTATTGATTAATTAAATATCTTTAAAGATATGTTAATTCCAAATGTAATTAACAACAATTCTTAAGGATAATCCAAAATACTTAACATAAATCTACAATTATTTTCTCAAATAATACAAAAGATACAAGAAAAATACAAAGACTTATTTACGGATAACCGAATTTATTTACAAAAAAATTTCAATAAAATCGAAGGAATTATATAAAAAACAAATATCTCTCGTTTGATTCCATATTCACTTCACACTCATTCTACACACATTCCACACTGATTCCATTAATTTCTGATACAAAGAATTAGTAAAAATTCTAAGAAATGTAAGTTACTACAATAACTTTTTATATAATTCATTTTATATATTATGTAGAAACTTATATTTGTTGAAATTTTTATTAATCTTTTGTGATCTTATTATTACTTATTAGTACTTATTACTATCTATATATTTTTATATAGTACTTATTACTACCTATATTGTAGTCTTATCTTAATTTTAATATCTAATATACAAGTACAATAAATATACAAATAAATTTATTTTTCGATTATAACATCTCAACTTATATTTGTTTTTTTTTTTAATGCCTTCCTTAATTGCTCAAAGTGCCTATGAACTACTTATCTACCTTTATAAAAACCTAAGATTTGTTTAAGAAACCCCTTCTACAAAAAGATATCGATATCATTAAGGAAAGGGAAGAGGAAAGGGAAAAGGGATATTAAATGAAGTATGCATCTTTTTTGACTCATGGTCCCAATAGTCTCTGAAATAAATTAAACTCATGCAAACAATTAATAAAATTCTATAAGGTACAAGGTATAATATATATTAACTGATGATAAACCGAAATAACATATTTTCTTGAAATATATAATTGATGCTTCTTGACCGTTAATATACCTGAAACAAACTCATTTAGAGAATTAGTATAATAATAAAAAAAAAAACAAAGATAAGCAAATGATCTGCAATAAAATAAGTTTTATATATGAACATTCACCATCACTGATGCGAAAAATTTAATAGAAAAAATTGAATTATAAAAATATTCATTATCAGCGATAAAAATAAATATATATCATGGAAATATTTTCTGTAACAAATGTAGGAAGTGATAAGGGGTGCTGAAAAAGAAAAGAATCTAGTAGCCAGAAGAGCTACTAAAATAAAAATATCTTCCACTCGATATGAACCCGAGCAAAAAACCGCGAGTGGAATAATCATTTTGTATCGCAACACTAATAAACTAAAATTCTTTTCAAAAATCAAACGCGATGAGTGCTTTAATATATTTGCAACATTACTTAATTTATAAATGATAAAAAAAAACATAAAAAAACAACATATTCGCGAAAATCAATTATTTACGCAACATTACTCTATGCACTCAAATTTAAATAACGCAACACTAATGACGAAGAATCCAGTGCAGTCTCCTTAATGACTGCTGTCGTACAATCACCCTTGTAGCTTCTTAAGGTGATTCCGGAACAGGAACATAAGCATTTCCACAATCTTAGTGGAAGAAATTTGGGCATTCAATTTTCGCAACACTACTTGAAAAAACGCGATTATTTATCAACGCAACACTAATTTTGAATGTTTGAAAAATTCAGTACAATCATTACTTCTGTATAATTAAAAAGTTATTATCATTTAAAAATAAAGAATTTAATGACAAGTGATATAAAATATAATATTATTTTACGAGAAACTAATAATTTATAAAGAAAAAAATCGCGAAATATTATAATTCGCAACACTAATAAAAAACGCGAATCTCATTTAACGCAACACTAATGCAAACGCGAAATATAAAACGCAACTCTAATTCAACCCGTTATTAATTAACAAAATCGCAACACTAATGCAAACGCGAATCTCATTTAACGCAACACTAATGCAAACGCGAATGTTAAAACGCAACTCTAATACAACCCGTTATTAATCAATCGCAACACTAATAAAAAATCGCGATGCCCATGATGACTGGATCTGGATGATGGGCCGGCATGCAAATCGGCCAGACAACACAACAACAATTACTACGTATGCTAAAACGAGCACAATGACAAAATAGTAACAATGACTTCCCATTCTTTGGACCGAAAACCCAAGACCCAAAAGATGAGAAGCCATTCGTTGCAGCCCTCTTCGCGACAGTTTGTCGAGGCCTCTTCGGTCTTCCTCCTTCGGGCGCAATGCCCGCTGAAACTTAAATCTAGGCTCGAGATTCACTGATCGCAAATCGAAGAAAAAAAAAGAAAAAAATAGGCTAAATCGCGGAAGCTAAGTGCACGTGGACGACTAACCATCATAATGATCGTCGATCGTACACATGCAGAATCTCGAGCGCAACGTTCGTTTCGAATTTAACTCGCGACCACGACCGCGGGAATTCGAAAAATCGATGAATAAAGCTAAATACCAATGGCATGCTCCATTCGTATTTCCAGCTTCATTCTCGACTTTTCAAATTATATTTCCTGAAACAAGTTGTCACGCGAAAACGCGCCTACCCGACCAGAGACTGTGACAACTTGCCCGGCCCTACCTACTTATAATTAACAGGCATACCAGAAGTATACTACCTATCCTACCTAGCCCTATATTTAAAAAATGGCAAAACAGGCATACCAACACATTCATTCACGATTCTCACGCATAACACTCGGGCGCAAAAGCCTACACTAGGGAAAGCGTCCCGGGACGCCTCCGACACCCGAGCTTGGCATACTACTTGCACACTCTAACTTTACGTACCATTTTCCTGAAATCGATTGACGATGGCTAGCGATCATTGCGTAAAAACATATCTCAATTTTAATTAAATTAATCAATGAAATGCTCTTTTTAAGAAAATTAAATTATCATTATTGTAATTTGAAAATAACAATTATAAATTGTTGTTGAAAATTATAAGGAGATTAATCGTGAATATTTCAAATTATAATATTCAAGTTATAATATATCTGTATGGAATGATATACGAAACGACGCAATTCCACAACCTAAGCACACACACGCAATGTAGAAAATACGTCGGGCACGATACAACTAACGCATCGTCAATCGCTAAAAAATTTTTATTAGCTTATAAACTAAAATCATCATACCCATTGCCTCTCTCTCACTCAAGTAGCACTTGGGCACGTGAGTGAGATCCTGGCAATAGACATGGAAAGGGTTAAACCTGAAAATCCTGAGCTAAAAAAAAGTATTAGTGCAAATCTAACGGACTAAAATTATATTATCTTATTTCAATTTTTGATAAATCATTTACTTTTATTTAAATTTAATGAATTATTGAATTATCAGTTTTAATTAAAAAGGAAAAATACAAACAATAAAAAAGATGTTTATTTGTGATAATTAATGGAAAAAAATAATTTACTCGAAGTGAAATAATAATTAAAACAACCTCAGGTGATCTCCTCATCAAAGCATGTTCGAAAATAAAAAATCAATGTGCAAAACTTTTTGCTCTGATTCAGAAATCTACCTGTCGCGAAATATCTTCTTGCATATATTTCATACATATATATATACACATGTTTTTTTCTTTTAACGAAGAAAATAAAATATTTTTATATTTCAAATCATATCTAGTTTATAACATATCAAATTTAGTCTTATTAGTTAATTAATTAAATCTCACGATAAAAAGTAAAATTGAAAATTGTTTACTATTACACTAATGATAACATGAATTTTATATTTAATGTATATATAATGTGTAATCGATATTTTTATTCAAAAAACGAAGTCGGAGGACATCCGACTTCTTCACTCCATGAGATTTAATTAAAATCAATTCACTATTTCATATTTATTCGAATAACCCTTTTTATTCATAAATGCTCCATTCATATAGTTATTTAACCTTCATTTTACAGATGATTATAGAAGCATTTTTCATCTATAAACGACCAAACTAATTATTTGTATTCATATTAATGATATATAAAAAATAACTAGATATATTAATCAATATCATCTTAAAAAACGCGTGGTGCAAGAAGATCTATCCTGATCTAATAAATAAAACAAAAAAAATGTTACTATTCACGGGTATGATAAATACCCGCGGTCACTGTGCTCGTGCAAAAATCTACGTATACAACCAATCACCCGTGTCGATTAAGACCTTTCGTCCTACGACATGATTGAGTGACCGGAGGAACATAAATGCATGCGACTCACCAATAGATGCGAAGAATCTGGCCCAAGATGTCATGCTAAAGCAGTAATCACGAGGAAACTGTAACAAAACATGAGACATTATAATTAATATTATAATATAAAATGTAATTCTTATATTTTATATTTAAAAAAGTTGAAATGGAAAATATAATAATTACCTCTTCGCGTGATGGATGACTGCCCTATTTCTTCAAAAAGCACTGACTCTACCCTGTACCGAAAACGAATATTTAAAGAAATAAAATAAAAAATAAAAAAACTACCATCGCGTCGATTTTAAACATAGGCGACGAGCAAACACTGACTCTAATTTCGCGAATAATTATAATAATTTAGTTGAAGTTATTGTGCACTAAAATATTAGAGAAACTATTACGGAACAAACACTGATTCTACAGATCGCATTGCACGCGATCACAAATATCTTTTAAAATTGAAGTCCAACAGAAATTTTCACTGGCATCGAAATCAGGTACCTTTAACAAAATGTAAAATATTATATGTTATTATTTTTTAACAATACAATATTGATGATATAAAAACATTGAAATAATAAAAGAAGAGTCGATTATTAAACTTCAAATTTTAACATGAATAAATATCGAATTTTTAAACAAATTGTATATAACATAAAAGACAACCGCGAACGAATATTAAGAAAAAAAAAAAATAAAAATAAAAAACTATTAACGCGGTCGTCTTATTTACAATCGGCGAACAAACACTGACTCTAATTTCCCGATTATAATTAATAAATTAAATTAGAGCTCAAAAATTGTACTCTAAAATATTAAAAAACTGTTACGGAACAAACACTGAATCTATTGATCGCATTGCGCACGATCATAAAAATTGTCTGAAAATAAAGATGCATTAATAATCGGGTAGGTTATATGGAGAAAGAAACAAAATATTTTTCTCCTTCTTTCTGTCAACATTTGTTTCAGAAAAAATTACTATTTTTACTATGGAATGATTACTAACAATTTTTCATAATTAAAATTTTATGAATAAAAGAATTTCATATACAAGAACAAAGAATATATGCTATTAATTTAAAACTATATTTATGGTGAATGTTCATCATAATATATACATTATAATATACCTTGAAAGTATAGAATATATCATAAAAAACGATCGAATAAAAATAAAATAAATACATACAATACGAAAATGAAATATCGAACTTCTTCAAAGATAACGATGGCGTCCATATTGGAATTTTTCCCGCCTTTCAAGACCAGTAATCGGGTAATTATCTGTAGAAAAGAAAATAAGAAATTTCAAATATGTATATATATATAAATAGAATAAAATAAAATTAATCGATCACACGTTAAAATAAAACAATAATCGAGCACAAATTCCATGAAAAAGGCATACGTATGAATTAACAAAAATTTTAACCGTCAATTGAATAGATAAAGAATAACGAACAATTTATTCCTCGAAAAATTGCAATTATAGAAATAAATTATTACATACGAAAAAGAATAGGTTTTTTTATCCAATAATAATGCACGAATTATAAATAATATACACTTATAAAAGAAATTTTGCACGTATTATGTAACGAAAATATCGCACACGTCAAGGAGCAATGGAGTTTCTAATGACTACCGGATATATCGATAATACAGTGACGCATCATGTCACTATTTCGATTATCGAATTAGTAAAGTGAGGAAGGGGGTGGGCGTGCGCGGGAATTTGGCAAATTGAAACCTGTGGAAACTTGTCGAAACGTGTCGAGTGTGACAAAAAAATACTCAAATTTTTGCGATATTAAAACAAATAATGAACCTCGAGCATTGAACAAAAAAAAATGTACTTAAACATTATAGAGAGATGCGTTTAGAAATGAAATACAATACAAAATACGTATCATTGATATGATACGTATTATACGAAAATAATAAAATAAAATTGACTTTACATATTTATTTTAATATGGATAAAAAGATTATCAAAAATTATTTTAAATAAACTAATTTTAATTTATTTTAATGAATTTATTCGTTCAACGATATATTTATATCAATATCGTGAATTATAAATCGTCGTAATATATTCATATTGTTAACCATTTTTCCTTCCAAGCTATCGCGACAATCGAACGAATATATGTCTCAAAATAGCAAAAAAACAAATAAAACGAATATATAAAAGAACTATATTAAGATGACGCAACAAGTGAACACGAATGGCGATTCAACGAAAGCACGAAATACCGGTAATCTCGACGGAAAAAAACACAAAGAAATGCAAAATACTAATTAATTTCGACATTCCAATAATAAATAAATTATTAAGTTAGCGAAAATGATAATAATTGATGAATTTGATGATAAAATATGATCAAAATTACTTACTGCGTAGTAGAATTTTCGAAGCTGGTTTCGATAACACGTCCTCCCACGATGACTTTCCACAGTAGACTGACGCCACCCGCCAAAATTTTCTTACCGGCTCTCTGATTGGTTGATGTACTTTTGTCAATTCGATAATCGAAATCGTACATTAAATTGTATAATATATTTTATTTATTCTAATTAATAATATTAAAAATAAATATTAATTTATTTATGTATTATTAAATTTTAATTTATCTTTTATTTATTTCATTCATATATTTATAGTCTCTTTATTAATTTATTTATTTGTTAATTTATATATCGATTATCGATTTATCGAATTTATTTATTGAATTATTTATTTTTTTAATGAATTATTTTTAGATTTTTTTTATCAATTTCTTTAAATTATTCATTTACATACATAAAATTATTTATTTATTAATTTATTATTTTGTATATAATTATTTATAAATTTATTTTTGCATAATATAATTATTATATTATTTATTATTTATTATATTATAATTAATATATTATTTACATGCTTATTTGTCCATTTGTTCATAGATATTTTATAGATTTTTTGTTCTATTCATTCAATTTATACATGAATTTATTTAGTTATATATTTATTTGATTATTTCTATAATTATTTATTCATTTCTATTATTTACATATCAAGAACTTATTTCTAGATTTTATTATTATATCCATGTAGACATTTCATTTATTTATTTATTTATTTATTTATTTACTTCTTCAAATATTTTACTAATTTATTCATTCTTTTATTTAATAATTTATCAATTTATCTATTGACATTTTAATAGACTTTTTTATTTTATGCTTTTATGTATGCATTTTTGTATTTATTTATTTATTTATTTTATGATTTATTTTTGAACTTTTTTATTTTATTTACATATTTATTTATATATCATATTAGTTATTTTTACATTTATACACATCTTCTTTAATTTGTTCATCAATATAATTTTTTATATATTTATTCATTTATTTGATTACTGAATTAATTATAAACTTTTTTTTTTTGCTATTCTATTTATGAAAACATTAATTTATTTATTTATTAACATCTTAGTGTATTTTTCTTTTTTTTTAGAAAATGTATTTAATAACTTGTTTGTCTTATTGTAATCCTTTTTATTTTGATTATTTATATATTCATCAGATTATATCTTTATTTACTTCTTTGTTTCTTTACTTATTTATTTCTTTAATTCTGTTAACTATTATTTGATGTATTTATTCTAATAATTTTACTAAAATAACTAAGAAAAAGCTAAAAAAACTATGAAAAAGTAACAAACTATTTTGTTTTCATTATATTTGTACTAAATTATTTATTTCTTTATTCATGTACTTTTTTATCACATATCAAGAACTTATTTCTAGATTTCATTATTATATCCATGTATACATTTCATTTATTTATTTATTTATTTACTTCTTCATATATTTTGTTTTATATATTTGCTCATTTTTTTATTTATTAATTTGTATATTAAAACTTTTATAGACTTTTTTATTTTATTCATTTATGTATGCATTATTACTTATTTATTTATATTTTTAATGATTTATTTTTGAATTTTTTTAATTTCTTTATTTATGTACATCACATAATTTTAATTAATTATTTTTATATTTATTTAATTTTTTATATATTTATTGATTCATTTGATTACTGAATTATTTCTAAATTATTTTTATTTATTTATAAAGTTATTAATCTATTTATTTAATAACAGCTTTATATATTTAGTTATTTATATATTTAATAATATATTTGTCTATTTATTTATTTGTAATCACTTTTTTTTGTTTATTGTGTATCATTTTATTTATTCCTTCATTCACTTAATGATCTATTTATTTATTTACATATATATTTAATGGTATGTTTGTAGATTTTTCTGTAGATTTCTTTTTTCTGTTCATTTATATATGTATTCAATTTATTTATTTATTAACTTATTTATTTATTCATTCCTGTATTTATAATTTATAATATATATATTTATTCTTTCATTTTATAATAATTTACTTCTACATTTCTGTGTTTTGTTAATTTATATATGAATCAAATAATTTATTTAATTACTTCTACATTTATTTTGTTAATTATATAATCATTCAATTATTTTACTATTCTATTATCTAATTATTTGAATTAAATAAACACTTTTCTTATAAACTTTCTTGTCTTATTCTACGTATCAATTTATTCTATGCATCAATTTATTTATTTATTTAGTTACATAAATTAGTTACATAAATTACATAAATATAGACTTTTTATTAATGATATAAATGGACCAAAAAGATTATAAAAATGTCAACAAATGAAAAAGCAAATAAATAAATAAATTATATATATATATATATAAATCAAAACAAAACAAAAAATCTACAAAGAAATCTACAAATAAATCATTAGACAAATGAATGAATAAATATTTAAATAACTAAATAAATTAATAAAGGAATAAATATATATTTTAATGCATATAAAAATGAACAAAATAAAAAATGTACAAATAAATCAATAAACAAATAAATAAATACAAGAATGAATACATATATAAAAAAGTATATGAATAATGAAATAAATAATTTAGTACAAATATAAATGAACAAAACAAAATAGTTTGTTACTTTTTCCTAGTTTTTTTAGCTTACAAAAATTATTAGAATAAATACATCAAATAATAATTAACAGAATTAAAGAAATAATAATAGATAAATATACAAAGAAATAAATAAAGAAATAATTTAATAAATAAATTATATTGATAAACAAATTAAAGAAGATTACAATTAAATGTAAAAACAAATAGATTATTAAATATATAATAAGTAAATAAATACATAAAGATGTTAATAAATAAATAAAGATGCATTCATAAATAAAAGATACAAAAAACTGTTTATAAATTACTCAATAATCATATAAATAAATAAATATAAATAATCAATATATAATAATTATATAAATATTTAAATAAGAGAAAAAATAATTAAATAAATATATTAATCATTTATGCATACACATAAATGAATAAAGTAAAAAACCTATAAATAAATCCAAATAAACCATTAAATAAATGAGTAAATAAATATATAAATAACTGAATAAATCAATAAGGAAATATATTATATTTTAATGCATATAAAAATGAGCAAAATAAAAAATGTACAAATAAATCAATAAACAAATAAATAAATACAAGAATGAATACATATATGAAAAAGTATATGAATAAAGAAATAAATAATTTAGTACAAATATAAATGAACAAAACAAAATAGTTTGTTACTTTTTCCTAGTTTTTTTAGCTTACAAAAATTATTAGAATAAATACATCAAATAATAATTAACAGAATTAAAGAAATAATAATAGGTAAATATACAAAGAAATAAATAAAGAAATAATTTGATAAATAAATTATATTGATAAACAAATTAAAGAAGATTACAATTAAATGTAAAGACAAATAGGTTATTAAATATATAATAAGTAAATAAGTACATAAAGATGTTAATAAATAAATAAAGATGCATTCATAAATAAAAGATACAAAAAACTGTTTATAAATTACTCAATAATCATATAAATAAATAAATATAAATAATCAATATATAATAATTATATAAATATTTAAATAAGAGAAAAAATAATTAAATAAATATATTAATCATTTATGCATACACATAAATGAATAAAGTAAAAAACCTATAAATAAATCCAAATAAACCATTAAATAAATGAGTAAATAAATATATAAATAACTGAATAAATCAATAAGGAAATATATTATATTTTAATGCATATAAAAATGAGCAAAATAAAAAATGTACAAATAAATCAATATACAAATAAATAAATACAAGAATGAATACATATATGAAAAAGTATATGAATAAAGAAATAAATAATTTAGTACAAATATAAATGAACAAAACAAAATAGTTTGTTACTTTTTCCTAGTTTTTTTAGCTTACAAAAATTATTAGAATAAATACATCAAATAATAATTAACAGAATTAAAGAAATAATAATAGGTAAATATACAAAGAAATAAATAAAGAAATAATTTGATAAATAAATTATATTGATAAACAAATTAAAGAAGATTACAATTAAATGTAAAAACAAATAGGTTATTAAATATGTAATAAGTAAATAAATACATAAAGATGTTAATAAATAAATAAAGATGCATTCATAAATAAAAGATACAAAAAACTGTTTATAAATTACACAATAATCATATAAATAAATAAATATAAATAATCAATATATAATAATTATATAAATATTTAAATAAGAGAAAAAATAATTAAATAAATATATTAATCATTTATGCATACACATAAATGAATAAAGTAAAAAACCTATAAATAAATCCAAATAAACCATTAAATAAATGAGTAAATAAATATATAAATAACTGAATAAATCAATAAGGAAATATATTATATTTTAATGCATATAAAAATGAGCAAAATAAAAAATGTACAAATAAATCAATAAACAAATAAATAAATACAAGAATGAATACATATATGAAAAAGTATATGAATAAAGAAATAAATAATTTAGTACAAATATAAATGAACAAAACAAAATAGTTTGTTACTTTTTCCTAGTTTTTTTAGCTTACAAAAATTATTAGAATAAATACATCAAATAATAATTAACAGAATTAAAGAAATAATAATAGGTAAATATACAAAGAAATAAATAAAGAAATAATTTGATAAATAAATTATATTGATAAACAAATTAAAGAAGATTACAATTAAGTGTAAAAACAAATAGGTTATTAAATATATAATAAAAAAATAAATACATAAAGATGTTAATAAATAAATAAAGATGCATTCATAAATAAAAGATACAAAAAACTGTTTATAAATTACTCAATAATCATATAAATAAATAAATATAAATAATCAATATATAATAATTATATAAATATTTAAATAAGAGAAAAAATAATTAAATAAATATATTAATCATTTATGCATACACATAAATGAATAAAATAAAAAAGTCTATAAAAGTTTTAATATACAAATTAATAAATAAAAAAATGAGCAAATATATAAAACAAAATATATGGAGAAGTAAATAAATAAATAAATAAATGAAATGTATACATGGAAATAATAATGAAATCTAGAAATAAGTTCTTGATATGTGATAAAAAAGTACATGAATAAAGAAATAAATAATTTAGTACAAATATAATGAAAACAAAATAGTTTGTTACTTTTTCATAGTTTTTTTAACTTTTTCTTAGTTATTTTAGTAAAATTATTAGAATAAATACATCAAATAATAGTTAACAGAATTAAAGAAATAAATAAGTAAAAAAACAAAGAAGTAAATAAAGAAATAATCTGATGAATATATAAATAACCAAAATAAAAAGGATTACAATTAGACAAACAAGTTATTAAATATATTTTCTAAAAAAAAAAAAAAATACACTAAGATGTTAATAAATAAATAAATTAATGTTTTCATAAATAGAATAGCAAAAAAAAAAGTTTATAATTAATTCAGTAATCAAATAAATGAATAAATATATAAAAAATTATATTGATGAACAAATTAAAGAAGATGTGTATAAATGTAAAAATAACTAATATGATATATAAATAAATATGTAAACAAAATAAAAAAGTTCAAAAATAAATCATAAAATAAATAAATAAATAAATACAAAAATGCATACATAAAAGCATAAAATAAAAAAGTCTATTAAAATGTCAATAGATAAATTGATAAATTATTAAATAAAAGAATGAATAAATTAGTAAAATATTTGAAGAAGTAAATAAATAAATAAATAAATAAATAAATAAATAAATAAATGAAATGTCTACATGGATATAATAATAAAATCTAGAAATAAGTTCTTGATATGTAAATAATAGAAATGAATAAATAATTATAGAAATAATCAAATAAATATATAACTAAATAAATTCATGTATAAATTGAATGAATAGAACAAAAAATCTATAAAATATCTATGGACAAATGGACAAATAAGCATGTAAATAATTATATTATGCAAAAATAAATTTATAAATAATTATATACAAAATAATAAATTAATAAATAAATAATTTTGTGTATATAAATGAATAATTTAAAGAAATTGATAAAAAAAATCTAAAAATAAATCATTAAAAAAATAAATAATTCAATAAATAAATTCGATAAATCGATAATCGATATATAAATTAACAAATAAATAAATTAATAAAGAAACTATAAATATATGAATGAAATAAATAAAAGATAAATTAAAATTTAATAATACATAAATAAATTAATATTTTATTTTTAATATTATTAATTAGAATAAATAAAATATATTATACAATTTAATGTACGACTTCGATTATCGAAGTGACGAAAGGACACCAGCCAATCACAAAGCCGGTAAGAATATTTTGGCGCGCGGCGTCAGTCTACCGTGGAAAGTCACCGAGAGCGGACGTGTAATCGAAACCGGCTTCGAAAATTCTACTACGCAGTAAGTAATTTTGATCATATTTTATCATCGAATTCATCAATTATTATCATTTTTGTTATTTGAATAATTTATTTATTATTGGAATGTCGAAATTAATTAGTATTCTGCATTTCTTTGTACTTTTTCTGTCGATTGTTTTCATTACCGGTATTTCGTGCTTTCGTTGAATCGCCATTCGTGTTCACTTGTTGCGTCATCTTAATATAGTTCTTTTATATATTCGTTTTATTTGTTTTTTTGCTATTTTGAGACATATATTCGTTCGATTGTCGCGATAGCTTGGAAGGAAAAATGGTTAACAATATGAATATATTACGACGATTTATAATTCACGATATTGATGTAAATATATCGTTGAACGAATAAATTTATTAAAATAGATTAAAATTAATTTATCTAAAATAATTTTTTATAATCTTTATATCCATATTGGAACGAATATATTAATTTTATTTTATTATATATTATTTCGTATAATACGTATCATATCGATGATACATATTTCTTATCATATTTCGTTTCTAAACGCGTCTCTCTGTAATGTTTATGTTCTTTTTTCTTTTTTGTTCAATGCTCGAAGTTCATTATTTCTTTTCATAATATCGCTTTTCCAAAAATTTGAGGCTTCCCATTCTTTGTCATACTCGATATGTTTTAACAGGATATGTTTCGACAGGTTTCGATTTGCTGAATTCCCGCGCGCGCACATCCCCTCCCGCCATTTCTATTTCGATAATCGAAATAGTGACATGATGCGTCATTGTACTATCGATATATTCAGTAATCATTAGAAACTCCATTGCTTTAAGGTGTGTGATTTTTTCGTTACATAATACGTGCAAAATTTCTTTTATAAGTGTATATTATTTATAATTCGTGCATTATTATTTGATAAAAAAACATTTTTTTTTTGTATATAATAATTTATCTCTTTAATTGCAATCTATCGAGGACTGAATTGTTCGTTATTCTTTATCTATTCATTTGACGGTTAGAATTTTTGTTAATTCATACGTATACCTTTCTAATGGAATTTGTGCTCGATTATTATTTTATTTTAACGTGTGATCGATTAATTTTAATTTATTTTATTTATATATATATAAAACTGAAAATTCTTATTTTCTTTTCTACAGATTATTACTCGATTACTGGTCTTGAAAGGCGGGAAAAATTCCAATATGGACGCCATCGTAATCTTTGAAGAAGTTCGATATTTCATTTTCGTACTGTATGTATTTATTATATTTTTATTCGATCATTTTTTATGATATATTCTATACTTTCAAGGTATATTATAATGTATATTTATAATGAACATTCACCATAAACGTTAATAATTTTAAATTAATAATATATATTCTACGTTCTTGTATATGAAAATTTTTTATTTATAAAATTTTAATTATAAAAAATTGATAATAATCATTCTAGTAAAAACAATAATTATTTCTGAAACAAATGTTGACGGAAAGAAGAAAAATATTTTGTTTCTTCTTTCATATAATCCACCCCATTACTAATACATCTTTATTTTCAGACAATTTTTATGATCGTGCGCAATGCGATCAATAGATTCAGTGTTTGTTCCGTAACAGTTTTTTAATATTTTAGAGCACAATTTTTGAGCTCTAATTAAATTTATTAATTACAATCGGGAAATTAGAGTCAGTGTTTGTTCGCCGATTGTAAATAAAACGGCCGCGTTAATAGTTTTTTATTTTTATTTTTTTTTTTATTCTTAATATTCGTTCGCGGTACAGGGTAGAATCAGTGCTTCTCGAAGGAATAAGGCAGTCATCCATCACGCGAAGAGGTAATTATTTTTAAAAATTATTGTTAGTTTTTGTATTTTATTTTAATTAATGATTAAAAAATAAAAGCAATCTTTAGTTTAAAGAAATTTAAATTCTTTCATCGAAATAAAATCAGTACATTGTTTGTCTTTTATTTTATATACAATTTGTTTAAAAATTCGATTTTTATTAATATTAAAATTTGAAGTTTAATAATAGACTCTTCTTTATTATTTCAATGTTTTTATATTATCAATATTGTATTGTTAAGAAGATAATAACACATAATACTTTACATTTTGTTAAAGGTATTTGACTTTGATGCCAGTGAAAATTTCTGTTGGACTTCAATTTTAAAAAATATTTGTGATCGCGTGCAATGCGGTCTGTAGAATCAGTGTTTGTTCCGTAACAGTTTTTTAATATTTTAGAGCACAATTTTTGAGCTCTAATTAAATTTATTAATTACAATCGGGAAATTAGAGTCAGTGTTTGTTCGCCGATTGTAAATAAAACGGCCGCGTTAATAGTTTTTTATTTTTATTTTTTTTTTTATTCTTAATATTCGTTCGCGGTACAGGGTAGAATCAGTGCTTCTCGAAGGAATAAGGCAGTCATCCATCACGCGAAGAGGTAATTATTTTTAAAAATTATTCTTATTGTTTGTCTTTTGCTTTAATTATTGATTAAGAAATAAAAGCAATCTTTAGTTTAAAGAAATTTAAATTCTTTCCTCGAAATAAAATCAGTATATTGTCTTTTATGTTATATACAATTTGTTTAAAAATTCGATATTTATTCATGTTAAAATTTGAAGTTTAATAATCGACTCTTCTTTTATTATTTCAATGTTTTTATATCATCAATATTGTATTGTTAAAAAATAATAACATATAATATTTTATATTTTGTTAAAGGTACCTGATTTCGATGCCAGTGAAAATTTCTGTTGGACTTCAATTTTAAAAGATATTTGTGATCGCGTGCAATGCGATCTGTAGAATCAGTGTTTGTTCCGTAACAGTTTCTCTAATATTTTAGTGCACAATAACTTCAACTAAATTATTATAATTATTCGCGAAATTAGAGTCAGTGCTTGCTCGTCGCCTATGTTTAAAATCGACGCGATGGTAGTTTTTTATTTTTTATTTTATTTCTTTAAATATTCGTTTTCGGTACAGGGTAGAGTCAGTGCTTTTTGAAGAAATAGGGCAGTCATCCATCACGCGAAGAGGTAATTGTTATATTTTCCATTTCAACTTTTTTAAATAATAAGAATTACATTTTATATTATAATATTAATTATAATGTCTCATGTTTTGTTACAGTTTCCTCGTGATTACTGCTTTAGCATAACATCTTGGGCCAGATTCTTCGCATCTATTGGTGAGTCGCATGCATTTATGTCCCTCCGGTCACTCAATCATGTCGTAGGACGAAAGGTCTTAATCGACACGGGTGATTGGTTGTATACGTAGATTTTTGCACGAGCACAGTGACCGCGGGTATTTATCATACCCGTGAATAGTAACATTTTTTTTGTTTTATTTATTAGATCAGGATAGATCTTCTTGCACCACGCGTTTTTTAAGATGATATTGATTAATATATCTAGTTATTTTTTATATATCATTAATATGAATACAAATAATTAGTTTGGTCGTTTATAGATGAAAAATGCTTCTATAATCATCTGTAAAATGAAGGTTAAATAACTATATGAATGGAGCATTTATGAATAAAAAGGGTTATTCGAATAAATATGAAATAGTGAATTGATTTTAATTAAATCTCATGGAGTGAAGAAGTCGGATGTCCTCCGACTTCGTTTTTTGAATAAAAATATCGATTACACATTATATATACATTAAATATAAAATTCATGTTATCATTAGTGTAATAGTAAACAATTTTCAATTTTACTTTTTATCGTGAGATTTAATTAATTAACTAATAAGACTAAATTTGATATGTTATAAACTAGATATGATTTGAAATATAAAAATATTTTATTTTCTTCGTTAAAAGAAAAAAACATGTGTATATATATATGTATGAAATATATGCAAGAAGATATTTCGCGACAGGTAGATTTCTGAATCAGAGCAAAAAGTTTTGCACATTGATTTTTTATTTTCGAACATGCTTTGATGAAGAGATCACCTGAGGTTGTTTTAATTATTATTTCACTTCGAGTAAATTATTTTTTTCCATTAATTATCACAAATAAACATCTTTTTTATTGTTTGTATTTTTCCTTTTTAATTAAAACTGATAATTCAATAATTCATTAAATTTAAATAAAAGTAAATGATTTATCAAAAATTGAAATAAGATAATATAATTTTAGTCCGTTAGATTTGCACTAATACTTTTTTTTAGCTCAGGATTTTCAGGTTTAACCCTTTCCATGTCTATTGCCAGGATCTCACTCACGTGCCCAAGTGCTACTTGAGTGAGAGAGAGGCAATGGGTATGATGATTTTAGTTTATAAGCTAATAAAAATTTTTTAGCGATTGACGATGCGTTAGTTGTATCGTGCCCGACGTATTTTCTACATTGCGTGTGTGTGCTTAGGTTGTGGAATTGCGTCGTTTCGTATATCATTCCATACAGATATATTATAACTTGAATATTATAATTTGAAATATTCACGATTAATCTCCTTATAATTTTCAACAACAATTTATAATTGTTATTTTCAAATTACAATAATGATAATTTAATTTTCTTAAAAAGAGCATTTCATTGATTAATTTAATTAAAATTGAGATATGTTTTTACGCAATGATCGCTAGCCATCGTCAATCGATTTCAGGAAAATGGTACGTAAAGTTAGAGTGTGCAAGTAGTATGCCAAGCTCGGGTGTCGGAGGCGTCCCGGGACGCTTTCCCTAGTGTAGGCTTTTGCGCCCGAGTGTTATGCGTGAGAATCGTGAATGAATGTGTTGGTATGCCTGTTTTGCCATTTTTTAAATATAGGGCTAGGTAGGATAGGTAGTATACTTCTGGTATGCCTGTTAATTATAAGTAGGTAGGGCCGGGCAAGTTGTCACAGTCTCTGGTCGGGTAGGCGCGTTTTCGCGTGACAACTTGTTTCAGGAAATATAATTTGAAAAGTCGAGAATGAAGCTGGAAATACGAATGGAGCATGCCATTGGTATTTAGCTTTATTCATCGATTTTTCGAATTCCCGCGGTCGTGGTCGCGAGTTAAATTCGAAACGAACGTTGCGCTCGAGATTCTGCATGTGTACGATCGACGATCATTATGATCGTTAGTCGTCCACGTGCACTTAGCTTCCGCGATTTAGCCTATTTTTTTCTTTTTTTTTCTTCGATTTGCGATCAGTGAATCTCGAGCCTAGATTTAAGTTTCAGCGGGCATTGCGCCCGAAGGAGGAAGACCGAAGAGGCCTCGACAAACTGTCGCGAAGAGGGCTGCAACGAATGGCTTCTCATCTTTTGGGTCTTGGGTTTTCGGTCCAAAGAATGGGAAGTCATTGTTACTATTTTGTCATTGTGCTCGTTTTAGCATACGTAGTAATTGTTGTTGTGTTGTCTGGCCGATTTGCATGCCGGCCCATCATCCAGATCCAGTCATCATGGGCATCGCGATTTTTTATTAGTGTTGCGATTGATTAATAACGGGTTGTATTAGAGTTGCGTTTTAACATTCGCGTTTGCATTAGTGTTGCGTTAAATGAGATTCGCGTTTGCATTAGTGTTGCGATTTTGTTAATTAATAACGGGTTGAATTAGAGTTGCGTTTTATATTTCGCGTTTGCATTAGTGTTGCGTTAAATGAGATTCGCGTTTATATTAGTGTTGCGAATTATAATATATCGCGATTTTTTTCTTTATAAATTGTTAGTTTCTCGTAAAATAATATTATATTTTGTATCACTTGTCATTAAATTTTTTATTTTTAAATAATAATAACTTTTTAATTATACAGAAGTAACGATTGTACTGAATTTTTGAACTTTCAAAATTAGTGTTGCGTTGATAAATAATCGCGTTTTTTCAAGTAGTGTTGCGAACATTGAATGCCCAAATTTCTTCCACTAAGATTGTGGAAATGCTTATGTTCCTGTTCCGGAATCACCTTAAGAAGCTACAAGGGTGATTGTACGACAGCAGTCATTAAGGAGACTGCACTGGATTCTTCGTCATTAGTGTTGCGTTATTTAAATTTGAGTGCATAGAGTAATGTTGCGTAAATAATTGATTTTCGCGAATATTTTGTTTTTTTATGTTTTTTTTTATCATTTATAAATTAAGTAATGTTGCAAATATATTAAAGCACTCATCGCGTTTGATTTTTGAAAAGAATTTTAGTTTATTAGTGTTGCGATACAAAATGATTATTCCACTCGCGGTTTTTTGCTCGGGTTCATATCGAGTGGAAGATATTTTTATTTTAGTAGCTCTTCTGGCTACTAGATTCTTTTCTTTTTCAGCACCCCTTATCACTTCCTACATTTGTTACAGAAAATATTTCCATGATATATATTTATTTTTATCGCTGATAATGAATATTTTTATAATTCAATTTTTTCTATTAAATTTTTCGCATCAGTGATGGTGAATGTTCATATATAAAACTTATTTTATTGCAGATCATTTGCTTATCTTTGTTTTTTTTTTTTTTTATTATTATACTAATTCTCTAAATGAGTTTGTTTCAGGTATTTTAACAGTCAAGAAGCATCAATTATATATTTCAAGAAAATATGTTATTTCGGTTTATCATCAGTTAATATATATTATACCTTGTACCTTATAGAATTTTATTAATTATTTGCATGAGTTTAATTTGTTTCAGAGACTATTGGGACCATGAGTCAAAAAAGATGCATGCTTCATTTAATATCCCTTTTCCTTTTCCCCTTCCCTTTCCTTAATAATATCGATATCTTTTTGTAGAAGAGGCCTCTTAATCATATTTTAGGTTTTTATAAAGGTAAATAAGTAGTTCATAGGTACTTTGAGCAATTAAGGAAGGCATTAAAAAAAAACAAATATAAATTGAGATGTTATAATCGAAAAATAAATTTATTTGTATATTTATTGTACTTGTATATAAGATATTAAAATTAAAATAAGACTATAATATATAAGTAGTAATAATTGAAAAATAAATTTATTTGTATATTTATTGTACTTGTATATTAAATATTAAAATTAAAATTAGACTATAATATATAAGTAGTAATAATTGAAAAATAAATTTATTTATATATTTATTGTACTTGTATATTAGATATTAAAATTAAGATAAGACTATAATATATAAGTAGTAATAAGTATAAGATCACAAAAGATTAATAAAAATTTCAACAAATATAAATTTCTACACAATATATAAAATGAATTATATAAAAAGTTATTGTAGTAACTTATATTTCTTAAAATTTTTATTAATTCTTTGTATCAGAAATTAATGGAATGAATGTAGAATGAGTGTGAAATGAATATGTAATCAAACGAGAGATATTTGTTTTTTTATATAATTCCTTCGATTTTATTGAAATTTTTTTGTAAATAAATTCGGCTATCTGTAAATAAATCTTTGTATTATTATATGAGAAAATAATTGTAAACTTATGTTAAGTATTTTGGATTATCCTTAAGAATTATTGTTAATTACATTTGGAATTAACATATTTTTAAGGATAGATAATTAATCAAAATTTCACAATTTCATTCGTGAAATTGTTATAATATATGTAGTTGGCTTGTAGAATTGCTGCCGTAGAAAAACTGCTTGAAGTAGAATTTGTAACTGCATGCATAATTAATGGTAATAATATTAGCGGTGGTATTAAAACTGGTGGTAGTCAATAAAATAAATATAACTCTGTGTGAAATATATTTACTTTTTGTTCTCTTTTTGGTTTAAAACCTTGTTTTATATTATCAATATTTTGTATTTTCATGACAATGAATGTATAAAATATTGATATACGTATGTATCTATGTCTGCATATGTGTCTCATATAGAGTTGTATACGTTAGATTAAGATATAATTTTAATTTTACTTTCAGCTTTAGCTTATCGCGTCGGTTTTCCTTAGAATTCCTTTTGTTGTTTGATTGCAAAACGATCCAAATTTGGAATGTTTTGGAAACGTACACTAAAAGGAAGATTCGTTTGAAATAAATTTTTGCCCAAAAGGAGGGTGGATGGGACGTCGTGGTTAGGGTGGGTCTCCAATTCGCAGCAACCTCCAAGCCGGTGAGACCTGGGAAACCATTATTATTTACTATATAATTCATAATCGTATCAATGATACAATTATAAATTTTATAGCAAATAATATGAGCTAATTGGCTGCGAGCGCGATTATTTTTTTAATTACTAAGTTTTATTCGACTATTGATAACATCTTAATTTTTTTAAAAATTATGATGTTATAACTTGTTCATAACAAGCATTTAGCTGTTAATAAATCGAAACATTTTTTTTTTTTTCAGGAATGTGATGTCTCATAAGGTGTTATGCCTGTTCCGCATCTTCTTTATGGATTGAGTTTCGATTATAAATCTGTTTTATCCATTTATCGTTATATATATATCTTTAACTTTCAAAAGATGGTGTTAGCAGTCAATTCTTATTCTATATTTATCCTGTCTGTTCCTCCACCTCATGTCTGTGCGTGTTTTAAGCAACACTCTACAGATGGCATTGATGTTCGAATTTTTTACTTTACCTTTGTCTTTCTCCCTCTATTTGGTTTCTTTGTCTATATTTGATTTTATTCGAGATACAGGACATTAATTAAATAAACCTTCTCATCGTTTTTCTTTTAAAATTATGTTTTTTAATTTTTTTATGTAGGACAATTCCTTTGAAATTGCAAAATTTTCGTAATGATTGTAATTGAAACTTAAATTTCAATGTAAAATTAAATTATATGCATATCAAACGCGAAAGTTTAAAAACTAGAGGTATTTGTTCATTTTTTTTTTTTTCTTATTCGATAATTTATGTATGTTTTATACGTATATAAAATGCGTATTATCTTTTTCGAACGTGAAGAGGAGATCCTAAACGACGATTCGAATATCATTTTTTTATTAACGTTTTGTCAGTTACAATTTTGATTACATACATATAATGTGAATTCTTCTTTAAACACATGTCGCTATGATACAAATGACGAGGATAAAAATTTGGAGTGCGTAAAAATGTAATTAGATGACAATAATTTTTTTTTTTTTCTTTCTTTCTTTCTTATGTTTTCCCTTAACTACCCTATTGGTCATGGCGATGGGTCAACTTTGAATGTATATTAATATAATATACCGAGCTGGCCCATGTCCACTGAGGGAGGGTAAAGTGTTAATTATTTCTTGATCGCATTTATCATTTTCTTTTTTTTTTTTTTTTTTTTCCCTTACGATATCTCTTTTAAATCGTCTCTAATTCGCTACTTCATTTCTCTCTTCCTTTTATACACTATATCGGAGTACACCTGTCGCTCAAGACTGGTCCTCAGTAATTACCACCGATTGACCGATGCGTTGATCAAGAATCTCGAATATTGTTCACACCGACCATATAGGCACGGATTAGCGCCAAATTCAAAGGACAGAATATATTTACAGATGAACAAACGATTCGCCCAAGTATGCGTCGCTTGTGGACGTTATATTTTATATACACGTTCGGTGCACTTCTCCCTCGTATCCCCCCTAACATTCTTACACCTTTCGTTCGCACCCCTCGTGTCCTGATCCAATAAATATCTAAGTACGGATACTTTCTTCGACGAAATCAAAATATCAAGAATAATAAATCTCTCGAAGAAAATCTACTAATAACGATAACGATCCTTCCATCCGTGACTATTATCGCGCGGAAATGATACGAAGCAAGACACGAGGGGATTGTTAGCACGTTTCAAATTATTGCCATCAGTGGCGAGAATCGAATGTACGACGAATCTCGCGATGAAATAAATTATGAAAGAAAACTTTCGAATTCGAGAGTACACACTGCGAGAAAGAATGGAGAAGCTCGGCTCGATTTCCACGAGAAAAGGATATTTCCGAGAATTTGGAACGGCTGAGAGAGTGATTTGCCTGCTCCGAATGTGATGATAAATCGAAACGATTTGCAATATTAACAGCGTTTCCTCGTTTTGCGGGGATCAGCACTGACCCCGTTGCTGAATAATATATTTGGAGATACATCCTCGATCGTATATCGGAGGAATCGAGACTAATCAGCCAGGAACACGTATCTCTCGATTACCTTTCGAATTTTTCATTGCTCATGAGAGGAAGAAAGGTTTTATTTTTATTTTTTCTAAAAATTTGATCGATCCAAAAATCGGGAACAATGGTTTTGAGTAAGATATCTTTGCTCTCGAGCCGATATTCGACTCGAGATCGATGTTTCCTCTTACAAATTCTTCCATATGGATCTAGCGTGGACGGAAAAAGATATCTTTTTTTTTTTTTTTTTTTTTTTTTTCTTAGAATTATGAATCGCAATTGATTTTCAAGAGCATTTTCAGGGAGAAAAAATTTTGGCAGAATTTGAACGTATCGTAAGGAAGACATTCTTCGTTATTTTTACGTTGATAATCATATTAATTTTTACGCGGTCAAAATGAGACGATGTAATTGTCGATAAATTTTTAAAAATGGAGAGCAAAGAATTGGAACGAAGCAACGTAATTGAAAAAAGAAAATTAAGAAAAAAAGCAAAATTTCCATTGTTTTTCTTCTTTTATATATATATATATATATATTCCAAAGGACAAGGAAATGAATCGACGAAAGGAACACCGTTTCCTTGCAAATTAATGCGATATCTCCACTTTTACCATCGATATTTTTATCTTCGCCGAAATCGTCAAATTCAATCAAGTGCCTTTCCCTTTCTAATTTATATTCGATCACGAGATGGCGAAGAAGGATCTTTCTTTGGATCTTGACGAATATTATCTTACAAAAGGAAGAAAGAAAAGGAAAGAAGGAGGAAGAACAAACTGGAAAATGGTGAATGTGAATCGTTTCGATCCTCGCCACGTCTTGGCTTATAAATCTTTTTTTCTCTTTTTTTTTTTTCTTTTATTACCCTAAAAATGCATCGCCAAGATTCGAACGCGGGTGTATGTATGTACGTGTATGTTGTGTGAGCGTGAGCGTGAGCGTGTGTGCGTGTGTGTGTGTAATAATTATTGACGAAGAATCAAGAAGAGCGAACGGACGATCAATGAACAGTACACACGTGGATAAAATCCGAATTCGTTTACTAGCAGAAAAATTTACAAAGTCGAAGAATGTACAGGGTTCGCGTGTAATGGTCGCGGTACGAAAGCGAGAGAAACTCGACAGAAGAAAATGGTTTTATTTTCGTTGGAAAGTTGGTCGATGCACTTCTCGTTGGCAAAGCATAAGCAGTCCTTTTTTTCCTCGGTCTCGCCAGCGCCAGAACACTTCCTCGTTTCGACTTCCTTTATTCTTGTTTTTTTTTTTTTCCTCTTTTTTTTTTTTTCCCCTTTCATCGTTCACTCCGACAACGCGATAACGAGGCTAATCCGATCAGCCCGCGTTTCATTTCGAAACCTTGAAAATCTCGGCTCGTTATCTCCTCCGGTGTGTGCTTTGCAAACAATTTAAAATTTGTTTTATTTTTTATTTATTTATTTATTTATTCATTCATTTATTTATTTATTTCATTATTATTATTATTATTATTATTTCTCCCCTCCCCCCCTCTCCCCTTTTCATCTTCCTATTCACCCCATCTCTCGCGTATATATTTCATTCTTCCCGCTTTCTGTCTTCTGTCGCTTTGTATATTTATTTTATTTTATTTTTTTTTTCCATTTTCTTTTTTAATTCAATTCACGTTATTAGGGTATAATAATTAATTAATTAATTAATTAATTAATTATAATAGTGTCATTATAATTCGTAATAATATACAACATTTGTCAATAGATCATTTATCCTAAAAACCCACCGCATGCTCGTGTTCGAAATTAATCGGTTTGCGTTTAATAATCCTACTTTCTCGCCCCCAGAAAGAAAAAAAAAAAAAAAACACCTCTCCCTCTCACACTCGCATGCGCGATTTATCATCATTTCATCCTGGCCTCTCGTTCGCGACGCAGCCACACGCAATCAATCGCTCGCACAACTCTCTCTTTCTCTCTTCCTTCCCACAATTGTTATCTTCTCCACCCCGAATAATAGAACAGTTGAAAAGTTCGCAAGTGGAAGTCAGGCATACCGCTCGAATTTTCCGGTTTTTTATTTTTTTTTTTTATATATATATATATATATATTTTTTTTTTTTTAAAGAAGAAACACCGCACTCTCTTCGTTCCTCATCTCCCTTTCCTTTTTTCCCTTCCTTCCTTTCTCTCCTCGCACACTATCACGCCGTGGGACTGTACTGGCATCACGCGTAGCTTATCTATCTAATTCAATGATTCTCGTTAAGTGTGTGATCTCTGTGTACGTGGTGTGTATACATGGTATGATGCGCCTCTCGACGACTCGCGCTTCCCCTTACCGCGAGCCGTTACAAACTCCGTTGAACTCGTCATTCCGCCATTTTGGTTTTTTGGAAATTTTCGCAAAGCACCGTCTCTCTTTTCTTTCACTCTTTCTTCGAAACAAAACGTAGTGAAGGGGGGAAGGAGAACGATCTGCGCATGTGCACGGGCTCTCCTTCCCAGTGATAAACTTGTGTGTGTGGTGTGTGTGTGTGGTGTGTGTATGTGTACGTGAGAATGCGTGTCGTGCATGACGCGTGTATACGATGACTTTGTACATATTTTCATGGGGGAGGGGAAAAAAAAAAAGTTTCCACCGAAATCGACCCGTTCAAAAAACGTTCTTTCTCGAGTGAAATCATCCGAAAGCGCAGAGTTCATGGACGTGATGAAACGCCGACGTTCGTGCCCTCTCCCCTATCTTTATATTATTCTTCGTGGATCCCTTTGTTTCGAAGCGTTGCTCGCTGACGAGTACACGAGTTCGTCGATGTCGAACTTTGACGGGGTCCCCGTGTGCCCCGCCATGATCTTTTGTTTGATTTTTCTTTTTTTTTTTTTTTTTTTTTTTAGCATAACATTTTTGTTATCATCTCGTTGGCCAAAAACGGATGGTGAGAGAGGTTAGAATTTGAATTTCGCGGCGGATCGGAAAAGTTCGGGCAACATCGGGAGAGATCGCGAAAGATCGCAAGGGAGTCGGAGAGATTCGGGCGAGATCGGACAAATAATGAAATATCGCGATCTCGCCCGATCCCGCCCGAATTTTTCCGAGTCGTTCGGGACCCCGCGCATCTTAAAGTTAAAACGTGTCAACGATGTTTGGGGTGGCTCGAATCTCTCTGAATTTTTTTTCTTTTTTTTTTTTTTTTCGGAGATATTTCCAGGCGAGATATCATTGAACTTGATTTGGTTTCAGTTTTGAGATGGTCTCAGCTTTGATCCATTGCTCGAATAATGTTTCAAATGCAAAAATATCGCGGTGATTTCAAGAGGAATCGAGCCACGAAAGAAAGAACGACGATGGAAAAAATACGCATAATCACTCGAAAATCGCAATCGCAAGCAAAGCTCGTACCATGTCCTCGTGGTGACACCAATCGAAGAAAAAAGAAAGAAAATTAATAAATATATATATATATATTTATATATATATATATTTATATATGTCTCGATAAAACTAAAGCAATGTTCTCTTCTTACAATTAAGCGTAACGTATTGTGAGCGACGATTATACATTATACATCACGCGAACAACTTCGAAATTTCCTATTTATTCGGACACGCTGATTTTCATTCTGTAAATTTCCATGATCGAGCGCGATAAAACGCGTTGTGAAGAAAAAAAAATGGAATAGGGAATGGAACATGTGAACGTTCGTGGTCCGCGCGAGAAGCAGAGAAAGGAAAATTCGAACGAATTAACGAATAAATGAATAGCGAGGAGAGAAAAAGAAAGAGAAAGAGAGAGAGAGAGCAGAAGATAGGACGCGGATTCGAAGATCGCGTTTATTGATCGAGAAGAAATTCGTTCAACGTATGGCGACGAGGATTCGAGTTAAAAAAAAAAAAAAAAAAAAAAAAAACGCCAGTGAAATCGTCGATATAATGCCCCGTTATACTTGGCGCGAGCTTAACAGCTTAAGGAAGAGAACACAACGAATCACGAAGATTAATACAAAAATAGGAACAAACATATAAGCATACAATGAGGAACATCGTGTACGAACGTAACGCGCAAGGAACTTTAATGCTAGAATGATTCACAGTGTGTACGTACGCAATCGTGCCGTGTATAAAATGTTTCGCCTCTCTTCTTTTTTTTTTTTCTTTCTTTCTTTCTTTCTTTTTCCTCGCCGCCCATTTTCGAGAGAGGGGGAGGGGGATATATATATATATATATATATACGTGTCTCGTTCGATCGATAAAAAGTCAAAAACTTTTAAAAATTATATCGTCGATCGATCGACAATAATTGTCTCGCGAAAATTTTGTTTTGAAAAACGTTGCTCTTTGTACAATTGTGGCGCGACGGGAAAAAAAAAAAAAAAAAAGCACATGCACACCGTAGAAACTCATGAAAATTATACTCTCCAACTAGGGTCACACAATTGATTGGACGTGGATACGCGCTTATGCGCGCGCGTTTGTGATAAACCGACGAATATCGTGAAACGATGAACAGCGAGAGAGTTGATGTGCGCTCGAAGAAGAAAACGAGAATTGATTTTTTTCTTTTTCTTTTTTTTTTTTTAGAGCAGCTCTCTCGCTCTCCGTACTTCTCCCTTTTTCTTTCTTTTCTTTTCTTTTCTTTTCTTTCCTCTTTTTTTTCCTTTTCAAAGAAAGAAAGAAACGATATCTCCGTGCAGTAACCGATTCTCGATTCGCTCGAACGTTCACATTGGAAAATTAAAACGGATTTTTTTCCGGGCTCGTCTCGTGTCGTACGGGGAGAGGAACGAGAGGAGAGAAAAAAAAACACTTTCGTCCCTCTCGTCTCATCATCTTTCTCGTCATCGAAAGTAAAGAATAGCAACGATAAAAAGGATAAAACGTTCGAAAGGATTGTTGTACGCAGGGGCAATCAGGGCCTGTGCGTTGGCGTTCGATCGGGCTCCGCGCTTAAAAATTCATTTCGAATCTAAAAAGAGATAATCCGGTCTCTAATACACCCATTATCCTCTCATCATCCAATTCGATATATCACATCTCTCTCTCTCTCTCTCTCTCTCTCTCGTACACGCACACACGCATCGCTTTCGCTCTCTTTCTCTCTCCTACATCTCGCATCATACGCTTGCACAATACGTACTTACGATATACCTCTTACAATATTTTATATTCATTTATTCTATTAATTATATCAATACTGTTGACGGATAGAGATTCATTCACAGCTCGCACCAGAGCGAACGATCGTCCCTGCCGTGCGCGGCGTACCGTATTACAACTTTTTATCATCATCCCCCCATTTTATCGTATGTGTTCCTCCTCCTCTTCTTCGTCTTCGTCTTCATCTTCTTCTTCTTCCTCCTCCTCCTCCAACACCTCTTCTTCCTCCTCTTCTACCTTCCTCCTCCATTTCGTTTCACCAACAGTCCAATCATCCTCCCCTATTCTCTTCTATATTCATTTTCTTCTATATACTTTGTTTCATTCGACATAATGTTTTATCACACGCTAAACGATCGAGCCCCCCTCCTCTTTGCTGTATATCATCTCGATCGCCTGGTTCACGATTCTCGCTAATGGTATTTCGGATCGTTCCGACATCGAAACGTCATGCCGCGGATGCGTTTTGATTTGACCGTTCGGATCGGCTGCCTCCCTTGCAGCTCGACGAATTCGGAGACACCGCGCACCTCCCCTTTCTCCATTCGAGGATCGACCAACGATAAGTGTTTGCGCGTCTATAGATATATATATATATATATATATATATGCATACATATATATATATATACGTGTGTGTGTGTGTGTGTATACATATACATATATATATATATATATATATATACATTTTGCGTTTCGCGGTATGTACCTGTATTAATTCATGTATTATTCTGCGTATCGGGAAAAACCTCGAACGGAAATGCGCGTCCATTCTCAGCCTCGAGTAAACAGCGCGTAATATCTCGAACAGAGTGGATCACAACAACAACAACAACAACAACACGAGTAGAGGAAAGTATCGTCGTTACGTGGAGAAAACTCGTCGTCGTGGTTGGAACGTGGATGCAAACGCGCACTCCACCACTCTTCTCTCGTTTCTCTCCCGTTTTCTCACGGAGAGTCTCTTCGTTTGGTCGTTTCACTCCGAGGTGGGGGGGGGGGGAAAGGAAACCCCCGCCGGTTCCCTCCTCGCGTTCGGATCGTGTTATCCACCTTCCGGCTGGAAATTCTCACTTGTGACCACGCTGTGCGAAAAAGTATTCGATCTGTTGCAAACAGATGAGCTGTTGCATCAGGCTCTGCAGCGGATCTTGGCCCTGAGACTGAGCTTGCTGCGGCTGCTGTAGCGACTGCGTCAAGCCTCCACCAGTAGGCTGAGCAGCAGCCGGCGGCAGCATGCCGCCCGAACCCGACTGCTCGGCCAACAATTGCCGCTGAAGCTGCTGCGCCTGGTAATGGGCGACCGCGACCAGCTCCGAGGACTCCATCCCCATGGAGGCTGCGGCTGCAGCCGCCGCCGCGGCGTGGCCCAATTGCACCTGCTGCTCCGCGTGATGGCCGGACAGGGCAGGCTGATGGCAGGCCAGAGGATGCGACAGGCCAACGTGTGGCAGCCTGCCGGCCGAGCACCCGGTCGAGGCTAAGTAGGCGCCGGGGAGGTTAGGGTTCTCGCCCCGCTAGGGAGCCATGTTCTTGGGCCTGCGCCCCCGTCGCCCCCTGGTGGGGGGGCGCGGGGACTCCTGGCCTCACTGGCTCACCGCGGGACTCTTCTTGTCTTGTTGCTGTTGACTGGCGTCCTGCGTCCCCTGTACACCCGCTGCTGCGCCACCCTGCCCACCTTGAACTCCCTGCAATCCCCATTGCACGTCACCCATCGACTCTCCTCCCCCCGCGTCTCGCACGCTCCCGAAACGGGGATCGAGTGGTGGACAATTACCTGGCTGCCGGGCCCTCCTTGTGGCGGGCCGGGACCACGGTCCGGGGGCCAAGAGTTGCCCGGGGTCGGTTCCGAGTGGAATTGATGGGGGTGCGGGGGCGGCCCGCCCGGCGTGTCGTGACTGTGCGGGTCCAGGCTGTTGGTGGCGTCGTACTGCGTGTTCTCCAACCTCGTGATCACCCGCTCGTCCTCCTCGCCGAAGTCGCCTCCCATCAGCGACGGTTCACCGACAACCATCACGTCCTGGAAAGTCGAAAAGGCGCGTTGAGATTCGGTTTTTTTTTTTTTTTTTTGAAAGAAATGTCCAAGTTTCGATGCTCGAACGAATGCTCACCTGTGACGCGAGAGAAAAATTGGGGCCCGGTGATCTCTTTTTGCTGGGGGCGGGCGGCGCGTTGTTGCCGGGTCCCGACGTGCTACCCTTTCGCTTTCTCCGCTTGCTGGCCGGCCTCTGGGACTCTGGAAGGAACGAGAGCGAGAAATGAGGTCGGAAAGATCGGTCGGGCAGAGTTGTATGTACGCTAGCCATGTAGCAGCGCGCTAAGAAACTTCAGACCGCTACCCAGCAGCTTTGGTGGACCTTTCTCTCCAAATATCAAAGGTCTCTGACACACACAGAGAAGAAGCATGCATGCATCGGTGGACAGATAGAGGATAGAGGAGAAGAGACGATGAGATGGATCAACTGTTATTTATATTTCCCGCCTCTGTCTCCTTCATCGAGAAAAATAGAGATAAGCTACTTGGAGGGGTGGGGAGGGAGAAGAAGTATTCTGCACTCACGTCGAATGTATCTTTACACAGAGAAACACGCTCACGCATCATCGAAGTGTGTAAATCGAGGATACACCGCTCTCTTTCTCGCGCACGATTGCGATTCGTTACGCGCTCGGTTCCATGATTTCGCCGACCTTGACGCCACGGGGGCGTCGGCGGATAATTGAGAGGGGAGCGCGGTTGAAACAGGAAACGCGGTTGCGGCGCATACGCATGATAAAAACGCGTGATAAGCCGACGAGGCGCAGCGCAACCATCGATCGGGGGAGGAGGAGGAGGAAGAAGAAGAAGAAGAAGAAGAAGAAAAAAGAAATAAAAGAATCAGCCACCGGTGCTATCTGTCGACAACGATCGCGCCAATCGGATGGAAGATCGTCTCGTTTCGTTACCGTTTCCTTTAAAGAGGGGAGGGAGGGAGGGAGAGAGAGAGAGAGAGAGAGAGAGAGAGAGAAAAACCATTTTAAATCTTCTCGAATTTTCCCCGTTTCTCTTCTTTTATATTTTCGACTCGAAGTTTTTAAGAATCGTTGTTTTCGTCATCGTCAAATTTTCAGATACATTTTTGCATCCGCGAATGAATTTTACTATTAAACTATTACTGTTACACAGAGAGAGAGAGAGACGATTAAATATTTGACGAATCCGTCGGACGAATCTATCCCCAAATATTGCGACGAAATACGATTTCCCAACGGGGGCTGTGTGGGCGCGGAAGAGATAAAGGACGAGGTAATAGGGAGGGAGGGAGGAAATAAAAGTTCTGGCCGTAGAAACCGATTGGAACCGAGGGCCGTGAACGCGGCGGCAACAAGTCGACGAGGAATATTCCGTCGTCGAGCGATCGAAAAACGAATCCTGCGGTAGACTGGTCGACCGTTTGGCTCCACTGGCTGGTGCTTCTCATGTAAAGCAACTGTTCGTCTACCTCTCTTACCCGGCGGGGCAACCATCCTCTGCCATTTCTGGAACAAGGTCGTCTTCAAGCAGTCCCGCGGTGACAACGCGTACGCCTTGTGCCTCGACATCAACTCTTGCATCGGTTCCAAGATCACGCATAACTGGAAACAAGATGAAAATTCGAAATAAGTAATTGGTCGGCCTAAAAAGAAAAAAAAATCCACGACACGACGAGAACTAAAAAGAGAACGCTATACACAATGAGAGAGAGAGAGAGAGATTCGTTGATCCATTTATATATATATATATATTTCGATAATTTTCGTTCGAGTAAAAATAGACAAGCTTATACAGAAACAGAAGATAAATGCGACTGTTATTTAATCCGACGCGGGTTCGACAGGGAACTTATGCACGCTATTAATATGAAAATTATCGTATACGGTGTGTGCGTATGTGTACCGGTTGAAAATAAACTTCCTAAAATATATTCGCGCAACGGTGTGCACGGAGGGGAGGAACGGAGCCGCGCGCGCTTGCATCGTCGAACACTGTCCAAGGGAAATTAAATTTGGTTTATGTTTGCCGTAATAAAACTGGAATCCATTTTACATTATTATCGTAAGCACGTAATTTCACGGCAGCCTTTATATTATAATGATGACAATTAAAGTAATCGATAGCGCGGCTGGACAGAGAGGCGGCCAAGCGCCGCCAGAGGGGGAGAGAGCCGGCCAAAATTTTCCAAAACTTTAATTTCATTTTAATTAATAAATTCGCGCGTCGCGAAGAGTAGGCGAGATTTCTCTCCCCATCGATTCTCCTCCCGTGTCGCTACTCTTTTTCTTTTTTTTTGATTCGTCGTTATCGTGTTGCGTAATTCTTTTTTTTTTTTTTTTTTTTTTAATGAATTTAATTCGATCGCCCAAGTTGAATCAAAATTGAAGAAAAATATAAAAGGTTTCGACGGGAGAGGAGAGAAACGATGGTGCGAGAGATATTTTCTCTGTCGGCTTTCGATTAACGAAGCGACGACACGATCGTTCGAGAAGAGAGAGAGAGAGAGAGAGACAGGCGCGAGTGAAAGCGCTTCCGAGCGCGCGAAACAAGGTGGATCGTAACCCGGATACTCGCAACTTTCCCGAGCCGCAGAGGCTTCTTGGCTTCGATTCCCTCGTCCGTTTTAACCCTTTATCGCGAATAATTAATAATAGTGGAATGTATCCTCGAACATCTCGACGAGGTTTATCGTTCACGAACAAATCGTGTCAATAACTCGACAACAGTGAAGTGAAATCTTGCTATTGGAGTAAAAAAATCGTGTTATTTCGAAGTTATTTCGAGAAGGAGATTGATGCGTTCGATACGTGAGATATATATATATATATATTCCTGGAACTTTCCATACGTATTATTTAGATTTCGTTGAAATCTTGCAATGATGATGTGATATAACTAGCGTAAACACGAATGAAATATTCTTAGAACGTTTGTGCACGTTTATGTTTCTTTGGATATATAAAGTATCAAAATATCATCGTTCAAAATTATAAATATGAAATTATATATGGAGAATGATATTTGAAATTTTTGAAATCGAGTAACACGACTATTATTATTTCGGTTGAATCGTCTGTCGCGAACAATTACAATGTTCGTCGAACGTGTACGATAAAAATTTAATTGAAACAAGAATTTCGACGAATTCCAACTATTTTAGAAATGGAATGGTTGGTTTCCATCCATAAACTCGTTTTTCACCCATTATTTCAATTAATACCGTGGAAAATGAGGTTCCACCCTAGCTCTTGTGGAATATCGGTGCGCGAAAGAGATAGAAAAATTTCGTTTACGATTGCAATCGTGATATAAATATACGTACCCTAAGATAGTTGAGGGTGGAATTGGTGATGCCCTGCCTTGTGATGTTCTTGCTAAGCTGTTCGAGCATCGTCGGGTCCTGTTGCATACCGACCACAGTTCTAGGCACGAGTTCCTTGTGCGTCCTCACCGACATGTGCCACGACTTTATCCTCATAAGGTCGTCAAACGTGAATTCCAATATTAATCTACCCTCCGTGCATACCTGCAGAACAAATACGCGTTCAAATTACACTGTATAAACAGAGAGGGCCCTCGATGCCCTCCCGTCCAATCCCGTGAGGTGAGAAATTTCATTTTACGTCGCGCGACAACAAGAGGTGATACCCGGATAAAATTTTTACGAAATGCAATTAATTCATGAAATTATGCGGAAGTGGAAGAAAGGGGTATTTCTTTCTTCGAATGCAATCACGAATCGATGCGAGTCGGCGAAACAATCAATCCGTCCTCCCTTACCTTCGTGAACATCGGTTTTCCGTGATGCGTAACCATAACGCAGTTATCACAGTCGAGGGTTATGCTGGTATTGTGAAATGACTCCTTCGGGTGTTTCAAATTGTAGTAAAGTTCCGTCACGCCGCCCTCGAATATCGAACGGAAGTACCTGGGTATTAACGTCCTTCCTATCGCTGTAAACATAATTGAACAGAAATCGTGATCAGAAACGTACGAAAAATATGCGTACTCGAAGCAAAAATGTACAAGTAGTTTTATCTTCCGTTTCTAACTTAGTTACACTAAAAAAAGAAAAGAAAAGAAAAGAAAAGAAAATTTTTATTACATCGATTTTTTACAAAAATAAAGGAAGATCCAAAAATTATTCGTAAAGTTTTCCTTAAACGTGGAAGAGGAGGGGGGAAAAAAGTATTAAACGCGGATCATAATAGAAAAAAAGTCGAAAAATCGAAGGAGGTGGATCCATCCCGCAATATCTTACTGTCGCAATAACGCTCGGCCGCGGAACCGTGGTCGTTTACGCTCGATGACGACGCGATGCGACGTGTAATCACGTTGTTGCCGTGTATTCAGCGACGAAACGGAGGGGACGAGGAGGACATTAAATCCACCGGTTGCAAAATTGCTCCACGGTGGCGCGTAATTATTTAGAATGTGTGGAAACGCGCGTGGTGCGTGCGTACGGGCCACTGGCGGGGACAATGGACCGTGAAGAAGAACGTGTCGTCCCCCGAAAGAAAAACGAGCAACCGGAGGCCGTCGTATCTTGCCGAGCCTCGCAAATGCGTTTTCCACGTTTCCTGAATAAACTGAACAACCGAATAAACTATCGCGTGTTTGGAAGGAAGAAACAAAAAAAATTAATGATCGTCACTTGTGTTACTTACTGTATCTCTTGGGACCGTCCTCCAGGCAGAACGTGAGGGTTAAGGTTGCGTCATCCTCGAAGAATTCGGTCGCGAATGCGTCCCACCAAAGATTGTCGCTCTCCTGTAACACAATGCAAGGATGCTAATAGGATGTAAATACTGTCCACTTCCGGGCGGCCGATCTCTCCACGAGACGAGAAAAGTCGTGTCGCGAGGTATGCTTCGATAACATCATTGTTGCCGCAGGAATCGGCCAACCAGAGTGTGCGTATATATATATATATATATATATAATATAAATAATGTAACGCGAGCGCAGTCGTTCTCGGCTTACTCGATGCCACCTCGATGCAACTTCCGCCCCCGAGGCTCGCTTCCAACTCGCTCGTTTACCATTTTTCCTCGCGATCGGGATCGAATGCACCGTGTTGTTTGCACCTGCCTAACCCTTCCACCAGCCCGAAATTATACAGCCCCCCCTCTCTTCTATAATCCGCGCGAGGAAGGCAAGGAAGGGAGCGAGAGAAAGAGAGAGAGAGGTAGGAATATTCCGCAGGGATCGCGTTGTTTCTCGCGACTTGTACTCGGGCCGCTACCTGTAAACCGTGTCGTTTTCAAGCATATTCGTGTTACTCTACATATATATTGGCGTTTCGTCGCGGCATGAATATTTATAGAGGCGATACGACGGAACGTTTGAAATTTTTACGTCGTAAAACCGTAACTCGTCACCTCGTCGAAAAACCGATCAAACTGTGCGGTGGAACTCCGCCTTCCCTCCCCCCCTCCTACTCGTCGCGCGCTTGATTTCGAATTATCGTGCGCTTATAAACCGGTGCTGTGTAAACACCGCGTGCGGGGATATGACGTCACGAGAGGAGAGTTTTTGGAGGCTTTGTCGTCACGTTGTTTTTTTCTTTTTCGTCGGGAAGCGCGCGTTTTCGAAGAAGAAGACACGTGTAGTGGGAAAAAAGGCGCGGGACTCTTTATATAAAACGAGGGATCGTGCAGTCAGTCAGGGATCGTGCGTCAAACATTGGGGATTTATTTATAACGGAGGGATATTTAGAGGCAGAGAGAGAGAGAGAGAGAGAAGGTATCCGTGTTATAAATATTTTATAAGGGAATTCGTTTTCGAAAAAATTTCTATATTTTTCTCGAGACACTGTACGAGAGTCGATACGAAGAGAAGGAGTAATTTTGTATACCGGTATATCGTTATCCTTGAATCTTTCCTTGGCTATGCCAAAACTCTAGACAAGCGACAAACGCGGTTTCGAGAAAATATGTGGATCACTGGGTCACGGATCGCTCATTCATAAATTGCTCTCTATCGCTACGCTAACACTTTGAATCTCGATCATCGAGACAGAAAGAAAAGAGAAGGAGAAAGTGATACGATGAAAATTTTTTAACAATTATCGTCAATCCCTGATTGAAGAAAAAACTATAAACAACATAAATAATATTCACAAAATCATGCATACGAGATTTCTAATGTCTGTTTACATCGATTATTCGAACGAAAGGGGATTATTTCTTTCATAAACAGCCTTCTCCCCTCCAATACGAGAGAAACTCGCAAAACTCTTGGATCAGAAACAAATTTTCGATCGTCAGAAAAATCCCATTCCAACCTCCACCACTTCGAGCACAAAGGGAGGTCAACGAATTTTTCGAAGAAACAAACGCGCCCGTTCGAATCCAGCCCAGATTTGGCGAAGGGGAGAAAGGAACATCGAGTTTCCGGCTCTCCTTGTTTCGTCGTCGTCGACGGGTTTCGCAAGAAAAGACGTGGTCGGGGCGAGGTCACGTGCGGAAAAATAATAATAAGAGGAGGGGAGGGATGAGACGCGGGGTGAGGCTGGATGCATAATTGAATGAAAGCGCAGCGAACAAGCGAACGAGTCCAGGGCCGGGGGAGGGTGGTTGGTGGTGCGAGAGGGGGGAGGGCGAAATGCTATAATTTCAAGCCAGACAGTCATGCGTTATTCAGCGACGAGTATAGGTCGCTCTCTGTCTTTGCCTCGTCCTTTCCCCCTCCCCCACTGTTTTCCTTTCCGTTTTCTTTCTCCTTTTCATTCCGATCCTCCAGCGCGTCTTTGGAACCGTACGAGCCGCGCTCGAAATCAGCGCCAGAAATATCTCCAAATTTTCGAACCGTGAGTTTCGACGATATCGAGATCGATCCTCCAAAAGTTTCGAATTATTTCGTAACGGAGGGAAATCGTTTAAATCGTGTAACTTTGAGAGAAGAGGGATATGAGCGAAAGGGAGTCAGAATGGTTGCCCACCTCAAAGTGGACAAAGTGGTGGACGTTTTAAGAAAATGTTCGATCGAAAATTGGGGACGATGGAGAAATTCGTTAAGGCGATCGATATCCGGCGAAGACGTTGTTAACGCGTCTAGAAGAGGGAGCGGACAATCGGTTTTCAGGGAGGTCCACGTGCGAGATGGGGAGATTTATTTCGGAACTAGTAGAAGCGGTGCCGTGCCAAATCAAGCAAACTGTTGCCACTCTCTCGCGCAAATTGATATTTCTGGCAAGCGCGAAGCTCCATAGCGAGCCTGAAATCGGGGAGGAATGTCGAGTCGATCGAAAATAGACGAAGGATCGACACCGATCGAAACGGGAGGAAGGAACCCGCTGAGAACGAAATACCGTATGCCAAACGTTAAGTAATAATCTCGAGAAAGAGCGTGTGTTACCCCTCTTTCCAGATTCTCGAAAGATCGGTTGCGTTTCTAGAAAAATGCCTACGATAAATCGATTATTATTATTTTATATATTTTTCCGAATCCAGTTGTGCTTTTCATTCCAATTCATTCGTGTTTCGAGAATTGCACAATTTAGTTTTGGTACGAAAATTTTCGAAAATTTAGAGATCAATATTTTCGCGCGAAAAATAAGAAAAATCGGATATGAGAGCAACTTCCGACAATTCTCACACGTAAACGCGTATCGTTTTTTTGAAATGCCGTAGATATTTCGTTGTAAAACGGGGGAGAAAAAAGGGGGAGAAAGAAAGAACAGGCTCACGACTTGGCAACATTTTAAACTTTCGAAACTTTTAATCAAAGTAGCGTACCTCGGGAGCATACTCTACATAGAAGTTAGATCGATACGTAACGCGAACTCTTTGCCCGCGCAAATCACCAAAAACAACAACCGGTAAAGAACAACGTAAGTAAAACATTCGTGGTAAGTTTCGAATTCTCGAATCTTTTGGTATCGGTGAGCCACAAACGACCACAAGGAATTTGTGAAAACTTGACCGATCCGAAACTTCGAAAGGGGAGTTAAACTTCTCTCTCTCTTTCTCTCTCCCTCTCATACACACACGCGCGTACAAGAAGGACACAAGAAAATACATTAAACATTTCGCTTCGAAACGATACGATTTTGATACGAGATGCAAATTTCTGCGCCTGATCAACTCTTGCTTTCCCCATCGAATCGAAATTCCCGCTTTTTCAACGTAATTCCATGTTTTCCCGCGCCTATAAATCTTCTAATCGATATACAAGATGATTTTCGATTTGCACGTCGTCCGAGAGGAAATTTCGGATAGAGAAAAAGAGTTGGTCGTAAATTTCTCCTCGCGGCGGGTAATTTTCGTTTAATTATCCGAAAATTCGAATATCGAATTCTTCTTTTTTTTTTTTTTTTTCAGTCGGATCAGTCGAATTGAAAGAAATTTTGTATCGATTGTTGTCCCTTGCAACGATACAAGAGGGCTTCCTCGTCACCTCGATAGCGGTGTGCTCGTTTCAGTTATCGCGTCGCCGATATTATAAAACCCGTGCAACTTCGTTTCTTCTCGAGCGAACAACGTTCGAGAAACGAAATTTAATATCGCAATAATTGCGAGCGTCTGCGTCTTGGAATATGTATATATATATATTATATATATAGAAAAATGGGAAAAAATTAAAATTCACTCGCGCAAAAGAATCGAAACGATATCGAAAGCGCATAATTTCTCGAGAGAGAGAAATTTTTTTTTTTTTTTTTTCGGTTAAAGGTTTTGAATTCTCGACACACCCGTATGGTGTTGGCCCCGTGGTTCGGCCCCGACAACGGGCAAAAAATGGCGGACCAGGGAGAAAAGCGCGACAACGGGCAAGAAATTCAATCTCGATCCTCTGTCGACGAATGAAAAAGTAGGAAAATGCGTCGCGGCGCCGGAGACACACAAATCATCGCTGATTTCCACGATGTGCCGGGACAAAGCAGCGTAATACGCGCTCTTTTGGCCGGCGTATTAGCCGGAGTTAAATTCAATTTGTCCAGCCCGAAGTAATCCTGGCTCGGCGTGAAAGAGAGAAAAAGAGCTGGAGGGAGGGAGAAGGGAGGGAGGGGGGGGAGGAAGGGAGGTGGAAAAGGGAAGCAGGAGGAAAAAAACGCGAAAATCCGGGACGTCGTTGCATCGCAATAACCGTGTCGACAGAGGAACGAACCCGGGCGACCCGAAAATTCGGATAAAATAGAAATTAAGTTAGATCTTTTTGTGTAATTGTTCTCTCTCTCTCTCTCTCTCTCTCTCTTTTTTCTTCAACTTCGTTCGTTTACGTCCTCCAGCATTTATATTTCGCTCGTCGAAATATATTCGTCACTCGCCATTTCACGTGAACGTGAAATCGCGAGAGTGCTTCTCTCTCTCTCTCTCTCTCTCTCTCTCTCTCTCTCTCTCTCTCTCTCTCTCTCTCTCTCTCTCTTTCTGTTTATATCTCGATGACGCGTAGATATAATATTACTTTTATATTTAAATAATGAACAAATGAAATGAAGTTTCCCCTGAGTTTGAATTTGATGGATTAATTTCACTCGCTCGATCTTTGTTCCATTGGAATTGGTTTCTATCGGAATAATATATATATGTGTATATATATATATATATATATATATATATATGTGTGTGTGTCGAAGGTTTATGTTTGATAGATAAAATTGTGGACGTCGTTCGACACCCGATTTCGATAATTTTGCAAAGTTGAGGATCGAATGGATGAAAAATGTTGGACGGATCGGTCGCCGATTTTGGAAAATTTGTTGAAGAATTTCGAGTTTGGAATCTCGAGAGGAGAAGGATGATATCCTGGATATCGATCCTTGTATTTGGCGGTTTAAATTTTCCATGTAAAGTTTCGATCCTCGATCGAAGGGTAATTTTATATTGGAAAAATTATATAAATCGAAGAATAAATGAATAGGAAATAATAACGGTGAATCTATATTTGAGATAAGGAATTGTAAATTTTATCTCGATTCCGGTATTATGAATCCGAGAAGAAAATACTATTTTCGGATATCGACGTGAAATTAAAAAAAAAAAAAAAGTAGAATAATATATGAGATATAGAAGATATATTTAAGAAGAATTGGAACGGAAATATTTGGATAATGAAGATATTTCAAAGTTTTTTACATACAAGAAAATATCGTTTCGATATATAAATTTTCTATTTTCCGAGTTTAGACAAATTACAATTTTTCAAGAAATTTTCTTATTCGATTCGAAAATTTATCGCTTGCTTCGATTGAAGAAAAAAAAAAAAAAATCTTTTCAAAGAAATCAACGCGCGCGCGTTACAATTTTTATTTCCATAATTTTATTCCACAACGCGCATCGATCTAACGAGAACTTGGAAAAAAAAAAAAAAAAAAAAAGAAAAATAAAAAATATTAAACGATTGTAACTCGTCTCAAGTCTCGTTGAAATCTATGTAAAGACTGATCGATAGCGGCATACGGTTTGTTCGCTTCGAAACTCGCATATTAGTCAGTCCGACGAAAATAACGTATCGTTAGTAACAAGTAGAGGACGACCGTTTTTACATATGTGAAACTTTATATAAAAAAAAAAAAAAAAAAAAAAAAAAAAAAAAAAGTCGAAACGTGCGTTTCGATATTTATACCGTATCTCTTTTTAGAGATCGGCAAACTTTCAAAGAAATTCGGAATTATCGAGGTGGGAATGAAAGGAGGAGAGAGGAAGGGGGGGGGGAAAGTTATAAAAAGAGAACGAAGAGGAAAAGAAATGGAAGGAGACGACACCTTTTACCAAAAGGTGGATCGTCTCTCCTCTCCCTCGTATAAGAATTCTATGAGAAAACCAAAAGAAAATCCTGGATAATTCCAAAGCCGTCACCCGTCTATCGTTATATTTATTACAAACCTGTCATTCGCGAAACGAAATATATAAATACTTCCAAATTAATTATATTAAATTCCTTTGCAGGAATTATTATTCGGGAGGATTATAATTTTATCGATTTTTCCGATCGAAGGAAAGGATCGCGAAGAAAACGTATAGATATAAATAAAAATCTATATTATTTTTCACGTAGAATATCTCAATACAAATGCAAAAAAATACAAATTTATCTATCTCGCTCTCTCTCTCTCTCTCTCTTCTTCATATCTCGAAAAAATATCCCGACCGAGAACTAATCAAGATCGAGATAACGAAAATAATATAAGAAAGAAGGAGGTAAAGATAAAAAAAACAAAAAAACAAAAAAAAAAGATAAGAAAGAAGAGAAGAAAGAGAAGAGAAGGAAACGGGAGGGAGAAAATAAGACGAAAAATAGAAGCCCACACCTTGTATTATCCGAAACGTTCCCGATCCTCGTCCTAGAAACGATTCACCGCCAATAATTTCTGCCTCTTCTCCACCCTTCTCCCTCCCCCTCTCCCTTTTCTCTCCCTCCGTCTCCCTCTCTCCCCCTTTCTCTCTCTCACTCTCTCTCTCTCTCTCTCCCCGGCTGCATTTTTTTTCCCTTCCATTTTTCGCCCTGGCACAGGGCGTCGCTCTTTGTGCAGCCTGTACCGCGGCGGGGTTGCCGTTGGCTTTTCACCCGGACTGTACCACCCTACTGTTGTTAGGGGGGTGTGGGGAGACTAGGGGTGGTATATGATCGTGTATATACGCCGGCGAGAAAGTATTGTCGGCGCGCTCCACCTCACGATATTCTTACGAAAATCGTTTCGAAGGTGAAAACGTTGGGGGGCGGTATCGATAGGTATATGGAAAATTCGGGAAAATTACGTTTAATATGGCCACCATTTTTCATAAATTTCAAGGTAGGGAGTAGGCGGGGGATAGAGGGAGGGAGATTTCTCTCTGGGCAGTCGGGCCGGGACAAAACTGTTCCGGCCGATCGGAGTATATACGGCCCGGGGCGGCGGCGAGAGGGGCGAGGCTGGGAGGGAGAGGCAGGGGATGGGGGGTACAATATGGGTTATCGAGGGGGCCCCACCCCCGGGGGAGAGCAGGGGCCCTCATTTTATTACCCAGGCTCCCATAGAGGTTCTCAACCTTCTTCCCTCCGCGTATTATGCTCCTCGTCTCGCGTCTCTTCGACGAGTTTTCTTCTCTACCTTCTCCTCGCTTCTTCCTCTCTTCTTCTTTCCGCTCTCGCCTCTTCGCTTTCGTACTCGGCTGATCGATGAGAGAAGAATATATTTCTTTCCTTTGCGATATTCCTTTCTCTTTTTGTTTTGTTTCTTTTCTTTTTTTTTTCTTCTTCTATTTGCCCTCGCCCCCCCCCCCTTCCTCTCTCTTTCTCTTTCTCTTTCTCTCGATGGAACGAACGTTGCTGCGCGCACGGGACACCGAGCGAAACGCGTTGATGAATAATTGCATGAGAATTTCACCCCCGCGTTATTTTCGCGAACCGATTCGCCGGGGATGGAACCATCCGGATGGATATTCCGCGGTTGCGAGTTTTGTCTTTGTAGGAAATAATGTGGGGAACGAATTTTGCGATCGCTTTTTTTTTTGAATTTTTTTTTTTTTTTTTTTTTTGAATTTTTTCGCGCCCGCGCAAGAAGCTATTTTGGAAACACGAGGAAACATGGCGTTCGTGGAACGGCGAAGGGAGGAATGGGGTTTTTTTGTTTGAAATTATATCCCGGAAGCATTATTTTTTTACAATGGGGAAGGAAATCGGTGGTCAAACTTTGATAGCTTAATATTTCCAAGGATGAAAAAGTGTCGTGCGATGTAAACGTACTCTCACTCTTTGAAAAAAGGGGAAGGGAGTTTTTAAATTTATATTTATGCGGCTCTTTTTCAATCTTAGGAAAAATATAATACGGCACCGAAGTTTGGCCATCTATTTCCTCCTCGCCACCCTAAAAGGAGAGTTAATAAGAAATTCTTCTTAAATTCTGTATTTTCTCGGGGAAAGAGAGAACGTTGTTCCAACGTTGCGTTTAATTTTTACTCGATACGCTTGAATTTTTCTCTCTAATTAAACATTCCTTGTACGTTATTTTCGAAATTGTCGCGAGTGTTATCAGCGAAAAAGCGAATATAACGCTTTAATCACGAACGAAAAAGATCGTTTCTACATGATCGTTCCGTCGATCGTGGACAAGGTCATCATGGAAGTATTGCAAAACAACTTTATACATTTCTTTTTACGCGGGGCAGAATAATTAAACCGATTGATCGATGTCGAAAGTTTAATGTCGAATCCTGTGCGATAATAACGATAAAATCTCAAAAGTCCAATTATCTAATGGAGCAACACCACACGCGTGAACACCGCGTGAAATTCTTGCATCGATAAAAGCCGGATCGATCATTTCCCGATAAATGTCCCGATTCCGTCTAATTTCTCGCGATACATCTTTCACGAACAACGTAATATATGCCAAGTAATTTTCGACCCAACCCCCGAAAGGAGGAAGAAATTTGCAAAGCATTTTACAAGCCTGACCCCCACCCCCGTTGCCTTATTCCACCCTCTTTCTTTCTTCTCCCCCCTCCACCATACTGGGAAAAGTTTCACGTAAACATCAGGATCATCCTTTACTTACGCGTACCTGACGCGATCTCGAAGAGAAGGGGGAGGGGAAAAAAAAGAAGAGGAAGAAAAGGAAACGGCCATTCGTTCAAAGGAAGAACCAAGGGAGAACAACTGGAATAATTATTAATCTTTCTTCTTTTTCCAATTCCATTTCGTTGTTTTTCGCGAGAGTGAGAATATTCGAAATTCATCGAATTTGGATGGAGCAGAAGGATAAATATAATTCCCTTTCTTTTCTTTTCTTTTCTTTTTTTTTTTCTCTCCTTGCTCTCCTCGAAACAACAACGATATCACTATATCGTATATCGTATATATTCTATGTCGATTGATCTTTTACTATTCCAAAGCGAGCTTTCATTTCGTTCATCGTTCATTCGCCCCGATGAACCGTGAGTTCGAAATGTTATCGAATGTCACGCATGATTTTTTAGCGAAAAAAAAGGGGGGAGGGGGAGGAGGGGGGGAAAAAAAAATTTGAACAAGCGTGCGTGTATTCGATTCGTGAACACCAATTAGTCGGCGAAAATAAATAACGAAACGGATTCACGGATGAATGAAGTCTCCATAAGCTTTCCATTTTCTGGAAACTTTATCGACTAGAATTAATATTTCAATTATTCCCTCGCTATTTTCTTTCTGTTTGACGGGGGAAATTTAAAAAAAAAAAAAAAAAAAGAAAGAAAGAAAGAAAAGAAAAGAAACAATTTCGCAACGACTTTCGCAGCTCGTTTCGACAAGATGAAGCGGAGGAATTTTTATAAAAATTCATCGAGATTGGTCATGAAAATCGTGGCCAATTATTTAAAAAAAAAAAAAAAAAAAAATTCCCGACATTCGCCGGTTTTTCAAAGACTCGACAAAGAAATTTTTTTGAAAAATTTTCACAGCAAAGTGTTTCAAAGATTCGCGCTAATTGTTTTTAAAAAAAAATAATTTCTCGATGATCCAGGCGAATATATATATATATATATTTTTTTTTAGAAAATATCCTATGACGATCATAGTTTCAAAGAAATTTTACGATTCGGTTTCAAAAAAGTATTTGAAATATCTTTCGATCCATCGATCGATCCTAATGATTTTTCTGAAAAAGGAAATGTTCATTTTTCATTTTTCGGGATTAAAATAATTCTTAAATAAAACTATCGTTGGAAATATATAGTGTTCAAAGCATTGGATTCAAATTCAATGCATTCGTGTCCTTTAAAAAAACAGTGAGTAAAACAAAATTTATAATTGTCGTTAATTTAAATTTTTCACGGTGATGATAGATGGTTGGTTCTTTTAATTTAACTAAACTATTCTATATTTCGAAGGCACTCCTAATTTTTACGCAATTTTTCGTTTTAATTAATTCGAGAGAGAAAAGCACTCGAATTCCACGTTGAATACTACGTATTCATTATAACGTACAATTTATTTTTTTCTATATAATAAAATGATAAAACACTACTTAAGCTATCCGGCTGAATTTGAATTTTAAATCGAGGCAAATATTATTTAACGTTTAATCGTTAAAAGGAAGGATCTATAGATGGAAAATCGACAAAATTCATGCGCAACCGGACTAATATCTCATCTATATTTCAAACATTCTACCAACTTCTCCAACACTTTTCCGCGCCTTTAATGATTTTCATTCGTCGTATGCACCCACCCACCCCACCCCGTTATCATGATCGATAGTTCCTTCCCGAGAAGTATCTCTCGCAATATTTCAATAAAGTACCCTCGAAAATCACAAAATTGTCGCATAACTCAACGCGAGAAAAAAGAAAAATACCCATAACTACACAAATTTTTACGAAAAAGATTTCCCGGTCGCGTAAAAAGTGTAAAAAAATCTAAGAAATTTCTCGTCGTTCGAACGTTTTTTTTTTTTTTTTTTTTTCCCCTACAAAAAAATTTTCCAACGCACACAACGTCTCCAATTTCGAAGCCCGACAGGAAGTTCGAATCGAGGTGGGGAGGAGGCGGGGATGGGGGATGGGGGGGTGGATTTTGCAAAATGGGTCCACGAGCGTGAAATTTCTCATCAGCGCTTTATTATCGGGGATTTACACGATTTCGATTGTTTCGATGCGACGTCGGGGAACGAATACGAGCGCGCGGGCGCGGCAAAGGTAGAAAAATTGCAGCCCCGTGCAATATAGATTTTCGCGATGAATACAGGCGCCCGTGATGTTTAGTCGCCGGTACGAATGCGCTCGCGGCCGAGCTTGTTTTTCAAATTAGAAATTTTCGAGCCACGACTTGGACGTTATTAAAAATTTCGTCCTCGCTTTTTCCTCGATATTACAACGCGTATTTATTTATTTCTCTCTCTCTCTCTCTCTCTCACTCTGTTTCTTTTTTGCGTTGGAAAGGAAAATTGGAAGACGAGAAGAAAAATATTATACACGGGAATCGTTTGCAGATACGTTTCTCGCGGTATCTTAAAAGGATGGATATGAAGGTGTACCGTATGTCGTTGGATGTGTATCTCTTCTCGTGATTAAACTAAACTCTCCTTTTCTCGGTCGTGGAATTTTTTTATTTTCGAACAATCGATTAGTTTGGTGGATAATTGGATTATCGCAATTTTCGTATTGGAGTATTGTTTTTAGAGTAGAATTTGGAAAAGAGTTTGTAATATAAATTTGAGAGAAATGGAACGTATTATAAATTTTCAAAATTTTTTTTCAAACAAACATATTTCACCCTTTAATCTCGGACAGATAACATGTTGACGTTTAACGTTTGGATCGAGGAAAAACGCAACGGATACCGTACACTATTCATTAAAGGCCGTTTGAACGAGGTAAGAATTTCTTGGGGAGAAAGAGAGAGAAAGAGAGAAAAAAATAATTTTTCTTTCTCAAGAAGGATGTCTTGAGGGATCGATGACCCCCAACCAACCAACCGAATACGATTATTTTGGCAAAAAAATATGGGGAAGTGGGACGACTTCCGCGTACGAAACACGGGGAAGGTAAATGTAGACGTCATCCGTCACCGATGAAAAACCGTCGTATCCCATGTCAGATCGTGTGTCTCGTATTCGTCAAAATGCACCGATATGGAAATAGATGTGCCGGATCAGGGCGATAAGTCACGAAAATTGCAAATTCGAGTATTTCTGCCATTATACCCGATTCGATTACAATCTTCGATTATTTATATCCCCCCAAAAAAAAAAATGTGTTTCTTCCGATCCCTCTGTCGCATTCATCTTCGTAACTTCTCTTTCTTTTTTTTTTTTTTTTTTTTTTTTGTAAATCTTTGCGAATATTATCGCGTATCAAAATTTTTTCATTAATTTCCCGAACAGTGGCAATAATATTAGGTTACGTATGAAATTTCATATTCGGAAATTGAAATTGGAAATTGATAGGATGATCGCCCTAAAATTTGGTCTTGGTTGTCGCCAATCAAAATAAATTGGAGAAGATGTATGTATCTTCTGGATAAGTAAATCGAGGCGCTAATATGTAATATTTATATAGTTAGTACAACACTGTTCAACGTGTTGGGATCAGGATATTCGCGCAGGATTGTCGAAAATATAATGTGCAATTGAGCAATGTAATTGAATCCTTAGAACTTAGTAAAGTAAAACAATTGCTATTATATTCCCTTGATATGTAAGACGATTTCCACAAAAATTTCTGACTCAGTATTTATAAATCGTACGGGTACAAATATGATCGACGCAAGACCGTTGAAAAAAAAAAAGAAACAAAAAAAAAAAAAAAAAAAAAGGTACAATTACGGTCAAAGTAATTGCCAGGCCAGGCATGAACAACTGTCGCGCGTTATGAACACGAGTGCATAATCTATCGTTGCAAATCGAGCAAATAAATTTTGTCCGCAGACAATTAAACAATCAATCGACGCTCTAGGAGTAGCATATGGATTTTCAAAAAAAAAAAAAAAAAAAAAAAAAATACACGCAGAGCGCAGAGGGAGGAGGAGGAGGAGGAGGAGGGGGGAGGAGAGAGGAAGGGAGGGGAAGGGATTCTATTTAATTACAGTTTCAATTCGCTATTCGTTCACCGGACCAGGCGTTTATTGAATTTTGTTTCATTTCCTTCGGCATTCGGTACAATGGAAAAAGTTCAAAAGTTCTTCCTCAACACGCACGCGCAATTTTCTATTAAAAATTTCCAAATAACCGATGCTTTTACCGGTGATTAAAACTTTTTTTTTTTTTTACGCGTATCATCGAGGAAAATAAATAGCCAAGGAAGCGTTCCAAATGTTTTTCGATACAAATTCGAAAGAGAGAGAGAGAGAGGAGAGAAAGGAAATTTGGGGGGCAATTAAGATTGAGATTAACGTTTTAACAATAATGGAACGTTGGTCCTGGATGGAAGAGGTAACGACGAGAAAGTATGGAGAAGTATGGGGAAAGCACGTGTAACTTCCGGTCGCTTCGAGCACGGTTGGAAATCTTTTCCTTTCGATCGATGATGTTTTCCTTCCCGAGTTTCCCGAGCGAGATAGATAGATGAAATATATGATTATGATCTTCGTTTTTCATCATATTTTTTTCATCGATGCTATAATAGACGATTAGTGATTTTAAAGTTTTTTTTTTTTTTTTTTTTTTTTTCAATAGCAAAGTTAACTTTAACTTTTTTTTTTTTTTTATTATTTTATTTTGACAAAAATATTTGCGTTTTTGAAATGAAATAATTGGTAAAAAATATTGATGATGCGGAGTTTTGCACGTTTATTGTTCAAAGAAATCGATAAATATCAATGATGCGGAATTTCGACTTTCGTGATGAAAAAAAAAATATATATATACGAAATAATAATAACGTGGAATTTCGATTTTTTTTTTTTTGTTTAAAAATTAAAACAAACAAATCGACGATATGGAATTTTGAATTTTTGTAAGAATGAAAAAATCAAAAATAAATGTTTCGCGAACCACCGAACTCGAAATTCGAAAATTCCACGAACGAATATTATGTTGATATGATTATTATATTAAATGTAATGACGCGATTCTTTCGATCTAATTCAACAAAAGTAATATAGGAATGCAACTAAATGGATAAATTTAGAAAAACAAGTCGAAAGAGAGAGAATAAAATTTCGTTCGTTCGTTGGCTTCGTTTTCAAGAAAATCCAGTTTGAAAACTGAAACATTAGTTTTGAAACAAACTGGATTTAATCCTTTGAGCATTACAGTTCGTCACTGAGGCTGCAGTATTCCATAATAGCACGAATTTTTTGTCGCTGTTATTAAATTATTATTGTTATTATTATTATTATTATTATTATTATTATTATTATTATTATATATTCAAACATTATTGCATTAAGCTTTCATCTTTATCATCATATTACGCGTGATATGTACATTGAATAAAATAGATACAAATTTTCATAATGCGTAGTGCATTCCCGTAGTGCAATGCACTTTGATCATTAAATACATACACATATATATATACATGTGTATAACATAATCGCTCAGAGGATCAAACAAAAAAATTATTCTTTCGCATCACCGGTTGGATACAAATATCGTGTTTAGTCATCGAATGACTAAATATCTTTTCACGTATATTTCGAAACAGTGACTTCACGTGCAAGAATTCAAAATAAAATGAAGTTAAATGGGAAAAAAAAAAAAAAAAAAAGAAGAAGAAGAAGAAGAAGAAGAAGTGCAATAATGGATTCTTCTACAACTCTCGTCTCGTCGAATCCAATATTCGTTGCCAAAAAATTTCTTATCTTCATTTCACGATTGCGAATCGATCGCGTTCCCTTGATACTCGTACAAAAAAAAAAAAAAAAAAGAAAAGAAAAATTGATTCTCTACATTCTCTTCGGGATAATGGATTAATGACGAAATATGAAGCTTTCGTTGTATAAAAAAAGAAAATGTATATTCGGTCGTCGCAAAGAAAATAAAAATAATTAAAAAAGAAAAAAAAAAAAATCCGGCAGCTTCGACGTCACTAACGAAGAGGAGAAATATACTTGGGCATATTTCGTATCGCGCAACGTGACGAAGCTCGATCGGAAAGAAACGCTGCCGTGCAGCAGTTCCGACTCGGTGAAGCGGAACACGTGCAATATTTCTCTACACGTTGAGATTAGAGCGCGTCTATGAGTTGGCCGAGGATAAAAAAAAAAGAAGGAAAAGGGAAGCAAAATGGCGCCTAAACCTGGATTTTGCCCCTTGGGTTTCAGCAGCTTTTGCGAATTATTTCGCGATCGTCAATTTTGGCCCCGAATTTGGTGGAAATTTTCGGGCCGGCCGCTAATTAGAAATACGGCACGAGGGGCGGTGAAATTTATTTTGCGATACTGGAAATAAGGTTACCTTGCAACCGGGAATGCAAAACGCGCAAACGAGTAATTATAAATGAATAATATGGCGCGCTACCGGATAGAGGCGGAATTCGGTATTGGTATTGCGACTGTGCTTGCTTGCTTCCTCGTCTATTTGAAACGTTTCGACGATAATTAAAAAAAAGAAAAAAGAAAAAAAAAATCAGATTTGGATAATTGAATAGCAATTCAATTTAAATTTTTCTGAACTTTGAAAATTCAGTTAATTTTTACATTTAAATTTCGCAATGAGACGCTTATTCTTTCGAACGGATATCGGTTTTTTTGTTTTCTGCGCATTTTATATTTTTAAAATAAAGATTCATCAAAGATGTACGTCTATTTTTAGACTACGTAATTAGATGTTGGGGAGAAAGTTATACAAGTTTCATATTTGCCACGGTTTTACAATACACAGTGGTTACGAGTAGGAAACGAGAGTGTCTTATTGGAGTAATAAAAGAGTTGAATGTGCCATTACAGGATTAATATCTCTGTCTTATCCAGGTTACCTCTTACTCTTAAGCCTTCGTTCATAGATAAACGTACTTTTTCACATTACTCAGGCAAACTAAGTTCTTCATATCCAGAACTAATTTCGTTACGGTATTCTTTCTCTCTCTCTCTCTCTCTCTAAATAAGATCCCTCTAAATTAAACTCTTCGTACTCGAACTCTCAAAGCTTACACCCACTCGATTCTGCTGTTTTACGCGTTTCACCTCGACGTATAAAATTCATTCACGACGATATTAATTTCTTTAAATTTCCGTCGCCATAACGTCGAGACAATTTTCTAAATGCATCGAACGATGAAATTGGGGATGATTGAAGATATTAGACAAATAGGAGATTGAGAATCTCCTATTTCGGATCGGTGGAACATAAACTCGAGAGAACATAAACTCGAGAGAAGCTTATCGGATGGAACACGATACAATGATAAGCTTAATGTTCGAATTAGAGTTAATAGTGAATGCACGCGATACGTCAAAACGCGTTTATAATACTTAATAAACGAGGCGAATTTTCTTCCAAAAGTGTGTGTGTGTGTATATATACGTAAACTTAAATATCCCATTTTTATCTTAAAAAGCTTACGAAACCGGTGATTTTCGCGAGAATAAAAACTTGAATAATTCTATCTCTGTCTGGAAAACAGGCGTACGTAAAATGAACAGGATTGAAACAAAACGGATAAAATATCCGAGTCAGCGTGGCCCCTGATTTTAATTCGTCCCACGTCCTTTACCCTTTCCACCTCAGCTCAACCAAGCTCGTTTCTTCTTGCACCAACCGTACCTCAACCAACCCCCTAACACCCCCTTGACACGAACGCAACCCCAATGTAGGCGGAACCACGGCAAACTTTACAGTGACGTACAGACACTCGACTGTCTCTCTTCTCGGCCTCTTGAAGTTCAAATACTGACATTTTTTTTTCATCGATCGATTTCGATTTTTTTTCGAAATTGAATTTACAATATCGTTTCGTTCTATAGAAAATCAATTATATTACATCGATATTTACCGATTGACAATTTTTATAGGTTTAACACACGACAAGCAGCGACAAAAAAAAAATTTGGAATTGGATCCACAAGTGTGATTCCAATTTTGCCAATTCCGTTAAGGTGTTAATCTAATCTTGTCACTAATCAGGATCGTCGAGACAAATAGATTGGATTAATGGACGCCCGATACAATGATCGAGTGACGGATTGTGTTGTAAACGAGAAAATAAAAGGGCGCCATGTTCGCACGGGCCTGACGGAAGCCGGCCGGCGGAGGAACACAGGCGGTGCACACGCACGCTGACAACGCTCGAGATGTGACGATAACGCGAGAAGAGATGATTTATGAACGAGGGACACGCCAAGTCGTTTGCTCTAGTCGGATGAAGTGACCAACGATCGGTTCGAGGGTTAAGAATTAACGGTCCCAGAGACCCTGTTCGCCGTTTGCACTCGTAAGTCCGCCATACAGTCGCCGTCCCAGTAAATATACGTACGACATAATTACGTTCTAGGAACTTTTGTTGGTAACCTTCTTAAATATAAAGGGGTAAATATCGATACGATACTCTTTGATGAAAAATTCCAGCCAGAAAGTGTATAGAACGATTTTCACAATGTTCGAACGTTGCACGTTGTTCGGATAGATAAGTTTATGATCAGATGATTCGCGAAAAACGGTGGAGGGAAGAAGAGATAAAAAGAGAAGGAGATAAAAAGGAAAAAAAAAAAAAAAGAAGAAGAAAGAAAGAAAGAAAAAATAAAGCGTATGCAGGTCAGAGTCGTGCGAAATAATAATAAGAGTTAATAAATGATAAATAAACATTTGAGTAGCCTCGATGGCGCGGCGAGCTATAACACAACGATCGAGGCTCGGAGTGATTAATGACTTTGCTCGACTCGATCATCATTTACCCACCGATCGTCTTCGCGGTGGAACAAAAGATATTTTATTCTTATATCCTATTAAATTATTATTACATTTATATTACGGATCAAGGTCGTTGCACAGGATTTATTTTCGATCAGGCGGTAATCTTGCGATATATTAGAGAGAGAGAGAGAGAGAGAAGGAAAGGATAGGATAGCTCAATCTAGCGAAAGGGTTAATTGCAGCCAGATTTTTATACCGACGATGGCCACGCGACAAACGTAAACTGGCGTGACGGACCGATAATATCGAGATCTCTGAAGTGAATACCGGTTGTCCATTTGGTCCTCCTCCCGGAGATTAATGAACGCGCCTCTCAAGTATCAGAGGCTCATTAAGACACATTAACCCCGGCCCCCCTTTCTCTCTCTCTCTCTCTCTCTTCCTTGGCCCTTTTTTTCACGGTGCTTTGTCCTAATGGCGCATTGATCACTGTTGGCCCAAAAGAAAAACGGGCTCCTGGAGGTTCACCGCAAAAAGGCGAGCAGGAGAAAACATTCGCGTGCCCCTTCGTTGGCGCGACAAATGCGCCAATTCGCGTTGGCTTGTTGATCGATTCCAAGCGATTTTCGTACGGATCTTGAAATTGCAAAATTGTGATATATATATATATATAGGAACCGAGAGAACTTTCTTTTTCTTTTTTATTAATATTTCGTATACTTGAATTTCCCGCGAATGAAAATTTAACGCGGTCTTTAATCGCTCAATTAATCGTTTTATATATTTTATTTAACGATAAAATATATAATAGCGTTATGAACAATCGTGAGATATCGTCTTCTTTCTTGTCGCGTTTCGCAACAACACGTTTTCACGTTATACCGGTATTTCAAACAGGTCGTAAGACGCGTAATAAACCGATCGATTACTCGAACTGCTTCCCGTAGGTCATCGAGGATTCGTCTTCAATAAATTCCGCGATTCTGTCTCCCCGCAGAAGAATCTATTAATCCGGCCTGTCTGAAATCGACGGAAAACTCGATAGTCCAGAAAACGAGACATGTACGCCAACTCGATAATCCGTTCCCCAGGATTGTATCTTATCACTATTATCGGCAATCTCTGAAAGGAGGATAAGTTCATCCCACCACGGTACACAATTTTATATAATGCATGAAAATCGAATAGGATAGCTAGCCACTTCGAATCCTGGATTAATACTCTTAATACTGTATTAAGATCTCGAATGTAATATTAAAAATTGTTCCAAATTGCATAAACAATTTATGCAAATCATTAAGCTTGAAAGCTTGATCCAATGAGAGTAGGTGGGAACGATATAATTGCATTCTAGGGACTTTTGTTACTTGATCGATAACCTTTTTAAATATAAATAAGAAAAAGGATTATTAATATTCAGACCAGTATCCGGAGCTTATCCGGAAATTTGGAGATATTGTCAAGGAATCTCACGTATTCTCTGAGAATTTATTTTTGGAGAAACCAATCGCATCTTTCGCTTGTCAGGAAATCGGTCGGCTCACCGTCTCGTCGAATCTCTTTGAAATTGATTTATCTTTAAGATTACAGTTACAACAAGCTTCTAAGCTCTAGGAGATAAAGATGATTCGAGCAGGATTATTAGAGTGTCCAATGAAGTAATTAGGAAAAATAATGTTGAATAATAATATCGATCGAGCCGAGTTTTGATCTAGATTTTACCAAAGATCGTTTAATTGCCAGAAGTGCAGTAGTGAATAGTGACCCAGTTTGACCGAGCGAGAAAAAAAACTTTCTAAAAATTAAATTGACTACATTTACAGTCTACATTTGGAAAATAAAAATTGTGCCTTTGCAATTCCTTCTTATCTTTTGCCACGAGAAATAAAATTCGAGAAGAGAATCGATCTAATCGAGACAGATCTATCATTGTGTCAGCTTCTAAAAGAAAAAAGAAAGAAACAACGGTCGAGGTTGGGAACGCCGTCTCTACTCTGCCCGTAATTCAATCTGATCGGAAACAAGGTTGCACAAACGGAAAGCAATTAATCATCGGCACATATTTTCCCGTACGTTAATACCTAGTCATCTGTCTCTAATCCGTTACCCTATCTACTAACGAACTTGCTTACGCGAGCGTACTCTTTGCACCTCGAAATAAGCATGCAACCGAGAAACGCTGCTTACAATATGGAATATTTTCCCCGCTCACTTTCCAACACCTGACGATTTTTCACCTATTCGCTATTCTCTTCTCTCGAATCTGCGGATATGTTAATTAAAACAAAAAAAAAAAGAAAGAAAGAAAATTGTGTTTCGCGTTATTAAATTAAACTTTACAACACATCGATCGTCGTATGATCGTCTTAAAATCTATCGCTGCAAGGTAGATTAGAATAAATTAGAATAAGTGAAAAGAAGAAGAAGAAAAAAAATGGACTCACCTCTGTACGCTGTTGTAACCTCTTGTTCAACTCGTAGAGCCTGTAGTCCGGTTGGCCAAAGTACGGAGTATGCCTCCTGGGGACAGGCAACGATCTGTCAGATCAGACCGATCGGTCATGTTAGGTGTGCTGTGTACAGTGTGTTCTCTGGTGTGGGTCGCGTGTCGCATGCATGTGGACCGGGGTGGGGGGAAGTTTAACATGCATCGTCGGACTTTCGTAAGCCGCCTCGAGCGAGCGAGAACCAATGAAACGACGAAATACACGTCGAACTGTGGTGGCACAGATTCGTGGCCCGACGAAACTTACGACTTTCACCGGAGGAAACGAAACGCGCATGCATAATCTATTTTCTTGGCTATTCGATCACGAAAGGGGTAACGATCCACCTCGAGAGAAAGGTTTGGGGTGCGAATACGTACAGGATGTCGCGCAGAAGTAATCGTTTTGAAGAAATAATAACAATTCTTTCTCTCTCTTTTAACACATCTCCCGTGTTACGCGACATCCTGTTCCACATTTCGAGGAGTCGTTTTTTCGCAAATGGAGATCCAATAATATCTGGACAGCTTTGAATCATTCAATTCAATTGTTCGAACGAATCCTCGATGGCTGATCGAATCGCGACATTGTCCAAGAGTGTGATTCCATTCGAAGAATGGAGCTTTTTTCGAGAAAATTTAAATTTCTTTAAAAGAAATATAATCGGATATATATATATATATAAAAATTGATCAATTTTAGAAAAGGAAAAAAAATTATTTTTCTTTTCGGCAAAAAGTTTTATACATCGGTGCGGAATATTAACGGAAAATTCTGCCGCAACGAATCATTAATTAGTTCGATGGAACTTTGAACGTGACGCTCAAGCATAGAAAATTTGCATTCTGTGAATATTCGATCATTTGGTTAATATCATTCGGCTAATATTTGAAAAATGATCGGAACAACGGTGCAACAATCGCGGAATCGCGCCTACCTTGCTCGTGTGCTATGGTAGTCGTGATCGGACGAGAGACGTAAATCAGGTTTAATGAGCTCTCGTGCATGTCTTTCTTGGTTGCTTCTTGGATCTACACGCGCGTCGAACACCTGTTAGTGCCATCTGATTCTGCCCAAATTAAACAAAATCTCGCCGCCAATTGTGCGAGAAAAGAGAGGAATTTGATTCTAATATCGGTAATCGACGTGACCAGGCTCGTTGTTCGTTTCTCTCTAATGAAATGAAAACTTATTTCGTCTATCGAACAAGTTAAGCAAATTAACACGCATTTTACGTTGAATATTTACATGCGTATACATGACTTTTGCATATCGGGCAATTTCGTGTTAATCTTTTTCTCGACACGTGAAAATTCCTGATTTTAAAATTGCTGAATGCAACAGCGACGAAAAAAAAACAAAAAAGTCAATATACGCGACGACACTTGTTCCTTCGAAGAAATTTTCAAAAATTTTCCCCGATAGAACAAAGATTCAGATCTCGCAGAATAATTAATTAAAAATCGATAATAAAAGGACACATCGAGTATCGAAAATCTACTCGAATTTGCGAATCTTTCCTCCTTCGAGAAAGAAGAAAAATTCATATAATTCACCGTTTCGATTCTGGCAAAGGTGTTCCAACATATTATCATTCTATATGTACGTGTATATGCACGCTCGTATCGAACGCGAAAGTTCTAATTGAATATAAGAGTTGATTGTACAAAGGAAAGACCGTTGCACTGTGGCAACGATAACAGCGTGTTTCGAGGGTCACGAATCGACTCGATATCGATCACCCTTTGCGCCGGTATACGTTGCGTCTTGTTTCTCCGTCCCGTTTCGATCGTCTAAACTTCGTCGTAACTTCACGATAGAACGGAAAATATATATCTCGGGAGGAAGGCTGGTGCACACACGCTGATCATAGCTGTTTGCATTCCTTCCTCGAATGGAAACTCCGAAGAACATCTTTTCTTGGACGCTTATTGCCCGTACCATTATCGGAAACTCTACAGTTGAATGAATGGATTTGCCCAAGCTTTTTCCTTCTAGACGAATCTGATAAGATTGGAATTTACTATTGGATTATCTGTTACGCTGTTAATTTCTTAGAACCAGATTTTTTTTTCTTTTACAAGAAGAATCGAGATATAAGAATAGAGAAACGCGCATCCTATTTCAGAAAGAAACAATTACCACAAATTCGTATAATCGCGCGGTGATTAGTTTTAAATCATCGAAGAAGCTCGTTATTATGCACAAAAAAAAAAAAAAATGCATCCGCCTTCGTAACTGAAAAATCGTCCCGTACTTTTTCCAATAGTCGTAACAATCGAAGCGCGCGTGTCATGAATCATATGTTCCAATAATGAATCCAATAAAATCGTCAACGATCCGATAGTCAACAACAATTCAGTCATCGACGATTGATCAGGCGCGCGTCGAAAATAAACGCCTTCCAATTTTATCATTGCCGCCGATTCGGAAAGATCGTTCGAATTTCACTTTTCCTCGAAGAGATTTGGAATCCAAATTTTGGTAATCGAAAATATTCAAAATATTAACGTTGGACTGGCAATCGTTCTCCGGAATTGTTATCGATTTTAATAAAGGCACCGCTGTTCGACCGTAAGTTGTACGCATTCGAAGATGATGAATCGCGATCGAATAATTCGGTGACCCGATTTTACAACGACTCTTCGACTTTCGCTCAAGTCTTGAAGCAACTTTTGCTCACTGAGATCTTGACTTTTGATTATATATATATGTGTGTGTGTGTGTGTGTGTGTGTGTGTGTGTATAAATTTGCTCGTCAGAATTCTGCCTTCTGGTTTATAATGCGAACCAGATGGATGATAAAAATTACAATCTTAAGAAAGATGATTTCAAATATATCCCAAGAGAATTTGACGATAGATTTCTGATCTCGTCCGATCGAGACGGACGTGAATACGACTCGAAGTCGGAAAGACTTTCGATATCGAAGCTCTCGCACTCGTCAAACTCCGAAGATGCAAAGTTTTAACGTTTGCCAAGCATCATTGTACATCTGGTGATGGGAAACGCGACATCTATCCAAAAGCCGATATTATCAATAAAACGGTAGAGTGCTCTCCAGTTCGAAATTGCAAGAATAATTTACGATATACGTGAAAATAAGTATACGAAACGTTACACGAAGTTAAAAGCGCTTTGTTATAAATTTATTAGGGGGGAGGAGGGGAGGTTTATTATATTGAACCTGAAAATGCGCGTAACAGGATATCCCGTATTAGAGATTAAACATAAACATCTCGTTTGAAAATGGGAATTAAAACATTTTAATCGATCGTCAGAAATTGGAAAATATCATTTACGGTATTTAAAGTGCTTATTACACTGTGATACGTTTAGTTTATCACGTAATATTGTTTAATTTATTATAATTCTGTTTATATAATACTGTATTAAAAGACAATTAAACAGGAAATTATCGTGGTTAAATTTGCATTATTCGTGGATTAATTTTCTAGAAAGCCTTCAAAGCCTTTTTTTTCTTCTTTTTTTTTTTTTGAATTAAACGTGTCGTCGCAGCGTATGGATATTTTTTTCCTTTTTTTTTTTTTTTTTTTCGAATGCCACCTTTTAATAAATAAAGTAAAAATATAATCGACCTCTCGTATTTTCTAATATATCAAATCCATTGTTGTATATTTAAACTACCGTTCAATATTTGCCTATTACTTTGTAATAAAGTGTTTATAAATAACACTTCATGTGACATTTTTTTTTTTTCTATTTTCATTTATAGAAGCGTATGCAGTTTTGTGGAAAATAAAAGCGGGGGGGGGGGGGAGGAGGGAAAAGTTATCGATATTTTACGAATTTTCCTTCTTCTCGAGCGATACCGAAAAAAAGAGGAACGAAATCGATCGTAATCCAATTCATAAATCACTCGATCGATATTCGATGCACAAAAATTGTACAAATTGAGAGCTGTAACTTGTCGATTCATTAATGTTATTAACTGGTAAACTAGCGCGAGAGGGGTTGGAACGGCGACCTTGCTTTTTAACTCTACACATACTGTTCTACTTCTTTCCTGTGCACCGTGAACAATGTGTAGAGGATGATCAATAAAGCAGAAAGAGAAAGAGACTTGAAATCAACTTGTATACAGGAAAAAAAATAAACAGGTTCATTTTGTTAGAAGAATTAAACTGACGTTATCATCGAATTTAGTCACAAGTCAACATCGCTATCGAAATTCTTTTCGCCCACAACAAATTTTTACAATAAATCACGCGTAATATACTTTAAAAATTAATATAAAAAGAAGAAAACGCAAATCCTTTCAATTACACTAATTCGTTATTAATCCATTCAAGTATCTCACGAAAAAGTGCAAAACTAATTAAAATCAACGAATTTTTAATCTCGATCTTTGCGGAAACCTCTTCCCTTCAATTTATGAGTCGTAATAACAGTGAGCCAAAAATCGAGCGCGCACAGTGTATGGATTGAAGAGACACGAGCACGATACACATTGGTGCGAAGATCGATCGTGCCAGAAAGAACTTGGCCTTTCCAGTCTCCAGAGAATCGCCGCCGTGGGACTTGACGCCACGTCACGACCCCTCGCACGCGCGTGTGTGTGTGTGTGCGCACACACACAACGGGGTGAATTTACCAGAGAGGGGTCGAGGCTCAAGGGTTGCAAGGGTAACCTACTGTCGTGCACGGTTCACCAGGGACGCGCTCGACAAATTTCTCGTCCCATTCGAGTTCTCTGATTCATCTCGGATCGCGAACGATACGCGTTATTCCCCCTCCTCCTCCCCTTGTTTCGAAATCAGATACGTTTGGCACACTTTTGGGGGAAAATTTTGAGATAATAAAAATTAGAGTCGGCGAGGATTTTTATTTTTATTCGTGGAAATTTTAACGATTTGGAAATCAATTTCTGGTCGAAATTAATAATACGTTAATATAAATATGATCTTGTAGTGAGAGTAGAAGTAGATTAGAGTGTCGTAAAGGTTAACACACGCTCTATAATTAACGAGCTGTGGATATATATCGATCCATGGACCATGTATTAAAAATTATCGTCAAGTTGTATGTATGTTATGCCTTATTTATAAATGAGCCAAGGTTTAATAATAAAAAGTCGTATCATTGGCCACTATTAGATTGAAGCTGAATTTATAATCATCCTGATATTCTTCTTTTTAATTTTATCCAAGAGAAACGATAGTGTTGGTGTCCCTTCGTCTAACAGACGGTGAGAATCGTATATAAATATAAATATTATTAACGAAGAAGCGCATAGCGAGAAAATAAGAACGCGAATCATTCTCGTTCCGAATTTACAGTATTATATCGTGTATAGATACATCAGAAACGAGAACGTGAGAGCGAGGAAGCCATTGTTCTAATATAATAAAATTCTGTGCGATAAAACATCGCCGTTACATCCATTCAAAATTATATTTTTCAATCGCGAGTTGGAAAATTCTTATTCTTTCAGGAAAGAATCGTGTATGTAACGAATTCCTTCGTATAATGGAAAATTTCGATCTCGAGAAAGAGATGGATCAATTTTCGAATCGAGGCAAGAAGTTAACGCGAGCGAGGATTTGGGAAGGTGGCGACGAGTTCTTGCAGCTTCTCGTTGACAGACGAAGCTCGCGTAAAACAGAATCGAGACGCGGCAATTGAGCCGACAACGTAATTTCACGTGAGGCACGTACGCGCGCGGTATAACGGCGTGCAATAATCCGAAACCGGCTCGCGCACCAGTTCTCTCTCATTCAAGACGTGCCGGCCACGTTCGAACTAATTAATTCGTCGCACGGCACACAAGCCGCCGCCGCCTTGTTCCGCAATTTTTTCCTCGATCGTGACAGATCGTCCTCCAATCCGTTCGATGAAAAACTTCGAGTCGCGTGTCACTTTATGTCCTTCCTTCTCGGAATCTCGTCGAAAATGTATTTCTTTGTTTCGTGGGGGAAAGGAAAGATCGCGTTGGAATTTTTGGGAAAGTTTCTTTTTCCTCGCATTGGAATTCTTCCCTCTTCTACGATTTTCACGGGTTCCATCCTCCAAAATTCTTCGCTCTTTCGGAAGTCAAAATTTTTACACAATTTTTCTTCCCCTTGTTTCGTAGGTTTTTCGTTGAGACGGAACAGTTGATTCCAATCACGAGCATTCGATCGACGAATCCGGGAAAAGTTGGGCGGCTAGATGGTCGTCGCGGGATTTTCGAGGGAGCTGCGCTCGTTATCAGGTCGTGGGAGTTAATAGGTTTAGTTGTGGCTAATGGGCGTCCCGGCACGGAATCAGCTGACCGGCCAGCTGGCCGTTGGAAGCGTCGAGGTTGAGAGCCGTTTGCCGTGCACGGCTCTCAGATTGGGTTAGCAAAGGGCGCAGTTGAGAGCGGAGGGTGGCTGCCGAGGGTGAGTCTGCCACGGAGGGAGGAAGAGGGTGTTATTAGGGGCTGCTCATGGGGTGGCACTGCGATCAATGCTGGGGAGTCATGCTAGCCCCCCTTTCGAACTTCTATATATAGAAGAATGACGCGGGTATATATATATATGTGTGTGTGTGTGCGTGTCTTACCGCCGATGGACATCCAAATATTCCTGTCTCGCGAGTTTCCAACCGATTTATCGGGAGACAGGTTGCCACGAGTTGGAATATTGTTCGAATCGAGGCGGAGAAGGAGCTCGTGCATGTATTTGGTTATTTTCTTTTTTTACAGGTAGAATTTGTAATTGTCATTATTAGGAAAAAGTATTTGTTCGCACATGTTTCTCGATAAAGCATTTTGTTCATCGTTCATCTTTCATTTCCGTAATATCGAATTTCTGTATGGTCATATGATAGTATGCTGGTAAATTATATTGAAATTCGATACACTTGAGTTTATTATTTGATAGATACACGTACGACATTATTATAATGTAAATAAATTTGTGTACGAATAATTTTCGCCGATAATTGAATAAATAATACAGAGGTTGTTTATTGCACAGCTTATGAAATTTTATATATCCGAAAGAAGGTGTCCAATACCTCTCGTATCGTGAGGAGCACGTGTTTATATTTATGGATATATATGGATTCTGGATCGAGATTTTTCGCGCCGCTTTGATCGATGCTCCAGATATTTTATTCGGAGGAATACACTTCTTCGATTCTTCCTTTCGCATTTTAACATTTCAAAATTTGCAAAATTTCGAACGCTTTAAGGTTCGGTAATTTTTTTCTTTTTCTTCGCGTGAAAATTTTCACTCGGCTATTTTCATTATCTAAACGAAGAAGCGATCGTTTCTTCGACATTACAATTTTAATACGGAATAAACAATGACCGACTCCCCACTAATTTCCCAAATTTTCTCATTTGACATTTCAATTATCTCCCAGTTAATTGCGCAGACCGCTCAAAAGTGAAAATTTATAATCACTTTTTAACCTTATTTCGAAAACTAAATTAATTAATCTCCGATAGAAGTGATCGCCAGTGTGCATCTCTCGAATGAATCGAAGGGAATCGTTCGATACGATTTATAAGGAAAATTTCGCCGATATTATTCGGTATAATTTCTCTTTCGCGTCGAGCTCTCGTCGTAAATCGTAAGGGTTATCGATCACGATCACTGGAGATCCGCATCGGAATATTGTTGGTTCGCGTGCAAAAGGAATCGCGATCTCGACGAAAATGAAAATTATTCCCCCGAATAATCGCAATTAATTATCGTGACAGGTGTATCTCGAGGCGTTAAAATTGCGCGACCTTTTGATCGTTTCAAAAAAAAAAATGGATTGGCGAGAAACGTGTGTATAAAAGGGGGGGGGGGGGGGAAGAAAGATCGTTACTTTGGAATTTATTGGCTCGTAGCCTTTTATCGCGAGAAAGGGCGCGAGAAAGGGTGGTGGAGGTTTTTCGTGGTTTTCGAAGCTCGCGCTTAATCGAGCCGTCAATTTGATTCTCCAAATCGATTCTCGCGTACAAAAATCGTCAATGTCCAGAGGCGTGAAATTCTCTCTCTTATCTCGCGATACCTAATCTCTCTCTTTTTTTTTTTTTGACGATCGAAATTATTTTTTTTAAATACCTCGATCAATCTGGAGACGAGCTCTCTTCTCCGATTATTTAAACTATAGGCGAGCCGATCGAGGTTAATTTTTGTAAAATTATCTTTGTATCCACGTGGTATTCACGTGGAATCTAAACAAACAGATAGCGTTCTATCTGTGAAAACGAATAGAGACGAGTGGTAATACGTAATAGATGTACGATAAACAGCGTCGAAGAACAGCGTTGAAGAAAACACTGAATGAAAGAATGAAGATCTACAAGATTTCTGCGAATCGAAAAAAAAAAAAAACGCCAACATCCACTATCCCTTTGAAACGCAGAATAACAATCACGAGCGTTCCAGGAAAATTCCATCGAATCGTCGTGTCTCCAGTCCAATTAATTTCGAGAAAACATATTCGAAACATTTTGAAATTCTCTCGCGAAGAGAATTTCCGAATCGAACGAGAAAAAATGAAATAAGAGAGTTAGACGGAGAGTATCCTGCGAACAACAATTCGATATATCGTATTTTCCATGGAATCGGAACGGAGGAAAAAGCAAGGCACGGCTTATCAAAGGTACATAGTTACGTAACGTCTAAGCCTGATAAGGAGGTTGATACAGGTATTTATCGATTCCAGATGCGTGCCGAGTAATCGTGCCGATAATTGAAACTACAATTTCATTGAACGATCTGAACAAAAGGAAAGGTGTGTGTGTGTGTGTATAGATCCGAAAAACGGATAATCGATCCTGCTCGGATTCGACGCGCTCGATTCTTCGGTATCAACTGTGAAACGTTTCTCGAATATTATTTGTTTCTATGAAATAATGTTGGGAAATATTCGAGCAGCCTTGGGAACCTGAGTGTCGCTAGGTGGAAAGATAACTGAGCAAATTGCGGAACAAATTATAGATAAAATTTTATATCTGCGAGTTTTAGACGTTACACGTCAATTTTATAGTATATATGTACTTTTAAAGAAAAAAAGAGTGCGATCCTTGGACGAGATATGAAATTTTCCAGCCAAATTAATAAAATTTGAAGAATGGATCGATTAATGGAAGAGTTTAGAAATTCTTTAAAATGTTTGAAAAAAAGTCTCAGATTCGATACAAATACGATAATAAGTTTCCTCTTATCAGAGCGAGAATGCAAGGCTCGTTCGATCTCATTTTTATCGCGTTTAAAATCTAAAGTGTGTGCTTGGATGGGTAATAAGAAAATGGACAAAGGAAAGAAAATTGAAGGATTTCTAAGATTTTATATACACACACGTGTTCCCATCAAAGGGGAGAGGCTCGATCTCAAAATATTAAATATAATGCACGAGGAAATATAAAACGATCATCATCCGTGGTTATAAATCGAGGAACGGCAAGCGAACAACCGAGAGATGCCAGAATTAACAAATATCTCATTTTTCTTCTCTCACTTTCCCTCAATTAGAAACTCGTATCGAAATGAAGTAGCGGCTCGACTCGCCAACCAGCCCATCCATCTGTCACGCGGCGGCAGCAATCGCATCACGGCGCTCGCCATCGATTTATCGCTGCTGCCACGATATACACTTTATTATCGTTCGAGTATCGTTTCCCTTCCTTACCTCGTATCCTTATCACCGATCGCCCCCTCATATAGACGAAGGGGGCAATTGAATGGGTGGACGACACAACCTTGATCAAGATTCTCGCGGCCGTAAGAAGAAGTTGGTGGTCCACGAAGTTCAATCGTGGGAACGGAAAGCGACCGAGCTTGTTAAGCGGAGCGGAGAAAACCGGCGTTGGCCGATGTGTGCCAACCATAAAAGAGCAATAATCAGCGAGCCACGCCACGGTTCAGGTCGAACTCGGCCACTGGCCATTGCTGGAAAAGTGAACGGTGGTGGTGCGCCTCTCTGTGACGAAATACCGCACGCTCGAAGTTAGATCATTCCCTCTCTCCCTTTCTCTGAGAAAAGTGCGCTTAATTAATGCCGTTCCTAATTAATTTCCACAACGATCGTTTTCTTTTTTAATTTCATTCATACCAATTTTATTTCAATTAATTCTTAATGAAACATGCGATGATAAAGAATATGCACACTCGAGAAAATATTCTATAAATAATATGGAGGAAGAACGAGCTTCCATTCGCTCTTCAAGAGTTTGCTCTTCGTTTTCGGGAGCAAGCAAAAGAAAGTGAAAAGTTCGATCTTTAATTCGTCGATAGAAACGAGACACGAAGATGTGAGAATAATATCGAGGAATATGGAGGAACGAAATTTCCAAAATACTCGGCCGAGAGGTTTGGAGGAAGAGGGGCGGAGGATTTATTTACTCGCAGAAAACGCGGAGGAGTGCGAGCGCGCCGGTACCTCGTGTGGCGTTTCACCGTTCTCTATGACGAAATCGCCGCCAGGCCAGGCGAAACCGGGCGTCGAGAATAGAAAAGAAAAGATTCTCATTTCTCTATCGACGGTTAACGAAGAAACGGTTGGTTTGCTCCGCGGCCAACAGAATCCGTAAGCGAGCGCCGCTGCTTTCACGCGGCTCGCTCGAAATCGACGAAGGAGGAACAACAGGCCGATGGAATAAAGGGCGCTTGTTCCTCGCCTTTCTTTTTCAAGCCGTGGCGAGATTTATTATTAGGCGTTTCGTCACTGTGACGCAAGGACGGATACCTCGCGGAGACGATACGTCGAATCGAATATTTATCATCCGGAGATCGTTCCAAGAGGTGTGTTTCTTTTTTTTTTTTTTTTTTTTTTTTTTTGATGAAATGTCAATGAACAATTTTTGATTTGTGAGCGCGAGGAGATATATAATGGATTACACATGGGGGAGAAATTTTTTTTTTTTTTTAATATCGATGATATTCCACGAAACGATGATTATCGATATATGTATATAACAACGGCACGCGAAAGTGTTTGATTTTTATTTTTCATAAAATTTTGCCAATGTGTAGGAAATAATAGGTTGATACATGAAAAATCAATGCGGAAATTTTTTTCTTTTTTTTTTTTTTTTTTTTTTATATATAAATATAACTTTGTTAATGGAGAAAAATTTTAAATTAAAGTTACGAAATTGATTATTTCGTTGTAAAAAAAAATAAATTGTATTCAAAGCGTGAAAAGAATTTTTCTTCGAGGAAAAATCTTGGAAGAAGAGAGAAAAAAAAAAAAAAAAAGAATTATCTCAATAGCAATTACAGAATATTCCGGACCCTTTAGAAAAAAATGGAAAATAAGAAACAGATAAAAAAAAAAATTAATATTCCATTGTGTTTCTAAATTAATAATCCGCGCCAACGCGTGTAATTACGTATCATTTCAATAGATGTGATAAAAAAAATTCATTCGCATTTTCTAAGATGTGTTTCAAAATAAAATCGAGAAAACGGACGAACGAACCAAAGAAATCTAATTTTAAAATTTCGAATAACGAAAAATCGCGTGATATGTGAATAATAATTTGAATCCCTCCCCCTCCCCCTCCCTCCACCCTCGCAAAAGATTAAGAAGAGAAATCGACACGATTAGAATAAAAAAAAAAAAAAATTACAATTATCGATAGAAATGTTATTGTTCTCTATTCGAAACACGTATTAAACATAACATAATAAACACAACACAATAAAATGAGATAAATCGCTTAAAAAATTGCGAGATGTTGCATAAGAATCTGCGCCAACACGACTGCGCAAAATCTGAATCTGAACTCGTGTAATCATTAATCGTAAAATTGATACAAAAAAAAAAAAAAAAAAAAAAAATGCTCGAGCAATTGCTCGAGCAACGGATACAAATAAAAAGAGAGAAAATAATTAATAAACAAACAGTATCTGTATTAAGATCCTGTACAAGAGGATGTACCGTTGTTTCGTCATTTTCGTCATTTTCTCGCATGCATCCTCGCATCAAAGTATCAAAGTATATATAGAAAGTAACTATAATAATAGATTCGATAACTTTATAACGTGAAAGTATCGAAAATTTTACCGAGAAACGATCGATAAAATTGATAAAATATAAAAGTTCACAAGGAGATATCCTTCAATAGGGATCTTTCAATAGAAATTTATACATCCCTTGTATCGCAATATTATATTTATATTCGTCGTTAAAATTATCGCAAAATTATGTTCGCAAAAAAAAAAAAAAAGAAGAAAAACAGACAGAGGCAAAAGAGATTCGATCATCGTGAAATTCCTCGGAGAAAACGATTCCAATTTGAAAACAGATGTAAAGATAGGGAAAAATTGATCGTTTGCACGACACTAAAAATGGACGAAACTGCCAAGTTTGGATTTGTTCCGCTCGGCCTCTGACCCCCTTAATGATTACGGGTATCAATTAACGGTGCATGTTTCCTGTTAATGAGAGTCCAAAAGGCGCGCCACGAAACTGATAATTAAGCAGATAACGAGAAGATGGAAGAAAACACGATGGTCGAAAAGTGTGCACCGGCGTTATCAATTTTTCTAGCAATTCGATATTAATTCCGAGCTAGCTGTTTCAATCTCCATCGAAAGATCGTCCAACCTGAAGAACGGAACATTACAAAACGATGACACATCTGTTCCAGCCAAATTGCCGTGGGATTACTGGACTTGAAGATGTTACACGAACCTGAAGAACCGGTTTCAAAGCGTACTGAGGACGGAAAAAAAAGAGAGAGGGAGAGAGAGAGAGAAGAAAAAATGAAGGAAAGAAAAAGAGAAAGAAAACTCGTGGGTCCAGCGTCGATCATTTACCCTCCTTCGTGTCATCCAACTCCACGTTTTCTGATTCTTTACCGTTTCCTCTATTACCTTCTGGACCTTCGTCTCTACCCGCTTTCAAATGCTCGTTACATCCTTAACGCATCGAGAATTTCTCTCGTCGTCGACACGTGTTTTTTCCTACAATTTGTAGACACTGGTTCGCTTCTTTTCCCCCTCATCCCGCTTTATTATTATTATTATTATTATTTTTGTTTCTGAGGAGGAACGAAACGCAAGAAGTCGCATCATCGTTGGGATGTCCGATGCTGACGGACGTTCCAAGCTAAACAGCTATCTGTTGAGTCGAGAAAGATGAGTTATCTCGTCACTCGTGCGTTCTTTTGCAACTGGAATGACGCCAAACTTTAATAGTTACACTTACTCGTTCGAAACGGCATTATATACTGAACCTCGTTTGTTTTTGATCTATGTAAGAATCATCCTTATCCTCCATCTGACGAGATTTCCGATCCGAGAAAAGTGTTACGAGATCGTTGTGTGGCAGAGATTGATATCTGCCTTCTTTCTTCCTTTCAAAGAACGTACATAAAAAAAAGGAAGGAGAGAAAATTATTTATTTATTTCCTTTATTTCCTCTATTATTTCTCTAAATTTCGTAATTACGCGTGTCGAGAAAAGATCGAAACTTGGACGAAAGTGGGATGTGTACACGCGATTATACGCGGCGTGTTGAGACGATTTACACGGAAATGACGACACGATAAATCCGGTGGTGTCACGGTTGGAGCTGGAACCACTTTATACCACCACCACCACCCCCATCCACCCCCTCCGATCGAGGGGTTTATTCGGCTTCTCTCCGTGATTTAGAGAGATCGAATCGATCCGCCCGCTCGAAAATTCTGCCCGATGCCATTCCCCTAATTTCTGTTTTCCGCCTGGATCACGACTGGGGCTGGCTGAGGTGAATATTATTCGACCAATACCTCGAGATTTCGTGCATACCGAAGATGTTGTGAATACCGATAATTGGAAATTGAAAATCCCGACAAGCACGTGTAATTCCGTTGACTTTTTGAGTATTGTTCGGTGTAAATTATTAATAACACAAATGTGATCGTTTCCAGTAATAATAAAACAACGAAGAAAAATGATCGATATTTTAAGAAATAATTCAATTGCGAAATATCTCTGATAATAACTAATCCTAACCAATCCAATTATTTTCTTTCGTTACCTTAATATCGATAATTATCGATAATAGACGTTTGTTTATCAATTCGAATATCGATCGATATCCCCCCGCGATTTATTTTCACGAAGAAGAAAAGGAATGAAAGAAAGAGAGGAAGAAGAGGGGGGGGGAGAGATGTCGAGCTCAAACGCGCACACGTATAGAGACGCGAAGCGCGTTGTTCGTACACCGCGTGGGAGGTCGCTAATTTATTGCGCATTAACGTCACTTATATCTAACCACGCACAAGACGGCTCGTGCTGATCCAACTCGTATTGTCGCGCACCGTGTCATCGTTCAACTTTCCATCTCTCGGAAGACAAGTTTTCCCAAAACAACTCGACTCGAGCGTGAGAAATTAAGAGAATTTTTAGTTTAACGATCCTTGCCGGAGGGAGGACACCTCGGCGATTTTAATCTCTTTTTCTTTTTTTCTTTCCTCTACATGGTGTCGATACAAAAAATATCAATTGCTTTATTTTTCGCGATATCAACATGTTCCTGGATAAAAAAAAAAAAAAAAAAAAATATCAAAAACTATATAATAAATTACTGTTACGCGATTACACTCGAAAAAAGTTACATCGAATCGCGACAAAATATATCAAAAATATATGGCTTTCATCGGGGGGAAGGGAGAAAATTCATATTTCAACGGTTTAAATATATCCGTATTGCACGTGATGCAATAGAAAACCGGGCGACGGTTTCAAAAGTTAATCTTCCCCGCTAATGTTTAATTCCTCCTTAACGAGGAATCGCGATAATTATTGGAGGGGGGATGGGGGGGGGAGAAAGGGAGAGAGAGAGAGAGAGAGAGAGGTTTTGGTTTCGAACGAATTTTGAAAACGAACGGGAGGAGAGGAGAGGCGCGCGACGAGGAATCCTCTCTCGCTCGTTCGTCCTTAATTGGGTTCGTGCCACTGTGTTAATAAATGCGGCCAGGCAAGTGCATTCTGCGCATTGCGAAGTCCGGCCACGCGTATACCCCAGGCCCTTATAAAGGCTCAATCAGCCTGATCCCGATTGAGTCATTAATTGCCTTAAAGAGGGCAAGGCCTTGTCTACGCTGCCTCAAATGCAAAGCTGCGAGAGCGGATTTCATTCAAGAAACCGGACGAATTTCCTCGTTTCGAGCGCTCATTAGAATTCTCCACTTTGCTTCAAAACCAACTCTCTCTCTCTCTCTCTCTCTCTCTCTCTCTCTCTCTCTCTCTCTCTCTCTCTCTCTCTCTCTCTCTCTCTTTAAATAAATAAGATAACCAGCGATGATATCCTCCTTCCTTTTGGTATTCGTTTCGACGAATTTTAATTGATTTTTATTCAACAAAGGAAAGTTGTTTATAATGGGAAAACGCGGGAAATTTGAACGAGAAGAAGGAAAAGAAAAGTAGGGAGAAGAAACCGACCGGAAAATAAGCTATTCGACAATATCAAAGTGATTAGAGAGTGTATGATGTACGCGGTTTGTTCGTCAAATTCTAGTTATCCACGATAGCGCGTATACTTTGGTGGAACGAATGACAATAGGAGAGGGAGAGGAACGTCGTTTGCAAAAGCGACGCGAGAACGCCTATCTCCTCTCCTCGTGCATTATGAAGAAGGATGCATTTCCTTCCACTTTTACAACAACTCCGTCTTGGATATTTCAACCGACCATTTCCTCTCCTCCGGCCCTTAATGCATCGCCATTTAATAACCCCATAAAACGGGGCCGGGGAATGAATCATTCTAAAAAGCTCGAGAGTGTCTTTTCTCGCCTCCTTGAAGTCAGGGCCGATTGGTCTCGTCAATCTTATCTCGCGAACCTTGATGGAGAGATGATCGAACACGGTACCGTTTGCCTCGAGGGATCGGGCTTTTAAGATATTGGGCGAAATTTTTCCCGGAATCTTGCCGGGATTAATTCCTCGTTCTCGATTTTTAAGGAAACTAACGCTTAAGCGTGTGCGATACACGATCTTTCTACTTGGCTTCTTTCGACGGTGATTTCACTTTGAAAGCACAATTTCCACGGGAAAGTAATAATTATTATTGTTATTTGGGATAATTTCTCGCGATTAATTTCTTTGGAACAAAAAGAAAGAGACGGTAGCTTTTGTGGTGGATTATTTATTCAAAAAGTTGCAACAGTAAAGTAAGAGTAAGTGTACAAGCGAATGGCAGTGATCCCAAATTCCGAATTTTCAGAAGGAGATGAACGATCGAGAGCCGAAAGATGTCTGTTGCTCGAAGAATCCGAGCGAACCAACGTCGAAGAAACGAAAACAAAGCGACGTCTATTAAATTGCGGAATACGGAATTCGTCAGAAACACCTGCACGCAACTGTGTGGGTGACAGCCCACTCGACTCGAGGAGGACTCGATTGGCCTAGATAGTGAAATCCGATGATTCCAGAGGAACGAAAAGGATGTCGTTATATACGATCGCAACACCGAAAATGCAACACCGAGTCTCTCTTCGTTTCATGCATTATGAGAAAGGAAGCGCTTCTACCGGCATCCCCTGTGTTCTCGAAACACCGTGGCCCCAGGCGCTTCCATAACTTCGTTCTTGCCTACCCAACCCTCTCTCGCAGTTTTCCCGCCTTTTTGCTCTTTCCCTCCCCTCTCGCTTTCCCTTTCCAACCTCCAGTCTCCTGTCGATCAGAAGAAAAGAAGCCGAAGAAGAAGAAGAAAAAGAAGAGGACTAGAATCGCCTCGATCGATCGTCATCCAACGTTTATTAATAATAAATTTGCAACGGGGGAGGAGGAAGAGGAAAAGGGATTCTCGATGCCTTCTTTCTTCCATCGAACGGATGTGATTTATAATACGTTCGAATAATGATTCGTATGAAGGGATTAATTATTAATTATTGAGAATATGAAAATTTCACTTATATGTCACAACGCTTACGCCCTACGAAGTTTCCAATTCGAATTGAATATGTAACGCGCCAGAATCTCGATTATTCGAAGTTACGGTTAAATTACAGTCGTTGGTTGAATCGAACTTTAAACCGGATATAATCGAACTAGTGAAGTTGTATTTCGTGCGTAAAAATTTAAAAATAATAATTATCGTCCTTCCGTAAAGATCCAATGGAAGACATTTTTACTTTTACCCCTAGTGTTCTAATATCATTTAGAACAGCGTGATTTCGAAACGTTAAAAGGAACGTTAGAAAGTAAATGGAAAATCGTGGCGCGTTTTCGAAATGCTCGGTTCGATCAAAGCAAAGTTTTGGAACGTTGGTTATACGTGATTTCTTCCTGTTGCTTTTACCCCTTCTCGACAGCCTGTTTCTCCCCTTCATCCCCTTTTTTGGCACCGTATGCCCGTTTTTATGGGCTGCCTCGAAACTTTGCCCCCCTCGTCGCGTTCAATGAAACTCGTGAATCGTTTTTTCGAGGGGTCCGCCACGTCGTTGTCGTTGTTCGATTTCCAGCCAACGTTTTTCGTCGTGAAAAAAATAGGAGAGAGAGAAAAAAAAAAAAAAAAAGAAAGAAAAAGGAAAAAGAAGAACAAAAAAAAGGCTCTTTGAATTTTTTAAAACGCATTACACGCGAAGTTTTCGACTCGTCGTTTTTTTAAATATAATCTCGTTGGATGATCGAGTCATCTCCGCTACCAACCTAACCTATACGCGTCGAGTTTGCGTATACAATTATTAAGTTAAAATGGTTATTGCATCGTCCGTGTTTGGAAAAAAAATCACGGAATCTATTCCGTAAAATTCTATTAAAGATCGCCAGAGAGTTCGTTAGGAGAAATAACTATAATAAGAAAAGGTGTTGGTTGTATATTACGTAACTTTGGATAAGTAGAAAATCAAGTTATATTATTAGCACGTATTATTTAAATACGTAATGTAAAAGCGCATAATACGCTTTTATTTTATTTCGTATTTTACGTTTTAATAACGTAATCGTGATCGGTCTCGACGATTCTCTCCCGATCGAACGCGACACAAATCGTTTTCCTTACAAGAACAATGACGTAACGAAAGACGTATTTTTATAATTTTAGCCTTTAACGGACTATACGTGTCGTAAGCAGATTCCTGACACTCTGAAATACCTTTCGGTGTACGCGATATAGCGTGTCCAGCCTCTAAATAAACTTCGAACGTTATAAAACACATCCGTCCAACCTGACGTGCGACCAAAGAGCGAACGTTCATTCGTCTCTGTGCCAAGTCTTCCCTAGCTAGAAAGAAACAATAGCGAATTCGAAACCATCGCTCTTCGATTTCCCCTCTGATCCTCGTCCAAATGACTGCTGCCAGCCAGCCTTGCTTCCTCTTCGTCTGTTAACCCTAAAATTGGCTGTCAATCACAACGTTGCCCGCGAAATTTTCGAGAAAATTTCTTCTTCTTTAATATCCATTTTTTTTTTTTTTTTTTTTTTTTAATAACGAATTACAATTCCAATCCAGACGTATGACGTGTATTTCTCACGAAGAAGGCAGTGTTCCAACAACGATGTGTCACAACAAATTAACACGTCGTTAAGCTACGTGGAGATACGTATAATTTGATTGAAATTTTTACCAATGCAGAAATATTGTAATATATATATATATATATTCATTGGTGTGATTGTAAGTAACAAGGAGAAATGGTCAATCAATGATTAAAATCAATGATATTGGTTTGGTACGAAGAAGAAAAGATTGAAAAGAAGGTTGGAAAAATAAATCGAACGAGATATTATTTCCTTTGCTCGTTTTTTAAAAAAAAAAAGAAAAGAAAAATTAAAACGAAAGCCAATGCAAACCTGGTAAAAACCGAAATTCCGAAGAAAGAAAAGTAAAAACGAAACTTTTAAAAGTTTTACGATACGTTGCCACCAAATTGTATCGAGTGCTAACTGCAAAAATCAAAAGACACCGCTCCAGACGAAAGAAACGTAAAACGAAACTATCAAAAGTTTACTTATTCTCGGTGAAATTTTTGGCTTGAACGCAACGATTATTATCCCTATATATATATATATAAAGTGCTGGCTCTCGCAAACACAATCTACGTTTCCTGGAAACTTTTAAAAATCGAGGGGAAAAACGAGGAAAGAAAGAACGATTTTTCGGCGAGGATGGAAAAAGGCAGGGCCAGCCGGGAGGAAATTTCGAAATCGTGTTCAAGGCACAATGCGTGAATTTTTGGATCGCACGCGCGGTTATGCGTTGCGTAAGCACGAGAACACCGCCGCTGGCGTTTACACGCACGTGCGACGACGGAATTAGCCAAGACCTCGTTGTGTACCGACGACGACGACGACGACGACGACGAAGGTTCGTCCGTTGTCCTCCTGACCGAGCCATCCTCCAAACCCTTCTTTCGCACTTTCTCCTTCCGAGATCCAAATCTGACCGCTACTTTTCACCGTCCCACGACGAAACGTGGACAATTTTAGAAAGCGAAATGCACATATATATCGAAACCGATTTTCGCATTTTTGGAAATTTCTATTTCGTCTCAAGCGAGATACTAAGAAGATGATTTTGGGGGATGTTTGCCTCGGATTTCCGTAAAATATTGCGAATCGAAGTTAACTGGTTCGCGAATTATTTCTGAATTGTAACGTTTTGGTCGCATCGAGGAATATATTCTTATTACAAAACAGAAACATACGAAACTCGTGACATTCAATTGGAGTTACTGAAAGTAAGGCTGTGCCAATAATTTTATGACTCACTGTTTGTGACAAAGATGATACGTATGTATATCGAGTGACCTTCGTTTTCTTCCACCGTTCCTCGGCTCGATCGCCGAAAATTTCGTGAAGTAAAAATTTTGTACAAAAAGGAAAAAAAAATGGAGAGAGAGAGAGAGAAAAAAAAAGTGCAATAACTCAATGTTTATATTCAATGCGTGCTTTAAATTAACGTCCTTCGAACGTTATTAAACGTGGTTGGAACAATTCCACATACGAAATAATTGAAATTCCTTCCAATATGACGCCTTGTATACGGATTGTCAGGAAGACACCAAAGTGTAAGTCCATGCACCTGTTCTACACGTGTTCGTAAAAGGCACGTGCCTCTCACCGTTCTCGTCGTGGCCATTCTTCGTCTCATGTTTCTTCGTCGACGCTCAAGAGTTGTTCTCCGTTTCGTCTTATCACGCTTCAATTAACATCGCAAAATGTATCTTAATTATCCAGGATCGGAATATTAATTAAAGGATGCGATAAATAATTTGCGATTGGGAAGAGGCTTAAGACTGTATGCGTTGTTTTTCTACTTTTTCGCGAATACAAATAATACAATTTTACTCTTATTCGCCTTGCCTTTGTGTGTACAAGGTATTGTAACGGATGAAATCATACCGATTAAAATGACGCTCTGAATGTAAAACTCAATTGGATCATTAGATCATTGTCGCGATATTCACTTCCGTTCTTCGTATAATTTATTTCACGCTCGAAACATTTCGAATAATCACAACAATCGTTTCAAAGTCGGTTTTATTATTAATATTAAGAGAATATTAAGAAAATTCGCGAGGTTGGAAAAAAAAAGGAAAGTATTTCTTTCCCCAGATTATTGTACGTCTCAATCAAAATCCGTGATAGAATAGAAACTACCTCGATTAAATATTCATTTCAGACGCACAAATCCGTGAAACATTAACAAATTCACCGTACGAGCGAGCTTTTTGGACGCGTCCAAAACCTCGATTTCCCGATCGTGAAATTGAAACGGCGTTTAATGGATGCGCGTTTTACACGTTGGAGTGGAACAGGTTTTATCCGCGGGCGGATATCCGTCCGATCGAATCGATTCCCCGGTGTGTGACACAAGTAAATCCAGCCACGTCTTGAAAAACGTGAGATCATCCGTAAGGCCTGGTTTACATTATCCGCGGGTAAGCGTGCCGTGGCAAGGCATGACAAGCGTGAAGAACCGCGATCCGTTAAGGTGAGACGAGGTGTCGTCTCACTCGGCAAGCCGAGACCGACTCGTCTCTAGCGTTACAATATCGCGTGGCGCGTGGCTGGTGCATCGCAGCCACGCGTGCCTCGAGCTTTCTCCTCCTCCTTTCTCCATCCTCATCGCGCTTTATCTTGCTCTTCTACGATTCTTCGATACGGATAAATCCGTAAATTGTCCCGCAAGATTCGATGGAAACGTGGTTTCGCTTCGTCGCTTCTTATCCTTTCTTTTTTCTTTTCTTTTTTTTTTTTTTTTTCTTAGGATTCAAGAAGAAGAAAAAAATGCAACCAAAGATAATATTTTTATATTCGATTTTGCGACAAAATCGATCCGCGATTCCAGGGAAGAATTGAGCACGTAGTTGGACTAATTCGGTGGCAAAGGGCAGTGGCCTTCGATTAATTTATTTCGAACGCGCGGAGGCGGTCCAAGGGAGGAAAGTTATGATTTAGCGAGGAATAATCGCTCGGCCGGTCGAGCGGATCTAAAAATAATCCTCGCGCGGTTTGATCTACACGGGCTGGGTTGTGAGCGATGCCAAGATAGGCCACGAGTCCTATCGTTTCTCTGCACGGCCGCCCGGCCTGACTGTGATGAATGTATAGAAATTTTGCGCTCTCCCGACCGTCTTGGCCCGATCTTCCTCTCTCGATCCCGCTTTCGCGCTCCCTTCGAAACCGATCTCGAAATCGTTCGATATTCTTTCGAAAGATTTTAAAAGATTTTATTCCATTCTCGTCGAGCAACGTTTCTTTCTTCTTCAAGAAAGGTTGTGGTTAAAATTAATTTTGGAATATTAAATGGATATCGTTCGGGATGAGAGAGAGAGAGAGATTATACACAAAGGATATACATCATTCTCGAAGGAAGGAATTTGAGATTTATCGAAATTTATCGCAACTTTACCAGGCATCAACCCTTATTCCTTATTATTTCGATACTTGGAATTCCAGTTTTGATTTCGAGTTTTTCTTATGATAAATCGATCCATGTGCCCGCGAAAAATTCCCGATCTTCGACTCGTATCGGAAAAAAAAAAAAAAAAAAAAAAGGAAAAGAAACGGCCTCGAGAAATGGGAAAAATGGCTGATCGATCCGATCGATCGCCACACATCATAGCATGCATTTTCAATGCACGGCCGTTGGAACGTGTGCTCCAACACAGAGGCAACGACATACATCGACGTGCACAAGGATACGCGTGCGAGCCACCTTGACACTGATACGCGGCAGTGATACGCGGCGAAGAAAGAAAACCGAACCAATAATAACACACTCACCCTGAAACGCGCTCGAGGCGAACACGCGCCTCTTCTTCCTCAGACGGTGCACCTCAGCGACATTGACGCAAGACACCGGATCGATAAATAGGTTGCGTAATAAACGCGGTCGGAAATCGCGTGGCGCGTTAGTGGTACGATTGTAATTGCGCACCTGTGCGAGCGGTTCACAGTTCATTTCACAAAGGAAACTGGCGCGTGGTGGAGTCACGATTATGGAATCACGGCCTCTCTCATCTCGGCCCGGTTTTCACCACCGCTCGGCTGACCAGTCAATAAAATATCAAGCTATATTTCAAACCGCCGCTTAAACGGGCCACCGCCGCTTCCGACAGCCTATTGAAAGGATTGAATTTCTTAGAGGCGTAGCAGCACATGTGGGAAGGTCTTATTAAGTTACCACGGTGTAACGCGATAAATCACGGCCAAATGCTTTTGTACCGATTACCAAGTGTGCGAGGACAGGTGTAAATGAAAATTCTTTCCATAAGTATTCATTATATAACAGTTGTGAACAGGATCGGATCGGAACTTTTGCGTTTATCGATGAAGAGTAATCTTTGGAAAAATCTTACATCCGCACTGGTAACAAGCGTATCCCGAGAGCGCCTATCGGTAATCAATACCTCCGATATCTGTTCTTCCCCTGTGTATACGGGGCCGTCTCAGGGGCGTTAATTGCGCGAATCATCAAAATTTCACGAAAGGAAGAAGAAACGCGTATTGTAAGAAACTCGATCGAGAATATTTATGCGTGGAGCTCTGGCTAGGGCCACGCATCTCGTACGGGGAGGCGAGGAGAAATTCTCGTAGGAGAACGTGGGAGACGCATAAATTGACGCGTCCCTCTAATTTTCCTCATGAATATTCCTTCGTTATATCAATTAAAATCGCCGTGACGCCTGAATATTTATCACGGCCACATAAATTTATTAGAAACTGCATAATCGTAAGTCTGGAAAAACGGCGATCGGCCTCGCCCACCCCTGTTTCTTACTGTGAAAAAATTCTTCGTATTTCATTTCTTTTTTTTTAAGTGGCCTGACCTCGCGACACGTGGATCGAATATCGAGTCGAGCTGAAGATCGGGGAAATATCCATATTTTGAGGAGCGAGTTTGTTGGAAAATTGTTGCTACGATGGCATTTGACGAATTGTTCTAAAAAAAAAAAAGGAATATTTTCACAACGGAAATAGGAACTCTTTCGCAACACGTGTCCGGAAACAAGAAAAAAAATTTTATTCACTTACGTATATACCAACACGTTTGGTAAGTTCTCAATTAGCTCCAATTAGTCTCGTTTCAGAATCATTCCACGTTCTCATTCTCGTTCTTCCACACAACCCCGGAGGAATCCGAATTTCACGCAAGAAATCTCGAGGGGAGCGCCGAAAAATCTCTCGCAAATCGGTATAAATCGAAACCAATCTCAACGCTCGAGCGAACAGTCGAAGGAACAGCAGCGCGCCTCTCCACTTATTGCAAAACAGCCAGGCGGCCGCGTGGAGGAATTGAAAAATAACTGACTAATCTCGAATCTGACGAGAGAGGCGAGATTACGGTCTCCTCGCCTCTCTACGAAAGTAACGTTGTATACGTGCGAGAAGCGTAACTCCATCGGCATCTCTCCCACCAGCGAGCGACACCTAACTCAACCTCGACTAATTGCGCAACCTGCACTACCTGTCACAGCTAATCTTTTTTTTTTTTTTTCCTTTGTTTTTCCTCTCTCCCTCTCTCTCTCTCTCTGTTCGAAGAAGAGTCGATATCAGGGTGTGTCGATAATGAGATTCGTGGTGGGATCAAGCTTTTTTGGAGGATCGATCGTGGTGGAGGTTAACACAATGGAGGAGAAGCGGAAAAGTTGATACGTAAAAATGTCGGTCGAGGCTTATTTATCAAGTTGCGAGCGTATCGAAGTTTGCGTTAGACGAGAGAGGGAGAGAGAGAGAGAGACGGTGGTGCGATAGAGATAAGCTGTATCTGTATCTCGCTTCGTCTAATGCAAACTCAAATTGATTAGAGGCGAACGTTTGTGTAAAATTAAATTTGTATGAATACGATCGAAAGAAGTGGAGATTTATTTTTCGAACGGAGAATATTTCGTACTTTTTTCACGATCGATTAAAATAATGTCGATCAAAATTTTTGTACACCGTGATTTTTTTTTTATCCCGTTTCAGTTCAGAGATGAGAAATTTGTCGCTTGTGCCTGCGACTCGACATTTTTGCAAATTTGACAAATTTTATGTTTGTTTTCTCTTCTTCAAAAATCGAAGAACCGAGTGTCTTGTCTCTCCGTCTTCGAAGTATCACTTCGTGATATTCAATAGCGAAACTTTTGATTGGCAGGCTGCAATTTCTAATCTCGAAATTGCCAAACAGCCGCGCGAGATTCTTCGATTCTCTTCTTTCGCGAGAAAGGCTTGAAAAGGATCGACAGAAACGAATTTAATGAACAGAAAGAGGAAGATGATCCAAAGAAATCGATTTTCGTTTCATTTTTCATCACACGCGCTTAAATGAAATTACAACTACGTTAAAAAAAAAATTTTTTTAACGATCATTTACCTACTACGTAAAAACCAATTCATGCGCGTGGTTATTAAGATTATCATCCAATGATTACACTTAATACACGTAATGCGTAAGCAAAAAAAAAAAAAAAAAAAAATATGAAACAACGCAAATATCGAAAAATATGTAGGAACCTGAGTGAATGAGCGAGAAGGGGGGGCTTTCGAACCGAGAAATTATTCGAGTCGAAATTAAACGCGAAATCAGGAGGATGATACCGCGCATTCCATGAAAAACCATGCTGCTCGTCATTATCGAGCGGTTGTGTCGTTCGAGTCTCTTTGTCATCGTTATCATTGCGCAACGAAGGCTAATACGAATACACGCATAATCTCACCGTGTCGTCCACTCCGTGTTCCCACGAATACGCGATATCCACACGTGTATGCATATATATATATATATATCCGATCTATCTATCGAGAAAGCGCGCGCTGTGTGCGATTGTGGCCACGAGGGGATGACCGCGAGAGAAAAAAAAAAAAAAAAAAAAAAAAAAGGAGAAGAATAGAGAATAAAAATGGAAAAAAGAAGGAGATGAGAATGGCGGGGAGGAGGATGGCGGCGGCGGTGGTCGGTGTGGTCGTTGACGTTGACGAAGCGACGGTGTTTGACACGAACAGGTTTGACAGTGATTTTGACAGCGACACGACGGTGTCTTAACGGTGGACACGTGCGCTAGTTTAACAAACGGTTTATCGCACTCGTGGCGTTCAACACTTTGCCGGTAACGAGAGAGGCCGATCAATAAATCCGTACGTACGTTTCGTACGTACGATTGGGATTGTTATCTGGGGGGGAGGGGAGGAGTCTATGAAGATAAGATACGATTTTTAGAATTTTTAGAATCGAGATACTTGGAACGATCTTTTCTTTTCTTTTCTTTTTTTCTTTTCCTTTTTTTCATTTGGAGAGAATGAATGGGAGGACGATCGATGGGACGAGGAAGGAATGGTGGAGAGATAAATTTTCTTCCATGGTAAATTGCAGGCTTAAAATTTAAGCATCGTAGAATATGCTGGGTATTATGCAAATTAAGGAAAATATTACGTTGATGCATATGAAATCGTCGTTTTATCAAATACAATTTTAAATTTAAATTTAAACGTGTAGCTTCCGTAGCGTGGCTTTCTTTTTAAATACTTTTTCGATACAACTGCTCCTCTCTCTCTCTCTCTCTCTCTCAAACGAACGTTCTAAATTAATCGATAAACTCTGATCGAAATTCCGTATTATTAAAAGTATCCAAAGTTTGCGAAACTCGAAATAACCATACGAAGAGGACACCAGAGGAAGCGACGACAGATCGATCCATCGGTGCGTGTACAATTCGAGAATTAACCGCGTTAATTCTCAAGATATCGAAAGAGTGGAAATATAATAGAACAGGCACTAAGCGACATTGAGTTATCAGGAAACGAAGCGCTTCGATATTCGTCGTGTTACATCAGAGCTCGGTCTTAATTGATAACACCGCGATGGGACGCGAATATAATACCGGTCATTGTTCCTCGATCGAGGGAAGAGGAAAAAGAAAAGAAGGAAAGGAAGAGAGAAAAGAAGAAGAAAAAAAAAGAAGGGAGGAAAAATCGTTGGAAACGATCGTCGAAACGAGACGTTAATCGTGGCGACGATAATCGTCGGCATTGTACAAAGAATCGTCCGCGAATCGTTCGGAAGAAGCGACGATTCTTGATAAGATTCCACTTCAAGGATCGCGTCACCCGCGAGATAACGATTGCGATATATTACGATTTCAGATATAATATTATTTAGAAACCGCTCCTAGAAACTGCTCCACCAATTATTGCTTCGACGATTATAAAATAATGGACGGAGGGTGTCCCTCTATAAGCCTCGATCCCGAAGGAATTTTTTTTGTCACCGATTTCTATCTTCTCCCCGAATTTTGCTTCCCGGAGCAAAGCCAAGATGACTCGATGACGACCGTCTTCTCTTGCACCGCTCGTATAAATTCAGAATGAGGAAAAAGATGAGGCTCGGACTCATAGGATAAAGAAGAGTTGGCGATACCTCAAATATCTGAGATCTCTGCTCGTGGATCGTAATTACTGTTGGTTGGTACGGAAAAAAATGTCGAGAATCTTGTATATCTTGTAAATATCTTGTCGATTATATATTTTTTTTTTTCGCATTTGATTTCGAGCAAAAGCGATGCGGTCAAAAGTATGAAAGAATATAATTTATTGGATGAGTCTTAGGTTGTTATAGATTCGTACGTGTCTTTGGAAGATTGATCGTGAAGGGGGGAAAAAATCGAAATTTTTAAATTGATACTTTTTTGCCAACTTTTGCCTTCGCGTTCTCCCTTCTTCTCGATCCTTCAAAGATGTATCGGGCGAATATATAATTAATCCGTTACGTTGCATGAAATGATTGGACTAAACTAAAAGAGAGATTGCGAATTCACATCGATATTATGCAAATAAATGAATAAATTCGTTTTTGTAAGGTGCTCATACTCACTTTTGACCGTATGTCTGGCAGAGTTGACATACTATTCCGTTCGATTCTTTCATTTTTGACGCGTAAAGACTGCAAGAGAAAAACTTGACGTATATTATCATTTTTACACCAGTTTTACAGTTATTTTTTTTTTTTTTTTTTTTTTTTTTTTAACTCATAATTCTATCCATTTCGATTATTCGAAACGGATTAAGAAATGGTTTTGCGTTTTATTAATTAATCGAAATGAGATACATTATGCAAGATGATTACGACGAGGATGAGCAACGCATCGACACGAATGCATCGATAAATCGTATGATACAACAATAAGATCGATTATACGAACCTGATTGATAAAAATATCGCGGAAAAAAAAAAAAAAAGAAAAGAAACGAAAAGAAAGAAAGAAAACGAAATTAGACGAATTTAAATCGCAATAATAATATAACAATTTACATTATTGCATCGCTACGAGCGAAGAAGACGCGAAGAACGCAAGAGTACATAGCGAACATGTAATAACAATTTGCCAATTATAAGGCAAGACCTTGCAAACTTCTGATATGAATGCAATAATATTATGTGCGAAAAAGTTAATTAATTCTTTAAAGCACCTGTAATTAAAATTGTTATATCTTAACCTGTCTAGCTTTTTATATTTGCAACCTTGACATATCAAAGCGTTTTTTATCTGTTAGATAAAAAAAAAAAAAAAAAAAAAAGAAAAAAAAAAGAAAAAATAAAAACTCAAGAAAAATGCACAGCTACAATATAATAAAAAGTACATTATGTACATTATGTAACCTCATATACATACTTCCTACACGCACACGCACACACACACACACACATATATAAGAAGAAAGAAAAAAAGTCATCCCTAAAATCGAAATCGATCAAGGAATTCACGAAACCGAATCCCGGAGGCGAGTGTCGTTCGTTGGGCAGAGAGGAGAGGAGAGGCTCCGCTCTTCGACTCGCGTGGCGTATTCTGCAGGCCTGCGAGGGGATTCAAGAGTCGGGTAGAAGTTTAAATCGGGAATGGCGGGCCAGGAGGCCGTCATGCGGGAGGCGCGATGGTATTTTTATCGGGCTAAATATAGGTAAACCTCCTCAACCTATACGGAACGCCATAGCTGCGCGGAGGAACCGCAGAGAGAGAGAGAGAGAGAGGGTCGGGCCCTCGTAACTACTCGTTAACCGCGTACCCCGGGGTGTCCCGCGACCGCAAAAGAGCTTCCGCGAAAAAAAGGACCGCCCCCGGGGCTTGATCAATTTTTAATCGAGGGACACGCGCCGCGAATCTCGGCCACCGTCCTTTCTTTTAACCTAACCTTTCTCGTGCGATCAACCCCCCCCCCCCCTCCTTTTCTCTCCCCAACGGGGGAAGGATAATAAGTTCTGCGACAATTTTCCTGCGACTTCTCGTTATAAAATTATCTTCGTTTTTTTCTTATTTCGATATAATCGATCCTGGTTAGAGATAATCTTTAGAGAGATTTAAGGATGAGAGAAGAGTTTGAAGAAGTTTGATAAAAATTGGGGGAGGGGGGGGGAGAGAGAGAGAGAGAGAGAGAAAATATGGGTGGAAGAATGGGTTGTATATTGTCGTCGCGATGAATATCGTGTGGCCAAAGCGGAGAGTTCGTTGGCCAATACGAAACTTAGGAACGGGCGATTATAATTTCTATTAGCGCGTCTATATTCAGCTTGTGGCATAGAAACCAATAGTTTTAGAAACAATATTTCCCAACCAACGAATTTGTGGCGTGTATAAACTTCACGAAGAATCAATTTTGAAAATGCGTTGCTTTCATCATTTCGACGAAATGAAAAATTCGAACGATCGTTGACGAATCCAATAAAATCATCCAAAGAGAAACCGTCGTTGAAGACGCTCGATTAGAATAGAGTGGTGAAACAAAAACAAAAGAAAAAACGGGGCGGGAAAACAGTCGTAGAGAGATTCGGTTTAATAAAGATCGAACTTTAGTAGCCAGTCGGGAAAGTCAAGTTATCGAAAATTAAACAAAAATCCCTTTAAACCCGCGATCGCGTATCGCGAGAATGTGTAAAAAACATTCGAAAAAAAAAAAAAAAAAAAAAGATGGAGGAGAGCCATCTTCGAGGGGGATACTGATTAAAACTAAAAGACACAATGAACAAACATGGAACGAGCTTTGGCGGCATAATTTAAAAAAAAAAAAAAATAAACGAATAAATAATTGAGAACCGCTGTCGCGAAGACATTCGTCAGAGGCGAAGGTACTCGCGTTGATCCGGTGATCAAACACGGTGCGGTGAAAAGGCGCGAGAGAAGCACGTTGTTCCGCCAGCCTTTTTCAAAAAGGCGTCGAGCAATTAATAAAAAAAAAAAAAAAAAGAGGCGAGAACGTCATTTGCAGCGCATTAACACTGGCCACCCTCGAACGAGCCGATTGTTCCTCGTTCTTGTCTCGTTCAACCCCCGCGATTTTTGGAAACGAGATAGAGGTGGCCGTAAACGGGCCATACAGTGTAATCGCGCCACCATAGGGTGGTGTCCCGCGACCGCAAAAGAGCCTCCACAAAGGGTGGACGTGTAATTCGAGCCCCCGATTCGAGCGACACGTATCCACGTGGCGCCACCACGCAATCGTTGATACTATACTGTACCAGTTTCTCTTCTCCTCTCCTCTTCCTCATTCTCTCCTTTTTTTTTTTTTTTTTTTTTTTTAATTTTTTACCATATACGCATCGATGTTTTTTCCCCCCCTCTCTCTCTCTCTCTCTCTCTCTTTGTTTCGCATTCGTTCCCGCAGATATTTTATTTTTCAACCGGTTCGCAGAGATATTGACACGAGTGTCAACGATAAAAACTGATCGACACCGCGTCCACTTCCGCCGATGATTGATAGCAAGGTGTTCCACGTGCACTTTTTTTTTTTTTTTTTTTTTTTTTTTTTTACTATTTTAATTTAATCTTCTTTCTTTCTTTCTTTTTTTTTCTTTTTTTCCTTTTTCCTCTCTCGAACACTCGTTCAACAACTCGGCAAGCTACGATCGTGGTGGATGTGTTTCATTAGCTCGACGGCGTAGGGAATAGAAATATTGTTTGTAAAGATATATTGTTTTGGTTAAGTAGTGGAGAAAAATTTTCTTTAAAAGAGATATCGTTGAACAAAAATTAAAAATCCGAATTCTCTGTCGATTCGATCGTGGGCATGAACACGATATTATCAACTATATATATAGTTTTGTAAGAGAGTATACGTTAAAATGAAAATGAATTTTTCAAAAAATCCTTCAAAAAGAGTAAACGAATCCAATCGAAAAGAAGAGACGAAGAATCGACTCGAACGATTCAACATTCGTTGAAATCTGATGAACTGAAAACTGATAAACCCCCCCCCCCCCGGTATACACTCGTCGAAAGAATTATTTCGAGGAAGATATCGCAATTTAAACGATGCTCCAATCGTGGAAATATCGCGTGGGCGAATATGAAAGAGCGACTACTTTCTCTCCTCGCCCAGGCCACGTGGTTTTCCGTGTGGTGGAACCGCTATCGTGCCGCGGGGAGGGCAGGTTAATCGGTTGACAAAAGGTTATGTCATTTCACGTTGGCTGCACGCACGCAGGTACACGCGTGACTTCCTGGTTACACGGTTGCTTTCGCTCGACTTGTCGCTCGATCGAGTTTCCGATCGTTACGTTGCGTGAAATCCGATCGGTTCTCACTTTTCCAAATATCAGGAATCACGAAGGGAAAACGAAGGAAGGATTAACGAAGCGAAGATGGGAGAAAATTTGATTGGCAAATCACATTGGTCACAACGACGAAAAGTTGAGTAGTTTTAGAGGGGATCCACAGGTTGTTGCTGGTTGAAATATTTCGAGAGGAAGGAAATGTCGGAAAAGAGGAATGAATTTTGGGAAATGAAAATTGGAGAAAGTTAAATTATATATATATATATATTCAATTCTCGAAATCAGGGAAAATGATTTTTATTTGGGATCGTTAAAGAGAACCACGTAGAAATCCGTCGTGTGGCTGAAAAGGAGAGAAACGATCGCCTAGCGTTGAAAGTATCTTGACTTTCGATCGCGTTGATGGGCGAGAAACTTTCGAAAGTAAAAGTTGACGATGCTCAAATTTCTACGCTCAAAAATGCGAGGTTTTTCGCATCAAAAGTTTTTGCCCCAATCTTTTTGAACGAGAAAAAGGAAGAATTATCGAACGACGGGCTATTTTAAGAATATATATATATATATTTTTTTTCTATAATGTTTCGATAAATAATATCGTGTTGCCGCCATTGGTTATCCGACTATTTCGTGATCGATAAATAAGGATTTAAAAAAAAAAAGAAAAAAACGAAAATATCTTCAAGGAAACTACAAGGAAATAAAAATAACCTCGCCGATTGATAAATTTTTAATACGTATAACGTGACCTATAATATGTATGAAATAAATAACTCGTGAAAATTTCCTTCTTGTAAATTCGAAGCTTGGCACGAAAAGAAACAATACGAATTTTCCTCCTTCTATACGATTATATCGAGTTACTTTTTATTTAAGAAATTCGAAATTATATAATAAAATCACGATGTCTCTTAAAAAAAAAAAAAAAAATAATGTGTACAGCGAGTATTCACACACACACGCACACACACAAGACACGTATCTCGGGATTGAGAACTCAATTGCTGTCAGATAAACGTAACCACTTGTTTTTCGCTACAGAAAATGCGCAGGAAACGGTGGCCTGATCGCGAAACCAAATACGGAACTGGGTTAGCCGAGTGTCTCGCCATTCTTGGTTCCCTTGGGCACCCCAAGTATCCATCTCTCCAATTACTATCGTTGCCAGTTTCGTACACACGATTCAATATCTAAAATATATATATATATATATATATAGGATAGAATTTAATACACGGAATATTAATAACACGTTCGTGGAATAAATTTTTTCTTTTAAGGAATTCCAAATTAAAAAATTTACCTGCGCACGAAGAAAAGCACAAGTAGTTAGCTAAGAAAATTAATTAATATTAAGGAAAGGCTTGTAGGATACGAAACACGGCAGAATTATTCCAAAAATGATGATAATGGAATCTTCACAACCTAGGGACAATACAATTTATCCCACAATTAACCAAGAAAACCTACATCGATCCTTGCATCGATTTCGATTTCTGTTCAGATTACGACCTGAACGAGCAAACGAGCATCCTAGCACGAGGCAGAGCGTTCCTTCTCTTTCTCAAGGCGGCGTAAAAACGCGGCCTTGCCCGGCACGCGGTACATGCGAACTCGCCCATCCAAGCCCGCGCGTGATTCATTTCCAAGGCGTTAGAACGGCTCGACCGTCGACAGCTGTCGACAAGGCGACTAGGAGAGAGAGAGAGAGAGAGAGAGAGACGCGCACGAGCGAGGAAAAAACGCGATCCCGCGACGACAAGGTGCGAGCGAAGGGACACACGCGTCAGAGGGCGCGAAGGGAAAAAATGCGACACGATCGAGCAAAAAGCAGCCGTTTCGAGTTTATCGGAGTGGAAAAAAAGTGCTAGAGAGATGGAACGAGCAATCGATAAAACGGGGACAAGAAGGGAACGAGGGAGGAAGAGGCGAGAGGCAAGCGAAGAAGAAGGAAAGATGGAAGACAACGTGAGCTACCTCGCAAGATTTCGAAGCGAGCTTCGAAAGCGATAACTTTATTTCTTACGAACATTTATCGTAGCGAATATCTTTTAAATATCTTCCATTCCATCTGTTCAATCGCCATCGAGTTATAATTAATACAGTTATTAACCGTTCTTCCTACAATTCTCCGTGAAATTGTATGTTGTACGCGTTTTTTTTTAAATTATCGAAGCGACCGGTTGAAGCAAGTTTATTCTTAAGTCGGATATCCATCTTTGTCCCACGTGGTGGGCAGGAGGAGGAAGGGCGAGTGGCGAGCAGGAAGTCGCGTTTCTGGTACGGAGGTATTGGCACCGTACCGCAGGACGACGAACTCGTCCATGGGATGGCAATGGAAAACAGTGGCGTTGCTACCGCTTCGTCCTTCGTCGACGAGTCGCGGCTGCGCCGTTATAACTGCGGCTTGCGGTCGGAAACACGTGGGAACCTGCGGGAGAGGTGCCTCTTCCCGTCCAATGTATTGGCGTGTTCGTGGCCTTCCTAGTGTGAGAGCGAGCGCTAGCGATGGCTTCTTGTCTCGAAGCTAATTTTCGAACAAATTAGTTTTACACTAGCGCTTGTACGATATGGAACGTCTTCGAAGAATCGTACGTAAGAAATTTCGAGTGAAATTTTTGATTTATTTTGAGATGCGTGTATTTTTTTGAAAAGAAGAATTTATTAAGGAAAAATCGGTACAATACAAATTGTTAAAGTTGTTAAAGAGAGAAGGAAGAAGGGAAATTTTATTTAAACATAATATTGTTGTATTTTTTACAATTTGCAGCGGATCGAAAAATGGAGCATCGAACGATTTTTGAGCGAAAGTGGAAATGTTAGATTGGAAAGTTTGATCGTACGCGAAACGTGTTATACCCATCGCTACAGAGATTGGCCGTGAGACGACGTTGTGTGCGCAACGTCCCGTGAGAATCCATACCCGACCACACCAAGTGCGACACAAAGACGATCCTCCTCCGCCCGCGCAACGTTGCCCTATGAATCCCTTCCGTGTTTTTCCACCCCAGCCCACGCTGTTCCTGATTCTACAAGGAATTGGAGAAATCTTAGCCCCGGTACTCGACATATGGCGTGGACAGAAGTGCCGCTCGATTTAGAAAGCCACTCAATTCTAGACTCTTTTTCCGTTCTCTGAGCTGTTGTTGTTCGCTCTCTCGCTCGACTCGCTTAAATATCCGTTCAAATTTTTCTTCGCGACGATGATCGTGCATTCACAATAAGGATATATAGAATTTTTTCTGCGTTCGATCAATCAGTCACGGAGATTGAGAAGTAAAAAAAAAGAAAAAAAAAAAAAAAAAAGGAAAAAAAGGAAAATTGGAAATTTTACGCCTGTGAGATCATTTATTAAATTTTTTTCTTAAAAAACAAGATATATCTTTTGAAAAGATTACATTTTACAGATATATCGAGGATTATAATTATGGAAAAAATTTTCTTTTCAACGTTTTTATCTCGTGTCTTGGATCCAAGTGCCTTCTTGGAACTTGGTTAACTGTTTTATTAAAATAGACGCAAGTCGTATTTAAAGAAGTTTAATCCGAGAAATTTAATCCTGTTTCCTAGAATTTAATTTAATTTTATCTCCTCGGAAGAAATCTATGAAAAAAGATATTCACAAACAGGAACAGAATTTTAAAAAGATTCCAACAGCGATATTTGTCTTGTGAAATCGACCACAGACTTTTACAGACTAGTGAAAGTTCTTGTTCTTACCACTTTGTCCCTATATCGGGTGGCATGCCACCAGAAATGAAAGCAATTTCAAAAAAGCTTAACAGGATTAACGGATAGATCCTTCGATTTAGAAAACAAATGTTACGAGATCGTCCCCTTGTTGATGTTTCTGTATAAATATTGTGTATGATATATCTAAAAACGCCAAAATATTCGATTATAGAAGCGAGACGATTCGTTTCGTTTCAATTCAACCATGAAACCACGGTCCAACAATCGCGAAGGTGTTCCGAAATCGGCTCTGTTGGCGCGTGTTAGCTGGATTAATGCTCGATCACACCGAGGCGCAAACAAAGCGAATCATGCCGCGTGGACCACTCGAAACTGGTTCTTAAAATGTGTTCCAAAGCGTGTTCCATGCGCGAAACCGTACAGTCGAAGACAGAGGCCAGAGTGGAAGGGCGGCCGACCGTCCCCACCCTCCGATTCGATACCACGTGACTGGGTTACAGTAGCGTGTCTACGTTGCTCGCGATCGTTCCACGGATAAAAGGGACCGAATAAATCCGGATTAAGCGAACCACGCATCCTGGCGACAAGAATCCGGAGCTAACATTTCGATGCTCGGAATAATATCGGCCAAGTCGTATCTTTTTTTTTTTCGTTTTCGTTTTCGTTTTCGTTTTCTTCCTTATTTTTATCATATTATAGCAGTCATCGGTTAGAATTGGAATTGTACGAAATAATTTAATATTTGTTGAAGATTTGAAGGATTTGAAGGTTTGAACGCGTACCATTTTTAATATATTTTATTGCAAGATGTTCTTTCATATCTTTTTTTTTTTTTTTTTTTTTTTTTATCAATTTCAAATCAGATATAAGATTCGAGCAAAGGCGGTACCTTTACGGGTTACAGGCGATATTGATTTTTAATTTTTCGATTACGGGCACGAAATTCTACACGTTGGGTAAAAATATTTGCGTGTAATACGCGAAAAATGATAAATTATATTTTTATCTTTCCTTTTTTTCCCCAATGTTATGCAAAATTATTCTAATTAAAGATTATATTATGCAAAATTATTCTAATAAATGTAAGGAACATTAATAAATTGTCATATTCCGAAGAGATTATCATATCTTACGACGAAACGGAACCAAACATTAATGGAACATTTTTTTTTTTTTTATATATATATATATATTAAATTTGGATCCATGCTCGAAAAAATTAAAAATTTAACTCAACTATTTCTACGTAAAATTAATATTCCTCCATCGATAAATTCATATATACTCGTCTCTTTGAATATATATATATATATATATATATCAAGATCGAGAGATGAGATAATCAACGATTCTTTATCTAGCAAAGAATCACGCGATTTTTCCCAATTTATTTTTGCTTAATTAATTTGTTTTTTTTTTTTTAACGTAATAAAATTTCAGAAAGAATATATTTGACTTTGACTACGCTAATGGTTGATCCTTGAAGAAGAATTCTGTATCCAAAATTTTGCGTGGCATCCAAATTTTCAACCGGTGATTTCTCTATTTTTCCTAATAATATACAAATACCGTCAAAATCCAGTTGGACTCGAAAATATTTTTCGTTGAATGTTGCGATTGCAAGAAAAATTACAACGTATAAACAAAAGAGGAGAACACAATTTAAAAGATACCCATTATTCAAATGCACTGCTCGATTTGGGATCGTCGAATTAAGGATAAATCATTTCCAAAAGAAACAAAAATATCGATCGCTACATACCAGTTTGAATTGAAAAAAAATCTTCATAAAATTAAATCAATTAATTCTAAAGCTGTGTGACCACTCGTTTCGTTGCAAGGAAATCTAAAGAAAGCACACACTCTTATCTGCTTGTATACTTTTAAAAGAATAAACATTCGATCTTCGCCAAGAAGACAAACGCCGATACGTAGGTGTTCTCCAGGTGCTCTGGGTATCCAGACGCAAGAAATGCTTTGCTTTTGGAAGAAAAAGAAAACCCTCCCCCTGTCTGAACAGAGAACAATTTCCACCAGGATAGGATTAAAAATTTCGAACGGCAGACTTTCCAAGATGGCATTTCGAAGTTTCACATACGGCTTCGAAGGGCTTATTCGAGAACTGCTTGACGACGAGCCACGCGACGTACCTTTCAAGGTGAGCGGGATTCGTCTTTCGAAAAAAAAACCTCGGGGAATAAAGTGGAGGTGCTCTCTCCCCCTCTCCCCTTCCCGCTCTCCCTCGTGCATATTCCAAAGCTAGTTGGCGCGCTTGTATCGCATCATCGTTACGCGGGAAACTTTGAACAAGAAAACGGAGAGAGTTGTCATCCTCGAATCAAACGGGAGCAAGGATTATCTCGATTCTCCTCGCGAGAACTTTTCTTTCGTTTTAGACAATATTTATACGAAGATTCAGAATTTAATACAAAATGAAATCAATATTGGAACGTGTATCTTCGACTTTACAGGAATCATATTTTGCTTCCGATTCCTTTAATCGTTAAACAATGGTCGCGACAATAATTCGTATATTTACTTATTATAATAAGAATTTTTTTTATCGTTTATGAATCAAAATTGATAACATTAATTTACTATTAATTGTGGAATCTTATTACGCATACATGAGAGGAATAGAGAAAAACCGGTTTCTAACTTATATTAGTTGAATAAATATGTTTTTTTTTTTTCTTCTTTACTTCTTAGATACATATACGTGTGTGTGCATATATATATATATGTATTCAGACGTGTCTTCAAGCATACAATTATAATATTATTATTATTAACATTTTACCGTGAACATATATATATATATAGTAATAAAAATAACAATAATACTATATTCGCTAAATATTACAGCAAAGACGAAATTCCCCGCCCAAAAGAAAAAAAAAGAAAGAACAAACTGGTTCCGCATTATTATTCTTTCCTATTCCTTAAATTCTGCCTATAACGCGTATGCGTCCATGACGATGCATGCAGTATGCGACGACCCCACTTATCAACTGTTTATATAAATACAGCGAGCGAGCGAGCAACATTCTCGAAAATCTACTTCCTTATGGATTTTATGGAACCAGGCATCCTTTAAGATTCCCTTTGTGACGGTGTATTACGAGAGGTCTCTCAACGAAAAAGTTGAAGTGTAGTTGTGACCAAGTCTCTCTCGTCTTGCTTCGTCTAACGTAAATTCAATTCACATGCGACCCAATAAATAAGCTTGGATCGTTGTAATTTCAACGAGGATTTCTTTATCCAGATTCAAATCTATCCAAAAATTTCGATAACCCCTCTTTTCGCCTTACAACCACAACCATAACCACTCGATTGTGACCATAACCTTTCCCATCGAGGTTCAAGATCGCGTAAAAGCGAGGACCTGGAAGTCTACTAAATGCAAGGAAAGAAAGAAAGAAAGAAAGAAAGAAAGAAAAAACCAAGAAGAAGAGAAAAAAATTCGTCGAACGGATCGTAAAACCGGACCTCTGAACGCCGAGGCGCGCAGGTTCGAGGGTCGAGGCGCGTGGAACTGGTCGAGCGACATTTCCCGCGTCTCGCAAGGTGCCGCCAATTTCTCCAGGATTCCGCTTTCCTCGTTGCGCGGCGCAAGTTGGATCAACGCTTCGCACGCGCGTCGCCTTTCGAAAGTTGGACGCGTATCCGCGGCGCGCGCGCGTCGAGTTCCCTCGCGGACGAGGACGCTCGGCGGAGGGATCATGGAGAAAGAGGGGGGGAAGGAGTCGCAGGGGCTTGAGATGCCTTGGCCGGCCGAGAGAGGAGGAAAGAAGGAGGCAGCCAAGTTGGAGGCGGTGGGGGAGGAGAGAAGCGAGGAGGGAGGAGGAGAAGGAAGAGAGAGAGAGAGGCTTGGAGGAGGCGGCCTTGAGAACGCGGAGAGAGCAGAGTGAGGCTAAGAAGAAGAAGAAGAAGAAGAAGAGGAGGAGGACGACTACGACGACGACGAGGACGACGACGACGACGACGTCGAAGACGACGACGACGAAGGAAAAGAGGAAGAGAGAGAGAGAGAGAGAGAGAGAAAGAGGAACGTAGGTAAGGTGAGAAGGAGAGGAGAGATCAGCCGAGCCAACTCCAACGCCAACGAACTGCTTCACTGGCAAATCACTCGCGGTTCTCATTCCAACCTTCGATTCTTCATCCGTGAATTAATGAAGCAAGGAAACGAACGTAGGAGCGCCGCTCTCTGGAGGCGCGGCGGCGCACTATCGGTGGCATATTACGTACGCAATACACCGTTGGAAAGTGTGTTGTTGAACGATCGATCACGGTCGAGAGAGAGATCGATCGATTGTGACGAAAATTTGTGATCGATGGAGGATACATGGAGGATTTGTGCACGGCGCGCCCGAGATGCGAGTTATTATGCAACTACGGTGACGTAAGAAACGCGACGCAAAAGATGAAGATCCAGAGACAAACGTCTTTGTCTTCCTTCCTTCCTTCCTTCCTTCCTTCCTTCCTTCCTTCCAAGATCCAATGGATAACCGAACCGTGTTTTTCTTCTTCTTTTTCCTCTCTCTTTTTATCTTGGAAGGTGATTTCAACGATGATATTCGATGGACGATTATTACGAAGGCGAGAAAAGAATTGAATTCGTGGTTGTGTGTATTCTAAATACACAACCTTGGGAAACTCTCGTCGAGATTTCCGGAATAAATCCAATGACAATTGAACGATCGCACGCGAAGAAGAAAAAAAGAACATTCCGACATTTGGATTAACGTGTGTGCACGTGTCGTTGCGGTTTACTCGTACGATATACATACGTACTCGTAGCTCGATTAAAAAACAAAACTGGTAGAAGAAACATTGTTGTATTCATCGTTGCATGACCGACGAAAAAATCGGTTTTTTTTTTTTTTTTTTTTTTTTTTTTTTTTTACATAACGAATAGGAAATATTTCGAAGGAACACTACACGCCCCTCCTCCCCCTCGATTACGCTCTTATAACGTACCATTATTTCGCGGACGATTACTAAAAAAAAACTGCTAATCAACGATAAACGCATCGAGTTTACTGCTCGAGCTTTGGAATTACATCGAATTATGAAGGAACAACGGTTAATTACCGGAGGGAAGAGGAGTAGTGGTGGTACACTCATTACCGATCGAAACGAACGAGTGGATGTAATAAAAGGAATTGGCTGGAACGAGGCAGAGGAGATGGAAGGCCGTATCCTATTGATATTCAGCTGATTTCCAATGTTAAAAATTCCTCGAAGAAAAGGTGAAAAGACGAGAGGGAGAATTGAGAACCGCTGGCTCGTGAGTGTGCGCGAGGCGCAGGTAGGTCGGTTGAACCCACGACTCTCTACGGAATACACAGACACTTGGCAAGATTCGCGAGGTCACGTGCTGCATTTGGACAGGCAGCGCTAATTTCATTATTTATAGCCGAAGCTTTCGATTTGCCGATCGGCCATTATTCCCCGCGTGAACGGCATCGGTAGCGGCTCGTCCGTGGAACAGAGAAGAGATCCTAGATCCTCTCCGTTTCCATCTTCCTCCGATACGAAGCGCATCGGCTGAAATAGACGGGCCGTGGTAAAAATAAAATCCACAAGGAAGCAACAGCTCGCGTTAAAATAATCGTAAACTTTCGATCCCGTCCGGTCGGTGGAAATCGAAACATTTTCCTCCGTTAATCTCCTCTCTAGTTTTTCAACTTGGCAACCGTTGAAATGATAAAACTTTCGCGATTTTCTTTCGAAAAGTATTTCTTCCTTTCTTTCTCTTTTTTTGTAGGAGAAGAGTAAGAGTTAATTCGAGAGCTCGGTCATCAGTCGATCGGTTAAGGGGGGAAAGATAGCGACTCAATGAAATTTTCTCATTTTCTCTGCGAGATATAAAAATATTGGTCTGGAAAGACTAGATCGTTGAACAATCTTAACAATCTATTATATTCGTAATTTATCCTCGGCGAAGAGAGTCGAGTAGAGAAACTGCAACTCGGTGGAACAGTGAATCGGGTATCGGCCGCGAACGAAAGAAGAGGCGCTGCTCTAAATCGGTCATAGTACCAGGTGATATTTCATTTGAGAATCGCTCAAGTTTCTCTTTATCGTTGTTTTCAAGAGCACCAGGTGCTCGAGAGCTAAACGCCGGCATTACGTTTCCTTAGTTTTTAGAGTTGTGCCTCCCTCCCCAATCCAACCCGCACGAATTGAATTATCGCGTTTCATGATCGATTGTTTGAAATTTCCACCGAGCTCTCTCGAATCGGCCGAGATATCGAATGGCATATCGAAGCGATTCGGATCGCTCGTCAATTTATCAGACCGCATGAAGATTCTTATCGTGGAGACCAGCTGTTAACACCTCGAACACGCCTCGACTGCGACTTTTCGAGGATGTTAAGCGGCGAGGCGAAACGTGGTAATTCGGTGATTTGGGATCGAGAAACGAAGGGGAGGGGCAATTATCTTCGAATCTGAGCTTAGAGTTTAGAGGCAAGCCGCGATAACATTGCCCGTTTATCGAGCTATGAAATTGTTATCGCTCGGATCCACGAAGACGATAATCGATTTCAGCCTGTCGCCGAGATACTTCGCCTCTAACTAATATAATATATATATATTCGAAATCGTCTTTGTTTAAATCAAGTTGCGATCTCTTTTTCCCGTACGTTTTCTCAAAGAGATAAAAAGTTGATTTAGAGAAGAATTATTATCAAAAGTTGGAGGAAACGTGTATTTATTTATTTCATCGATTACACGCGTGCAAGAAAGAAGTTTCCATTTTCCAGAGAGAGACCGAAAAGGAGAATATTTCGATGATTAATCGAGAAGAAACGAAATTCGAACGTAAATAAATTATATAAAATATACGCGAACAAGTTGTCTCGCGCAAATTGGAAAAAAAAGAAAAAAAAAAAAAGAAAGAAGGAAGAACACGAAGAAATTGGAAGGAGGGACGCGGAAAATCACGATTAGAACGGTTGAATTCGACGGCGAGCCAAAACGAACAATTTGCCAAATTTCACCTGTCCGCCTCGACACAACACCTGTTCCTAGCTAAGCCGTGAAGGCCTCTTCCCATTCTTGCTCATTGTCACCTCGTCACCTTCTTCTATACGTTCCTCCTCCTCCTCCTCCTCCATTCTCTTTACCCGCTGCTCAACACCTCGGCCACGTGTGTGCACGCGCATACACACCTGAACCGGGATTAGGTTTATCCGCTTCCTGGGGCCGGCTCCTCGGCTTTGAAAGTAATTGGAAGGGACGGAAGACGCTACCGCGTGAATGATTGAGCGCGGCTGGGTTAATCGAGTGCGTGGAAAAGCTTGATGCGTCCGATAGCCGGCCTGCCACGCGAATTAGATTGGATCCCTCCCTCGCATTCAAACCACGTTTATAATTCTTTCTCTTTTACATTCGCATACTTTTCGGATCGATCAATTTTCGATGATCTCGAATTACGTGAACACCATCCGTTCGAGTAAAAAAGGGTAGGCCTCGCGTCGGTCGAGGAAAATGGTGCAAAGTTTCGAGACGATTGTAACGAGGGAGACGCGAAGGCGAGTTGCGCACACGTAGTATGCGCACACGTTTTCAGGCGTTCGCCTTGAACCTGGCCGGTTGCAACCAACAGTTTTCACGTGAAACTGGAACCGACCGACGATACGGCTTGATACGCTACCTGCGCACGGCTTTATGCGCCCTGTATCTCTCCTCGCGTGCCTCGCCTCGTGGAACGAGCCTCTCCTCGCGCCTCTCTCTTTGTCGTCCACCGCGGATTTACGCGGATCCGCCCGCGAGAAACTGCTTCGATTTTTTTCGAAAAAGAGGTTTTTTTTGTAAAAGAGGTACAGTTTATTCGTTCGAATTATATCGTATGAATTATAGATAAGAAGTTTTCATCGACTTGCCTATACCGTAAAAAAGAGATATATTATAATACGTAATAAAGATCGTTGAAATTTCTCGCCAGGAGTGGGAGATAAATTTTTTCCTCTTCCATTTTTTGGAACAAGGGGGGGGGGGGAGAGAGAGAGAGAGAGAGAGAGGAAATAACGTTTGGAAATTTGCAAAATTACCAGGGGCTCTTAACCAACCGACCAACCAAGGTGCTGATTCAGTTTGTCGCGAAGCGATCAAGGTCCTTCTTATCCTACCGAGAGGCCGCGATAAGATAAGCCCACCGACGACGTTCGACTTCCGATCAAGCTCGAACTTCTCTCCGCTCGTTCCGAGCCTGTTTCAACGCTTCCCTCCCCTCTCCCCTTTCTTCGCGCGGTTTATTTTAATTAAAGGGAGGAGGAGGAGGAGGGAAAATTAGGAAAAGGAAAAGAAAGATTGAACGGTGTTGCAATAATCCCATGCGCATCCCTGATGCGTTGTAAACGACATCGTAAAGGCCTTCCTTCCTTCCTTCCTTCCTAAACGCTGTAGACCTGTGTCTTTAATACCCACGAGGGACGGGAATTTCATACTTGAATAAAATGGCTGGAGGAAATCCTTCGTAAACTTCTATTCCTTTCTTTCTTTCGAACTTTTACCGTACGGTCGAGTCAGGGGTTGGGGAAAACCCGTGGAAGAATGGAAGAATCCTCGCAATGGTGGCGGTGGCCACACTGCCTAGTTTAAACGTTGCGCTGGACTTTTAGAATCTACGTTGTTGGAATCCGTGTAAAGCATAATATTTGTCGTTGAAAATTTTTACTTGATTTGTAATAACGCGCGTTATTTAAACTTGCGTTATTATCACGGAATTATTACGAATCGAAGATTTGTCGATTCGATTTTAAATAATGGAAAAATTATACGAGACGGGTGATATCGATAAAAAGGAAATTTAATTTCTCGAACAAAGTGTAGATAATCTATGTTTATTATTAAGATTTCTAACATATCTATGTATAACTTGTTGATTTTCCAACACTACTGCTCTAACCTTTGTCGTATAAATATTGTACAAAGAGATCCGGCACACTTCGACGAACAATATCCCAATACGAATAACAGCAAATTTCGCAAAAATCACGATCATCGTGTACAAATACGGGAATACGACACTGATTCTACAGAAGAATCAATGTAGACGATCTTGAAGCAAAAGGAAAAAAAAAAAAAAAGAAAAAAAAGGTTGTTGAACGAAGCAGTGCGAATGTAGCAGCGTGGAACGCGTATGATAATGAACCCTCGCGATTACCAGACAGGGCCAGCGAGCAGGGAGATGATGTCGAGCCGATAGAGACGTCCAGACCGGATACAAGGAAGGTCGAAGGAGAAGAGGCGGATAATCGTCACCGTGGAAGCTATGCAACCGGCTATCGGTTCCTGGCAGGCCCTCCACCTATCTGACCCTGTGCAGACGGGAAAGGAAGTCGCGTTCTACGCGTACACCTGCGCAAAAGGGTACCTCCCACCTGCGAGCCACCTGAAATTGCGGACAGAACACCGCGTCCAGGACACTTCCACCTGACTCGCGGACGTGCTCGTTTGTCCAGTTCGATAATTGGCCCGATCGATTCGGTTTCGAAGCCATTGCCTTCGAAACGACAAGTTGATGCAAGATGAGCATCGGCCTTTTTCAAAGGCTCAACGATGGACAGTTTAGATATCTGTAAGGAAAAAGGGGAAACGTTTCGTTGCAACGCGTTGCGATACAATTTCGAATTGCTTTTATCAAAAGGCGAGAGGATTTGTCAAAACAAAGACAGAGTCGAATGTTTAATTTTCGTTATTCGATCGATGAAAATCGAATCTCTCCAAGACTATTTATACACGCGGCTACATTTCGTGATACGTTCGACCGCGCAACGGTCACCAGGAAGATCCTAGCCTAGCCGTGATAACGGATTCTTCGAGTATACTGTTACTACGCTCGAGAGAGAGAAAGAGAGATCGTATGCTAGTCGAGAGACTGGCGAACGAACGAACGAACGAACGAACGAACGAACGATTGGCACGAAACGAAGTATCGAGCCGTAAAATTTGAATGCACAGATTCTGGACGGAGATATTATACTTTAATTATTTCGGATCGAAAACTTATTTTCTTTCGTTCTTCTCCGTTTCGAAAGTTTCGAGGAAAAGAGAAGGGATGGATCACAGAGCCAACCTTGCGAAACCTTGCGTTTCGAATAGGAAGAGTAGTTTCTCGGGCCACGCGATACAACATCCTTTTTTCAGCAAGTTCGCGTGACCGTCTTTCGAAAGGAAGCAGCGAAAAACGCATCGCGGTAACCTGTTAGTCGATCAGGTGAGCGGTGGTTCGCGTGACGAAAAATTGTTACAGCCGATTTCAACGACCGATCATTTATTCGTATCGCGCACCACTCGATACACCATCGATATCCTTCTTCCCGTTCTCACCGTGTTGTCAACCGAGGCGAATACGACTTTTCCTTGTCGATTTAAAAAAAGAAAAAAAAAGAAAAATCGTATCGAGAGTTAGTTATCGGAAATCGTGGAAATCGCGGCACGGTAATAGGAAATTCGCGCGGAGATAAGAGGCTGCACGTGTGTAATTCCTCGTGTATACGCAAACAATCAAAGTTCAAATCGACGAGAAAAATCAAAGATCGCGCGGAGAGAGAGAGAGAGAGAGAGAGGGAGAGAGAGGGAGAGAGGGAGAGAGGGAGAGAGAGAGAGAGAGAAATTCGCAACGAACGATAGCGTAAAAGACACGCGGAGAGAAAAAGAGAGAGAGAGAGAGAGAGAGAGAGAGATCGGACCTTTGCACCCTGGCGCGCAAAAACGATCGATCAACCTCGATAATTTCGAAAAACCTGATTGTGATTCGCGATGTGCGATTTACCTGAAGTAATGCGATCCAAAGGGAGAGCAGTAAAACGGGTCGTTGTGCATATGCGGTTGTCCGGGTACTCCGGGTCCCTGAGGATGAGCGTGGGGCCCCATCGGGCCGGTTGGTCCTGGTCCGCACATGCCGGGCGCGGCTTGGGGCTGCATACCGGCCGGGCCCATCATACCCGCGGCTGGGCCCATCGGGTGTGGACCCGGGTGATGAGGCGAGCCGACCATGTGGGGGCCCGGGTGGTGAGGATGGGGCGAGGGCCCGCCGCCGCCCATGTGCGGGTGGGGGGCGTGGGGCGAGCCGCTCATCATCCCGTGGGGCGGCATGGGGTGAGGGCTTGGGGAGGCCCCGTTCAGGTGGGGCCCGCCCGTGACACCGGCGTGCGGTGTCGGCGGGCCCCCGTGGGTCGGCGTGGTGGCCGGCTGGGGGGGCGGCAGGCTAGGGGGGCCGGTGGGCCCGGTGGCCGCGAGCGGCGGCAGCGGGCCGTTCGCCATGTTGTTGAGCTGGGTGAGCGAGGCCGCCGCCGACGCCATCGCCTGCAGGGGATTCGTGGTGACGCCGCTCGTCGTTGTCACGCCTTGGGTCGCGATGATCCCCCCCTGACCAGTGCTGTTCCCGACTATGCTGCCGGTGTTCCCGGTGTTACCGTTGCTGGACCCGTTGCTGGCCGCGCCAGCGGCGCTGTTCGCGTTGCTCACACCGCCGCCGAGCGATTGCAAGGAGGGCGGCAGCGGTGGCGAGCCGGCGGGGGGCGCTGCCGGGCCCCCGAGGCACCGGCCCGACGGACCGGAGGCGGTTACGCTGCTGGGCGCTACCGGCACGCCGGCGTGCAGTGGTATTCCACCTGGGGGGCGCTGTGCCACCCTCACCGGCATCACTCCCCCCTCCACGACGCCCTTCACCCTCTCCTCGAACTCCCGTCGGCCTGATGATCGTCGGGTTTTTCAAGCGCGGGAATTTCTCCACCCGAGACTTTCTTTTCCTTCCTTCCTTCCTTCCTTCCTTCCTTCCTTCCTTCCTTCCTTCTTTTCGTTCCTTCTTCCCTCTTTCGATAATCGACGATATAGATAGATAGATATATCTATCTCGTTCTCCTTTTACAGGATTTCAATTCGACGACGACGACGACTACTTCTTTTCTTCTTCTTTTTTTTTTCTTCACTCGTGGCGCTTAGTTTAGTTACACTGTTCTTCGGTTACTTCTTCCTCGACCACCACCAATCATCACCACCACCAGCACCACCACCTTCATCACCTCCACCACACCACCACCACCAGTCGAGTTTATCGACTTCGTCGTGTTTTTTCGCCTTCGATTTACCACGGGTAAATAGTCCCTCCTTCTCGTGTCGTTATTAACGTCGTGGCAGAGTAGTAGTAGTAGTAGTAGTAGTAGTAGTAGTAACGAACTGGTTCCCACTTGGAACCTGCTCGTTTAATCACTACGAATGGAATTCACCGTGGTCGAAAGAATCGCACAACACACTTCACGGTACGTGCTTCCTCTCTGCTTGTTTGCCGGTGTAAATTCTTCGAGAAAAGAAAAACCACGTAGTAGCTTCGATACGGACGGAAGGAATACACGGATACACCTCGTGTATCGAGCGTTTCGAGTTTCGATACCACACAACGAAGATATTCGTTTCGCGCGGGACTACGAATCATCAACATCCCGTGGTGACGACAACTCTTTTTCTAGTTTCTTCAACTCCATCGCTTCCCTCGAGCCACCAAATTCAATTCTATTATTATATTATATTCTATCTATCTATCTATCTATCTATCTATCTATCTATCTATCTATTTATCAGGGAGGAAATCACGCGTGCCACCTGTTCGCGTTTTTCCTCGCGACCCAACAAAATATTCAACAACTCGACGACGTTATTTCCTTCTTTTTCTTCCTACGACGACGACGACGACGACGACGACGACGACGACGACGACGACGACCCTGTGAACGATATCGATGAAGAACACCAAGAGAGAAAGAGCGATCCTTCTCGAAGTCACTTGTGCACTTGCATACGAAGCAAATAATTATATTTCCAAAATTATATATCACCAATAACACACTCTTTTATATTCCATCTATCTAAGAATCACACACTATCTTGTTTTTTATAACGACACGCCGTCAAAAAAACGACAACACGGACGCGAGCGACACGGTCACCGTTTCGCTCGACCACGTACGATGCGTAGAGCAGTTAGTGGCAACAGCCAGCGAGATATCCGCGGGGGCACGTGGCCGTCACGTCGTCGGCGTCGCGATGCGCACCTACGTCGCGGACCAGCACACCTCGTCTCCCGCCCATCCTGCTGGCCTTCTTCTTCTTCTTCTTCTTCTCCTTCTCCTCCTCTTTCTCCTTCTCCTTCTCTTTCAGCCAACAACGCTCGCCACCAACGATTCCCGCGGGAACTTTTAGCATCCCGTAACAGGACTCAGTCGCCGCTAGGCGACCCAAACACCAGGCCAGCGCGACCACGCTGCTTCCCAATTGGATGGCCGCGTTTCGGCATAGTCCGATCGGTGTTTCACGACGACGCTTTCCAACTCTCCGAGTCCACCACTCCGCTCCTCTCTCCCACAATACAGACAGGGGGACGACGCGCGGCGGTTCCTTTCGCGCGAAAACACAAAAAACTCCGGGAAAAAAAAAAAAAAAAACTGAACTCGATTCAAAACTAACCAACCGACCAACTTTTCGTTTGCGATTGCGATTGCTCCTCTCGTCTGTTCTTTCGATTCGATTCGTGTGCGAGAGAAAGAACGTACGTGTACGTATGCGCGTGTGTGTGTGTGTGTGTGTGCGTGCGTGCGTGCGTGCGCGCGCGCGCGTGTGTGTTTGCGTGATAGACGGAGAAGGACAGAGACAGAGACAGAGAGAGAAGGGAAAAAAACGCGGTTCGACCGAGCACCGAACTATCGCGAGACCGACCACTGAACACTCTCCGAGTCGCAGTGCGCGCCGATCGAATCACACCAAAGAAACAGACGGAGAAAGAAACAGACGCACAGGAGAGAGGGAAACGAAGGAACAGAGAGAGGGAGGAGACACGAACAACGCGGGACAACGCGCGTTGCGTGTCACGAAGTAACGAGCGAGGCACTCTCCGCGAACGGGTTTTACACTCGACGAGAGCAATCGCGTTACTGCGGAGCGGCAGGCGTGGCGGCGCTGCAATCGCACTCGAGCTTTCGAGGACAGAGCGAGAGGGCCGTTGGAGGGGGAGAGCCACGCGAGGATCTCGGGTGGGGGAAGCTGAACCGAAGCCACGGCGAAAGGAGCGTCGGAAGGGAGCAGCAGGCTCACGCACACGAATCGAGAGGTGGGGAGCCACGTGAGCGCCCGATGCCCGGTGTCCACGCAACACGACGTGGGCACCTCGCCTTACCTTGCGTTACCTTGCCTTCCCATGCCCGCCGAGCCTTGCTCGCTCGCTCGCTCGCTCGCATCCTCGTATCGCCACCCCTGCCGAACCCTTTTGTTTTTTTCTCCCCGTCCCCCCCCCTCCTCCCTCCCTTCTTTTTCTTCTTCTTTTCACGTTTTCCACAACTTTCACAATGTTTCTTTGCCGTTCTAGTATCGTTGTTCTTGTTGTTCTTGTTGTTGTTGTTGTTGTTGTTGTGTTGTTGTTCGTCGTCGTCGTCGTCGTCGTCGTCGTTGCAGCTGCGTTTTGACGAATTTTTCGATCGGTATTTTCGATTGGACGAGAGAAGAAAAATATAAAATACGATGGTATAATGGATTCCTATCGTGGATTGTCAAGAATTTACAACGCGTAAAAGTGTTTTTTTTTTTTTCTTTTCAAAGTTTCCGGGATAAGAAAGGATAAGAAGACTAGGAAATAGGAAATATTTGATAATACTACGATCGACGAACGAAAAATCGATTTCGATCGAGCGATGATCGTTAATATGATGATAATCTTGGAAAAAACTTGAAAAAGATTTTTCGTGGAAAAATACGAATACGAACGAAAGAATCGAAGATTTTGTGAACGTTCTATGATGGAAAAAAAAAGATTCAAACGATATAATTTTTTTTTTTTTTCGAAAAGATTACAAATATTACAATTTCAAAAATACGTTTCTTTTTTTTTTTTTTTTTTTAAACAACATCCTCCGTAATAGCGTCGATAAGCGTGTAAGACGAAGTCACGTCCATCGATCCAACGAATATTCATTTGGCATTTGATTGGACAAGTTGGTTGAACATCGTATCATCGTCTATTGAAAAGCAGTTCCAACCCTCTAAATCACCGGTGGATCCAAGGAACCAGTCCAGGATTTATTCCGCTAAGATCAGAGAAGACCAAAAGTCCAATTTATCGTGTTCAGGGTCAAGTTGAACACATTTGTACGACGTGATGAAGAAGGATGGTCTATCTGCCTTGACGCGTGGCGCGTGCGAAAACGACCATATCTCCACGTTGTACCGCAACGTGGTACAAACTATCTTGTTTTCTCTCCCCTCCCCCCTCTCCCCCCTCTTTCGAAAAAAACATTTTCCACAGAAAAATTCTCTTATTCGGATTACTCTGGATTACTTGGCTCGCGTTCGATCGAAACTTATTGTTACAGGATCGTTCAAAATTCAAAATCGAATCGAAGGAACTTTCGATCCTCGGGTTTTCTTTTCTTCGGGAAAAATTCTAATTTCTAATTTATGACCGAGTCACACGACGATAAACGTGATAAACTGTAGTAGGAAGTAATTTAAGATTAAAAAGTAATCGAATGGATGTTTAACCGGTAAAGAAATTTCTTCGTGTTCTCGAGATGCAACGGACGAAATGAACGGGCGAGGAAGAAGATGAACTCGACGAAAAAATATACAACTCTCTCTCGCTCTCTGTAAAGATATTGGCCGAGAGAGAGAGAGAAAGAGAGAGAGAGAGAGAGAAGAAACCTGACTTCGTTGCCCTCGATCTTCGTTGGACACACCATCGAGTTCGTTTCGAACTCTTTCCTCAAAGAGAGGAGATGATAAAAATGATCCAAATTACGTGAAAATTTTGTAAAAAAAAAAAAAAAAAAAAAAATTGACGCAACGAGAAAAAACCTTTCCAATTCTCTTACGATACGTACGTAATATTTCTCCATTCCATTCCATTGTCGATAAAACGACAAGGATATTAAACTTTACATTTATTAAATATTATTATATCGTAAAATTGATTAATTATTAAAACTACGTATGTATGTGTGTGTGTGTATATATATATATATATATAAAAGTTGCAAAACTTTCGACGATGAGATAACGATTAATTTCTAAAACTTTCCCGTTTCCTTCCGTAAACTTGATTGCATTCAACACCGATTCGAAACAACTTTTCTACAAAATTAAATTATTCTACATTGGAACGCAACGCTCCGTCAACTAAACAAAAAATTCGAACCCCTGTTCTCGAAAAACGAAGAAATCGTTGGAAATTGGAAAATTCGTCTCGTAATTTTCTTCTTCACCAAGCAATCCACCATCACCGAGCGAAACCCACCCTCGTCTCTTAGAAACTTCATGTGTCGAGAACACGTGGAAATTTCTTTCCAAGTGCACAAGGCCTGTGCACACTCGATACATCGGTCGGCGTGAAAACAGGTCTGAAACGGTACTAAGCTAATAACGAGGCCCTAACCGCGGCCTAAGGAGAGTAGGACAGAGACTCAGGTAACTCGGTACTTGCCACGCAGGTAGAGTTTGAGACAAGAGGTATCATTGTCCGAGTGGCAGGTCGCCGAAGGCGACCGTTTATACAAAGCGGTGGAAATTCCAGGTATCCTCCGCGTCTAACGGAAAATAACAAAGTTTCCCTTCATTTCCTTTTCCACCCATTATCGAGAATATTATACCTGGCAACTTTCGCAGTACCCTTCACCCCCACCAATAATATAATTTTTCGGGGAGAAGGAAAATGACGAATCTCCAATCTCTTTGTCTTGTCGTTTTTGCCTCATTGTTCCGTATGATCTACGAGCGAAACGGTAAAATTTTCAAGGACGAGGATTTCTTGTTAATTTTTCGTGTTAGAGGAGAGAGAGAAAGAGAGAGAGAGAGAGAAATATGGTATATTCTCGATTGAAACATTCTAATTTTTAAGAATCCGTATCTCTCTCTCTCTCTTTTTTTCTTTCTTTTTTTTTTTTTAAATACTTTCTACACGCGAGTCAAATAAAGATCCGCGGGAAAAATTGAAACATCCTCGAATATTTCATCGACCGATGTTCCTAATAGAGCGCGTGCATAAACAAAATGCATACTTTCTATCTCTAATATCTCAACGTTCCAAGAATATTTCCACCAAATTTACGAAAAAACGAAACGAAATTAGAAACATTCAGGAACACTCGGGATCGAGACACTCTTCCAAATGAAATTCCCTATCGTGGGTGGCTTATTTCTGGTTCACGACCTTCCTCTGGGTGCACGCACACAGGGAAGAAGGGGGAAGATAGTCGAGCTCTCTCTCTCTCTCTCTCGTATATAGACTTACCAAGAATTCCCCGGGACCATTAATCTGCTCGCTGCGACACCAGAGGCCCCGTTTCCCTCCTCCTCCTCCTCTCCTTTTTTTCGTCAACCATATTCTCTCCCCTCCGACCAGGTAGAGCAGGGCCCAACCAAAGACCCATCCAACCACCTATTGTCCAACAGACGTTGTTGGTGAAACGAGGCAGGTTGTTGCACCGATCGGAAACCACTATCACGACCGGAAGCGGCCAAGGGGGGCTAATTGCGGCAACGGGGGGGAGGGGGGTGCGTGCGCCGATTGTCGCGAGGAAGAACGGGTTATTAGCGAGGTGGATTCCTCGCCTCGAAGGCACGCGTTTCGTCAAAAAAAAAAAAAAAAAAAGAAAGAAAGAAAGAAACGAGAAGAAGAATATCGAGCGTTAACTTTCTCTCTCTCTCTCTCTCTCTCTCTCTCAACTTAAGGAGAAGAGAACGAAGTTAACTGGGCGAAGTGAGAGAGATTTTAAGAGATATTTGAGAGAAGGTGAAATCTCGGTGAACTGTTGGGGGAAAAAAAAAAAGAAAAAAAGAATGCGAAGAAAATTCGAAGGGAAATCGTGTGGAATCCCTGTAGCTCGCTGTGGGGGTCTGCTGGTCACCCAGTAGCCTAGAAAAATTCCTCCGTTCACAATGTGGTGGCAAGGTGAGCCGCGCGTGAGCGAGGAATACGAGTTTTCATGGGGCAGGTAAGTGGTAGCGGGTTCCAAGGAGGAATCCTCAGGTGACTCGTCGAAAGTTCGTCGAGGAGAGGGTCGACAGGCGAGCGGGAAGGCAGGCAGGCGAGCAGAGACCGACGGGCGTCGCGCAAGAAGGAACAATTAGAGGCCAAATAAAGACGAAGAAGCGAGTCACAGTCGAGCGGGTTCGCAACGAGCGTGTGTGTGATTTCGGTCACGCCGCGCGCCTGTACGTTGACCCCTCGAGAAAGAGAGGAGAGAGAGAGAGAGAGAGAGACAGGGAGGGAGGAGAGAGAACGGGAAAAAACGAAGAAACACACAGGGGCACAGACAGCTGAAAAAGGGAGGGAAAAAGACCGAACGAGCCGGAGGGGGGGGGGAGGTGGGGAGAGGTGAATGGGGGAATGAGGGGGAGCCGACGGGGGGAGAAAGAGAGAGAGAGAGAGCATTTGCTCACCGTTCTCCTTCGTTCTCCTTCTTCCTCTTCTCCACGAGGAGAGGGTTCCTCGACTCGCCTCGCTTCGAACTCGCTTCGTTCTCCGCCGTCACGGAGAGAGAGAGAGAGAGAGAGAGGAGAGAGGAGAGAGGAGTGACGGGGAGGAAGGGAATACGACGACCGTGTGCAAGCAACAGAGACGTCGCCACGAAGGAACGATGGGAAGACAGAGGTAGCTCGAGGAACGTTCAGGAGGCTGAGAACTCACTCCCGGAGACCTGCAACCGAGGTACACGCAGGTTCATCGCGAGTTCGTAATCGTGCTCACCGTTCGATGATGTTCGAAGATTGCTAAAAAAAAAACTTCCTCAACAATCTCTCACGTGTAAAGATCGAGGAGAAGAAGGTGCGATTTCGATGATGGTCAACCCTTTTCTGTCTCCTTGATCGGATCGATATATTTTCGAATATTGCCAAAGACGAGGCGAGATATAATCGTGTCTCGCCAAATCGGGTTGGCCTATCCTCTCCATCCCATCCATGGATGCAAAAGAGGAAGCGATGATTTCGATGATTTGCGAATAAACGAGGGAGAGGCTCGATAATCGGATGAATCGAGATAATCACGGAGAATAAGAGAGCGAGAGGGAGGAGATGCTTCTTTAAAGTAGAGTATCCTGTCGTGGCCGATAAGTAATCTTGTAACCGGAACACTGGATACGAGCCCTTTAAGAGCTCACGGTTCACGTGTATTCGACATGCGTGTTACGCGGGATTTGTCGGCCAAACACGCAGCGAGCGTAGTAAGACTCCAGCGCGGGAAAACCAGTCCTTGTAGTACGCCGTAAGCGTGTCCAGGCCAGCCACGCCTCCGATAATCGATAGATCTTGGATCGTTTTCGATTTCGGGGAAACGAGAGAGAAAAGAGAAGGGAGTTGGAGCGAGTGACGAAGCCTGGGTCACCTGTAGGATCCGTGAACGCCTTGGCGGGCCTTGGTGATCGAGCAAACAAGCATCGCGCCCCCTTGCACGAAGGTTGGTGAAGTGCTCTAAGCTCGATATACTTAGCGGTTACCCGATCAACCTCAATCCAACCCGGCAGCTATCTGCTCTAACTATCCCCTTGGCGACAGGCTAACGGATCTGCGTATCGAAGTTCGGCCTGGCCGATACTTGCGAAAGACTCGAATCTTTTTTCAACCCTGTCGAAAGTGGCAAGGTTGCGAAGCAAGTTTGGACGCGATTGTTTATAGCGAGCGAACGGGGAAGGGAGGCGATCTTTAAGGGCCATCTAATTATGCGGTGAAACGGCGTTAGTTAATTTCGCGGTTAATTTCTTAACGAGATAATTCGAGGGAAAGGGTTGGAAGCGCGCGGTCGCCTCTAATGGCTCCGCGTGGCTACGTCCGGCGAGATAAAGAAGAAAAAAGCGAGCAAAGTGGGAAACAGGGTAAGCAGGGGGGGGGGGGGGTGGATGAAAAGAGAAACGGCGGGAACGGTGTGTTAATTAATTGGCGCGTAATTAAAAGCCGCAGCGACGCACCGTGTCGATACACTTCAAAGAATTCGTGACGGCGAAAGATATCGGTTTAGCAGGCGCTACCCCGCGACAAGTAGACTCTCCTCTTCGACTCTGTCAGAAGACGAGAGACAGAGAGATGATCGAGAGATCAAAGGGAGTGGATCGAATCGAAGGATTTGGACGAGTGAGACACTCGACACTTTTTCCACCAAGTTTCCCTTCCATCCAAAAAAGGGCTTGGGGACAAGGGAGATTGGAAATGGACGATGTTTCGTAACCGAAAGAAGCTCGTAATCGAAAGTTTGCTTAAGGATAAAAATTAATCTCGTTAACGTCCTTAACCAATTATTAATGATGATTAATCGAACGCGTCACGGGCAATTTAATCTTGACAAGAGTCGATAAAAATCGGCGAGATATCTTGTCCTTGGCTGTGGAGACCCACGGTAGACCCATCGCTCTCGCGATGATTTCTTCCTTTCGGTCGGGCGATAAATTACAGAGATAGAGAAAAAGATTATTGAAGGGGGCGCGAGATTGGTAATTGATTTTTATCGAGCGCGTTTTGTTTCCTTTCTTCCATCCATTTTTTCGGGTGAAGGGTGGATCGAAGGGCGAGAGGTGTCAGCATCCATCCTTGGCGACAAAAGGGGGAGGAAAAAATGGGGGAGGAATGCGAAAAATCGGAATAATTAAATGCCGCGATGATGTTACACCGTCGAGCCACCTCGAGGTCCTCGAGACGATACTTTGAAGCGCTCCTCTTCTCGGAAATCATTAAAAGGACGGGCTTGACGAAGACCACTCAACGGAGCACAGGTGAGGAATTTTTTATCATAAATAGCGGACCGGAAATCCGTCGTGCCGCTATCTCATTGGAAAGAATTAAAAAAAAAAAAAAAGAAAGAAAGAAAAAAAAGAGTGCAAACGATGGAAGGGAGGGAGAGTAAGTTCCTTTCGGCGAAGCAATTGGAGGAATAGAGGAAAAAATTATTGCGAAAGATTTCAAACTGGCGTCCCTTTCTTTCTTTTTCCTTTTCTTTCGCATCGATCGATGATTCCTTCCAACGTACGTTTGATCGAAGTACGATTTTCTCTTCGTTGTATGGATCTCGAATCAAATTTTATCGTTACACCTTTTCTGCAAGAAAATGGAAGAAATTCTCAGCAAATGTCCCCAACATTCTAATATCCCCCATTAATCTTTAACGCGCTTAACAATAGCATGAAATTGAATCATAGACGGCAGGCATTAGCTCGTCAAATATCAAATTCGAGAAGAATCTTTCGAAGAAGAAGAAGAAGAGAATTAAACGTGATAAAATTGCAAATTTACCGGTAATTTCACTCGTAAAAGTCACTCAAGACAAATTTTATCTCCTCTATAAAAACACAGCTCATAGGCTGTTCGTTGCCTCGTGTGATAAGCGTATTTCGAAATGATAAAAAAAAAAAAAAAAGAAAAAAAACATTCAACCATACAAACGCGAAATTCAAAATTGATCGTATTTTAATTCAACTGTATAATACTCTCGTGCATGTATATATATATATATATGTCCCTCCACGATTTTAACTCGGTTCTACTCCACCCTGCTCCTTTGCGACACAGAAAATGAAAATAAATTTCGCAGATAGCATCTTGAATTATTCCGCGGCACGAGAGAGGCAGCCGTTTACATTGTTGTTGGCCGATCATCGGGCATAAATCTCGGGCCCGATATCATTAAAACGCGATACTCTCCATCTTTTTATCGCCGCGTAACCCCGTAACAAATCAAACGACCGCCCAGCGAAATGACGACCGATGATGATGATATTTCACCGTCGATTCGATCGATCAATTAACAAAATGCAATTTACAATCGATGGAATTAGAAAACGGCGTGCAACGGCGTGTAAATGGTAAGGGAAGGAAAGAAGGAAGGAAGGAAGGAAGGAAGGAAGGAAGGAAGGAGAGAAATGTCGCGGAGTGAATGACTTGGTTGGCTCGTAAAAAAAACTTCTAGCCACTTTCGAAGTCGGCCGAGAATAATCTCTGGGACCATAAGTGGAACGAAAAGCAAAGGAGAAACTTTCAGCGATAGAATCGCTTCGATCCTCGTGTTTCCTACTTTCGTTATTTTTTTTTTCTTTCTTTCTCTTTTTCTCTTTCGAGAGAGGGAGAGAGAGAGAGAATCGTAAAAAGTAATAGGGACCAACCGTGTGTTACGAATCTTATTTATAGATGTATACACGGATCGGAGTAGCTCGTAGTAATCTCTATGCTTATTTATATATATATTTATATATATATATATAAAAAGAATTGTCTTCTCGAATTCAATCGTAATCGTAAACGCAACAGATTGGAAATTAAATGCTTGCGATAGTTAATTATCATTTATAGATTCAACGTTTATCTGAATATATATATATATATATTTCTTCCCTCGTGTATACAATTTTAAGAGAAATCGTAAATTAAGCGAGAAACGAGAAAAGACGAGAGATGACCATTATTTTTCTGAAAAAAATAATATCCGCAATTTGTAAAAATTTTAAATTTCTCAGGAATCTTCGAGTTACGCATTCTTTTAGTCGATTCGAAGCCACTCGCCATCATTAAGATCACACACTTCCGTTTCAATTCCGTTTCCTTTTTTTCACGTCGATACAAACACCCACCCCTCTTCCTAATACAATTCCACAGAAAAACGACGCATCGATAAATTGAACAAGGTGTACGAGATACACAAGTAACATTAGATCGTAAATCGTGTAAAGTCTGTAAGTGTGCATCGTCGTTTTATTTTTATTCATATATATATATATATATATATATACGTGATTTAAAAAGAATGACAGTACGGTTACGTAATCTCGAGCGCAAAGAACGCATCTTCCCTCGCTACGAACAAGCATCCACCAAATGATCCGTCTCGTTCTCGTTGGTCTCTCTCGAAGAGGAGGAGAACCCTTTCGCCGGGGTTGAGAACCGCTGGCGCTACGCTCGGTCGAGTGTAGCGAGGGGGTGAGGAAGGAAGGAAGGTGTGGGTAAGGGGATGGGGGAGGGGGGAGGAGGAGGAGGGTAGAGCAAGAGAGCAAGAGAAAGAGAGAAGGGATTGGGAGAGAGCGAGAAGGCGAACGAGAGGGAGAGGGAGAGAGAGAGAGAGAGAGATAGAGGGAAGGGTGCTGCGGGGGGTTGGATGGGGTAAGAGAGGAGGAGGAGGGGGGGGAGAGCAGAGGTTGGTGCCAGGGTAGGTTTTGATCAATATCTCGCCCCCACCCCACACCACCACCCTTCGTGACGGTACACCATGCCCCCACCAGAACCCCATCACCCGACCACCATGAATAACTAAGACCATATAGCGGCCTGCAGATTAAATACATCGTGGTACCATACGATCAAACCACCCTCAAACCAAACCCACCCACCCTCCCCACGAGTCCACCGCCTTCACCGCGCCGCTGCTACGACGGCCGCCGCCACCCTCCTCCTCCTCGCCCTTTTCGCTCCCCCCCCCCTCTCCGCCGTGATCCAGCCTCCCGCGCCCCGGCCCTACGACCCCCCTCTTTAACAGCTACCACCGCTTTCAACGTCGTCGACCATCGTGTTCCCGTAAGAACGACTGATTTGCCGCACCACCGAGCCGAAAGGGGTGGCCGTGGAGCGACGCGGAAAGGCCAGGGTGTGGTGGGTGCCGCGTACGTGTGCGCGCGCGCGCGATACGGGAGGAAACCCCCTTTTCCTCCGCATTCCGATCTCTCGCGCTTTCCCACGGGACTTTGCCCGCGCCCCCGTGCAAACGCGAAGGACAATGTCCCTCCGGGGACCGTTTTGCGACACCACCACCACCACCACCACCACCACCTTTGCCTTTGGCCGCTGTGCCGTGCGTTGGTCAACGAGGGGGAGGAGAGAAAGGAGAAAGAGGGGTGGTGGCTTTGTCAACAATCGTTTCCAAAATCTGGGTCTGGGGATCGGAATTCTTGTTGTTGCTCGAAATTTGGAAAACGCGAAGGAAGGGAAAAGAGTATCGAGATACATCACAGTTTGCGTTGGAAAGTAAGGGAAACTTGTTTGTTGTTGTCGAGGAGAAAAGAAGTTAGAGAGGTTAGATAGGTGGTAAGTGGTGGTAGTAGTAGTCGTCGGTTTGTCATTCGGAGAATAATCAGGGCTAGACGCGGTAGGGGATGATCCTCGGTGGTTTCCTATTAGGCGCTAATTTAGTTGTAAGCTATAGGGTTGTGAGGAATGAAAGGGATCCTCCTGGGGACGATGTTCATCCTGATGGAGGAGCATCGCTTCCTCCGGTTTCTTTAAGAAACATATTAAAAGGGGGATGAAACGGTCGAGACACCCTTGAGCATTTCTTGAAATTTGATCTCCTACGACTCCATTGATGTCAACCCCTTTGTTCAAAGTCACCGCCGCTGAGTCTCCCCGGTGGTGCGTTATATGCGTTATCTTTTACACACCGGGAGAGGAGGGAAGAAGGGAAGAGAGAGAAAAAGTATCCAACGTTCTCTTTCCTCTCCATCGGTGTGTACGTATATGCCGATTGTACAAGAATGTTTGATAATTCAAAGAAAAAGAACTTGTACTTGTGATAGAACGCGTTTTCCTTTCCTTTTTTTTTTTTTTTTTTTTTTTTTTTTTCCTTTATAAAACACTTAAGAATTATCTATCCGCGGCACGGTAATGGCACGGGTTCGTGATACACATAACGATCGATACGTATAAATAATGAATAATGTTAAATATTAGACTTTCAATCAGCAAGCATGATTTCCAGTAATGTTAATTATCCTAACGACGGCATATTTTTCCACGTGTATGTCACGTTAAACGCTTTATTACAACTATCGAGTCACGTCGTCTCGTTTTTCCCAGAGTGACGTCGATGTCGCCACTCGGTGGTGATTACGCGGGCCTTTCCGTTATCCGCACGGTCGTGCGTTAAATGATAACACCGTTTATTATCATCTTCGTAACTAATGCTCCGCAGTTAACCGTCTAATCAGTGCCCCAAGTATCGCGCCATTAGAGGACATTTTGCGACCGCCGCGCCATCTGTCATTTCTTTTCAATGCTACGCTCCTTATCGGTGATCGTACACGACGACGACCACGACGACGACCACGAACAAACGAATAACAACGATACACGAAATTACACGTGAAAAACGCGCGAGAACGATGGAATATTCCAGAATTTTCATTATCGATATTTCTTCTTTCATTCTTTCTCTCTTCTTTTTTTGTTTTTTTTTTCAGAGAGGAGGGGAGAGGGGGGAGAGAGAGAGAGAGAGAGAGAGAGAGAGAGAGAGGGAGAGAGAGAGAGAGATTTTAATCGGATCATATGGGGGAACGGAGTGACGCTTTACACGCAGAATTTTGATGGGACCCGAAAAGTTGCCATTACTAATTTCTGATGGAAACTCACGGTTTCGAAACTTAACCAATTACGTATTAATCGGATCACCGGACTTTATCGCGCGTAAAACTTTTCCTTGTCGGCGGGGCAGGAGGGGGGAGGGGGAGAAGGGTCAATCAACAGTTTCGTCTAGTGGAACTAGACGACTAGACGCGCCGCTCTTCCTAGGGACTTCTTCCTAGGGGGATACGTGGGCTGGATAGATGATTATTTTTTTTTTTTTTTTTTTTACGATTTTATCGCGCTTTAACTTTTTGTGATCCTCAAATCTGAGGATTCTCTCGTTCGTCGAACAAACGATGAACAAAAGTGGTTTCGGGGGAGCATAGACACGCGAAACACATTCGTTTCTCGCGAGTTCGAATTCGCAACCGCATCCGGTTTCCCAGGCCGTTTCGTCGATCGCTCGTCGAATCGCTCGAGTCGATCCCTTTTGCAAGCGTCTCCCGCAGATTCGCCTTCACCACTCCGTTATTGAAATACTTGTTACGTACTTACCTTGCGCAAGTATTCGCGAGTATCCAATCCATGGGGTTTATATATAAGGGGGGGAGGGGGGGGAGGGGAGGGACGAATAATTCGGTTAGACGAGAACGAGAACAAGAGCGGGCAGACTCTTATCGAAAAATCGATGGAGCATGGGGGAGGGGGAGGGGGGGGAGGGAGGAGGGAAGGCCTGATAGATAGATCTCGAGAAACTCAAGAAACTTCAAAACCGATCGTTTGTTGTTAGTTGCAGATTATAGCAAACAGGTTTCCTCTCTCACTCCCCCCCCCCCTCCCCCCGCCGACGGACACCATCGGCCCACACCATCCTCCACCCCGCCCCCCCCCTCCGTTTATCCCAAGTAGCGGCGTGCAAGAAAGGAATTACCGGATTTCAATCGAACTTGCCACATTTTGATCGATTAATCCGAGACACGCCTTTGGAATCTCTTCCTTCCCGTGTTCTTCCCCTTTCCACTATGGCTAATCGCCATTCGGTTTCGTATTCGGTATTCCTGGGTCTCTCGCCCAGGAAACACCCTGTTCTCCACGTAAAAATAACAAGCTAGTACGTCATCGTCGTCAGTGTCGAAAGTATCATTCGTTGGCTTCGAGGAAACGCGTTTCTAATTGCGCGGAAACGCGCGAGACGAAAAATCCCTAGATAATCCTCCGATCCTCCATGTGGCATCCTTGCGTTGCTCGTGCACGCTCGAGCATTATACATTATTCATATGCAACGTTTTTCACTCGTCTTAACTTAAAACGCGTAAATATCGCGATTCGAACGTATCAAATGTATACTTGTATACTTTATTATCTTAAAAGAAAAGATGGTTGTTAGTATACCGATTCCAAAAATTTCGTATCGACGAAAATATTAAATATATATATATCGAATATCGAATATATATATTTATAGAACGATTTCGAATTTTATTTTATTCGTTTATTTTGCTCGACGGGCTGATGATTTTTCGATCCATCCCGGAGGAAAACAGCGTTGTTCTCCGGGTAGCGAGTGGGAGCCCCGGTGATGGTGGCCAAGCGGTGTGTGGAGATCGGTGACCAAAAGTGATCCATCGCTTTAAGGTTGAGCCCAGGTTCGTTGGTTCGCGGCTACGCCGTTGCTACTCAGGATTCCAGTTCTCCTCCGCCCTCCCCTCGGCCCCCGCTCGTTCCAGCTCGGATCCCCGCACCCTCCGGCTACCCAACCCAACACGGCAGGAACCTGTTCCGCCCTTCCTCTCTCTTGTCGTTGTCTTCCTCCGTCCTTCTCTTTCTCCCTTCCTTCCTTCCTTCTCGCTCTCTCCTCCCGCTCGCTCGCTCGCTCGCTCTCTCTTTCTCTCTCTCTCTCTCTCTCTCCCTCCCTCCCTCGTTCGACGTTCTCTCCGTTCTAGCGTCGGGCTGCTGCCGCACGTCTCTCTACAACTGTAGATATTACTGTTGCTCGTGGAACGAAGAAGAGAGCGCGGGAGAAAGGGAGAAGGAACGAGGCGAGCGAGGAGAGGAGAAGGACGGATGGATAAATAGACGGAGCGAGAGATGGAGGACGGTGCGAGGGGGGGGTGAGACGCGAAGGGGGGGGGGGAGAGGGAGAGAGAGAGAGGCATGCACACGTGCGTGCGCGTGAGAGAGAGGGTGGGAGGGGAGGAAGAGGATCGAAGAGGAAGAAAGATGGAAGGAGGATGGAAGCGGGCGAAAGAGAAAGAAACTGGCTGGCTGCACGCGCTGCCATTGTTTGCAGCGTGTGTCTCTCTACCGTTTCCTCTCTCTCTCTCTCTCTCTCTCTCTTCTCCCCTCCGCACCGGCTCTTCCCACCGTTCTTTCTCTGCTTTTTCTGTTCCACGTCTGTTGGACTTTTTCTTTCTTTCTTTCTTTCTTTCTTTCTTGTTTTTTTTTCCTCTTTTTTTCACTCCGCCTCTCTCTCTCTCTCCTCCTCCTGCTCTTGTTCCCCCTCGCGTGGGCTCCGCCGCTGCAGGTCCTACTTCTCTTTCCTCTCCCTCCCTTTTTTTTTCCCCTCGCTCCTACTACTCCTCCTACCCCTCCTCCTCCTCCCTCCTTTTTCAGGTTGCTACAATTTTTGCCTATCGCAAAAGCAGAGAGCAAGGAGGGAGCCAGTAGTGTAGGTTCTCGCGAAGTACGGGAGTGAAGGCGTAAAAAAAGGATGAGAAGGAGAAGGAGGGGGGGAGGGAGAGAGAGAGAGAGAGAGAGAGAAAGGTGGAATGACACGAGGAGGAGGAAGAGGAGGAGGAGGAAAAGTCGACGAAGGATGCAAGGTTACCGGCAAGAAGGACGTAACTGGGCCGATGATCCTGCCTGTAATGAGAGAGAGAGAGAGAGAGAGAGAGAGAGAGAGAGGAGGGAGAGAGAATCTCCTCGACCTTTCTTTTCAGACGCTGCGCTTTTTGTCTTTTCTTTCTCAGCAAAGATTCCTGTCTCCTCTCTCTCGTTTCTCTCTTCTTCCTCCTCTTCCTCCTTCCTCTTCCTTCCTACCTCTCCGTCTCTCTCGAAGGGAGAGGAGGAGACGTTACCAGGACGATGATCCCCGCGCGACAACGACGTTCCCGCGCATTTGGCGACGCTTTTCGGCGGGAATTTCGAACCTTCCTTTCATCCCACTCGGAAAGATCTCTGAATCGATTCGATTCGTATCTCGATTCTCTTCGATCGGAGAGTATGAGTATCTATGAATATATCAGAGAATACGGCGTCCATCGAGAAAACAAATCCTTCCTTCCTTCCTTCCTTCCTTCCTTCCTTCCTTCCTTCCTTCCTCCTCCTCGCTCCTCGGCAAGGAGAAACGTGAATCTTTCGAGCGTACGACTTCTAAACCAGTTTCCACGCCAGTTCCGTTCCCCGCGCACGGTAGAGAGAGGAAGGCTTCTTCTTTTCTAAGACAAGACCTTTTTGCGCATCCAACGGAACGGGAGGGGGAGGGAGGGAGGGAGAGAGAGAGAGAGAGAGAGAGAAGAAAAAAGAGGAGGGGGAAAAAAAAAAAATAGAAAACTAAAGCGACGATGGGAGAGGATGAGAGAGAGAGAAGGAAGGATACGGACGAAGCGACCGAAGACACTCGGACATATTCGTTTTTTATGTCGCCTTTCAAACAGGTTTTACATTCGGCCAATATTGTCGTAGTAAAGTGTTCTTGTTTACCGTGTCGATAAGCTTGTCGCGTATCTCTTAAGCGGGTGCGCTTGTTGGGCGCCAATGGGCGCGGAGAACGCAGAAGAGGTGGAGGAACAAACTCGCTCTCTCTCTCTCTCTCTCGGCTCTCTGTCCATCCCTCTTCTATTCCTCGCGTGTTTGAGAGGTGGCGCGCTAGAAGGGAGCAGAGCGCGCTGCTAGAGGGCCGCGGGGTTGAGTTCGAGAGAGAGAGAGAGAGAGAGAGAGGACGAAGAAACGGAGGGAAAACGAAGACAAACGGAAGAAAAACGTGGTCGTGGAAAATGGGGAGAGAAGGAAAGAAGAAGAAGAAGAATCCTTACTTCTTTACTCCACCATCGTCTTCTTCCTTCGATCGTTTTCTTTTTTTTTTTTTTTAACTTCTCGTTCTTCTCCTCTCGTTCTACTGCGAAATCTCGAGCCATCCCTCTCTCTTTCTTCTTCTTCTTCTTCTTCTTCTTGTTCCTTCGCTCAATCCCGAGGAACGTTGCGTCATTCGTCGAGAGCTCCCGGTTAAAGGAACGAGTCAACACTTGTTAGTGTAACAACACGATTAATATGTAAACTCGCGCACGCGAAATTGCCTGTGTACAAGGGGGTTAGGGATGAACCGGAGATGAAAGTAGTCGAGCGCGACTAGTACGTGTCGGACGAAAATTTTTCATTTAACGGAAGCGCTATTAGATTTATCACTTTTTTTCTTTCCCCTTTTGAAAAATTACCGTGTCTTTGAATTGTCCTGATTTAATAATTTTATCTTGATTATTTAATAAAAGAGGATGAAACGAGGATCGAAATCATTCGTTTATTTATTTATAATAAATCGAAAAAATCGCCACTATGCTTTACGGTTGACGATCGAGGGATTATAATTTCCATATATATATATATATGTATATGTAGCGAGGCAGTTGGCATACGTATAACGAATAGCAAATAGATCGATGGATCGATCGATGTAACGCGCGTAGTAAACACGTGCACAAGTTGAATCGAACAGAGAGATCGCTCTCTGGAATTCCCTCGTAATGCTTGACCGCGGATATCGAAGGAATTGGAAACTCGTGGACGGCGTTCCCCTCGGGAATCCAACTTTTGTCAAAAGTGGAAGAGTGTACAATCGAAACGAGAGAGGGTGGCAACATTCTAATGGGGGCGAGGTGAATCATCCCCACCACCGTTGTCGGGATTTATCGTTAATCAATCGATACTTGGAGAGCTAATGATCCAAACGTAGCATAATTTCCTCTCCCCTCTCTTCTTACTCTCTGTCTCCTCCTATTTCTAGAATTTCGTTCGCAATGTTACAGTTGACGGATGCGTCATGGAAATTTCCTATTCTACGTTCACGCGGCACGATAACGTCACGTCATTTTGAATTTCGTTTCTCTACTTTTCTTTTCTTTCTTTTTTCTTTTTTTGTATTTATCGAAAATCAATACCGATTTATAGACTCGTAGAATTCGAATTTTTAACGGAGTTTCTCGAAATGAAAAAAAAAAAAAGAAAAAGAAAGAAAGACTAAGTTTTGAAAAAAACAAGGAAGGAAATATTAACACCGTGGCTCGGGTCGAGAAACGTTGCAAGCGAGCGTGAAACGAATCGAGCGTGTTCGAAGCTTGATCGAATCGAGGTAGTGTTATCAAAATAACCTTGATGAGGGGACATGGAGAGAAAAGAAAGAAAGAAAGAAAGAAAGAAAAAAAAAGGCGTACGCGTGGGCGGAGGAGGGAGTACACTTAATTATCGGCGATAAGATATCCCCGGTTTGACGGTTGCACGTGGTCATTCTCACTGACGCCGAAAAGAAAAGAAAAGAAAAAAAAAAAAGAATTGCACGAATCAATCGAGTGTATCTGATCTAACAAGGAAAAGTTACGATCGTTTTCTTCGAATCTATCCTGTGATAAAAATTTCAGAGATAAAAACTTGACTTAATTTTTCCAATATCATCCGACGAGAGACGTTTTCGATTAATTTATCGATTGATTCATTTTGAATCGACGTAATCGTTGAATACGAAAAAAAGGAAAAAAAATTTGCCTCGATGACGTTGAAACGAAGAAAATATTAATTATGTATATCGTTATGTTTTCGAAAATCCTTGACTTAGTGCAATAATGACGCGGCGAAAGATTACAATGAAGAAGAAAAAAAAAAAAAAAACTATAACGATACGTTGTAAGAACATTGTGTATATTAAAATTAGAAATAAGAATTTGCTCGTTGAATCGAGAGAAAATAAAATAGAAACGTATTTAACTATTTTCTTTTCGAATTCAAGCAAGAGTTGGACGAAACAAAATCCGATCGAAAAAGTAGAGAACGTTTACGAAATGTGTTCATAACGTTTCGCGACGAGAAATGGAGAAAAAATGATAAAAAAGAAAAGAGATGGGGGGGAGGGGGATGAAATTCAAAGAAGTACAACACGTTTACAAAGAAGCAAGGTCGTGGCGGGGTTGGAAGATGGTTGGAACAACGGCGGAACGATGTCAGCGGGGCAAGCACGTGAATTAAGCGAGGTTGGAAATTAACCCCCTTAAGCCACCCTCTAGATTTACCCCAGGTGCTCGTCAGTGTCCGACCCTGAAACCGTGAGCATCGTAAACTCGCTCGTTCGTTTTACCCGTCGTAAGAGGACTGGCCTCTGGAATCCCGTGCGGCATTCGAACGCCAAGAATCGTGATTAAACATTAACAGGTTACCTTCTTAGGATTCTTTGCTCCGCGGGCACACTGATTCTTCTCATTACGCGATTCGAAGAAGAGTATCTTTCTTCTTCCCCCCCCTCCCCCCTCCCCCCCTCGATTGATCAATTAGAGCCGTCTCTTTTTCGAAACTAATTAGATTATCCTTGTACGTGATACGATCTCAATCGTTGGACGTTTCGATCGGAATTTGGAATTTTGAATTTTCCGACTCGTTAATCAGACTCTTTTGGAATTAATTGGATTGCCTTACTACAGCTGGATACGAATCTCCATTATTGTACAATTGGATGGATATATCCCGAAATATTTCGTATATATTTCTTGCGTATCTTTTCGCGATTGCGATTAATTTTGATTAATCCCGTTCCAATTGGATTTGAATTTCGCAATTTGGATAATCGGGAACGGAGTTGTTTGGAGAAACGAGAGGAGGAGGAAAAAATCGGTTGGGAAGGATCAGCAAAGACCGAACGTGCCAAAAAATAGTGACTCCGCAGATCTCGGTGCAAACAACCGGTGTTACCAGCTTGCAACTCTCTCACGGCATAAAATTAGCCGAAAGAGAGTCTTTGGCAAACAATCATCGTTGCTTTGGGGGAACGAATAACTCGAGGAGGGAAAGAATGAAGCCCTGTATATTTATCGACCAAGTTTACCCACCACGCTTTTCACCTCGCGTATTTGTTCTCTCCGCGTCGGCACACCTATCAAACCCAAATAGGGAAAGAAGGAATACCACCGAATCTCTTTCGCCAAAAGATGACAACACCCACACCTATTTCCAATCCGTTTATCATTCTTATCAAGCTTCTAGCGAGAATCTGAAGAAAAAGAGATGTTACGTACACGCAGAATGGATACTCCAAAAAGGAGGATCCATCATCACAAGTGTCCGACGAGAGTTTCGAAAGGAGGAACATTTCCAGAGAGATCGCGTTCCGATCGTTAAATTAAATCGATCGATCTATCGATCGATGCTCATCATCCCATTTGAACCAGGAAACCAGGTGGCTCCCCGACTTTTGCGCAAAGATTCGGCGGGGGGGAGGGGGAGCTGGTGGCACGTGCGGGCCCGTGGCTGGAAGAGAAGAAAATTACCGGGCCGACCAGCGCTGTACGGCCCTGAAGAGCGCGTCATCCCCTTTAACCGGGGGATTGAATTTTTCCCCGACGTGGAGAGCTCCTGGCACAGGCAGGGTGCGCACGACTCCGCCGGCCTGAACCCACCCCAACTCGCCCACCACTCATCCCTGTTTCCTCCACAGAGAAAGAGAAAAAGGAGGGAGAAAGAGAGGGTGGCCCATCCCCCTCCTCCCCCGCGGACAATAATTCTCCAGTGGCCGCGGAGGGTTGCCCGTGGCAACTCTTCGCCACGGTGGAGACGGGCCGACGAGACGAGCGCGATGAAATTGTCTCTCTCTCCCCCCCCCCTCCCCCACGCACCCCTCCCGCTCCGCACCTCTCCCCTCCTTGTCTGCCTCCTGTGTGCGCGCTGGTTGTACGTGGAGGCAAAAAAAAAAAAAAAAAAAAAATGCAAGAGCAAGGAGGAGGGCGGGGAGAAAAAAAGCGGGAGAAAAAAATAGAGAGGCGGAGGCGGAGGGGATGGGGCTCGTTGGGAATTTCGCGTATCTTCGACACCGGGGGTGGCCGCGTTTAATCCTCCGGGCTGTGTGCCGAGAAGAAAGGGCCCTGCAGGGGTTGCGATTAGAAGAATCGGCGCTACTTTGGCCAATGTTTTCTTCCCCGTTTTCACTCTTTCGGTGATTTCGATGAACGAATTTTCTTCAAATTCGGAAAGAATTTTCGAAAGAAGGAGGGAACGTTATCGGTTTCGTATTCTTCTTTTTTTTTTTTTTTTATATTGCGACGCGTGAGGAAACTTTGTCGATAAGATCGACGATTTATTTTCGAGTTACGAGCAATTTGTTAAATTCGCGTTAAATTGAAAAGACTTGTTCTTACGCGACTTGTAATGTAATAAATGATAATTTCTTTCGAAGTTCGAAATAACGTAAGTTAAAAACAAAAATTTACGAGCCGACTTGCTTACTTACTCGCGACACTCGCGTAATCAGGATTTTAAAGGAATACGTGCACGATGATCATCGCGAGAAACAAGGATAAAATCGATCGAGAAATCGATATATCGGCAATATGCGAACATGCGAAATCGAGAAAAGAACGGAGATCATTCGAATGAGAACGTATTTAAAACCGAAAGCAGTTCCAACACGACACATTTTTTGGGAGGAGGACAAAACTGAGAAAGAGAAATAGAGAGAGAGAGAGAGAGGTGGGGGGAGGAAAGAAAAGATCTCGAAAAGGTAGGCGAGTAGTGAGTTGGCGCTACTTGACGGGGATCGGCCCTGAACGGCCAAGAGGATTAGCGGCGGATCGTGCGCGGCCGGCCGTAACGAAGAGGCGCGCTTCGCGAAGCGCCACGGGTTATAAAGGAGGAGACTGACCCATAATAACCAGAAAACCGGGTGAGGAATATTCGATCGGCGCCCCTCCACCTAATCCACCGGAATATTTTGACAAGGCCGGGCACGCGTCGTCGAGGAGAGGACGGGTGAAAAGGGATTCACCCCGATCGTGTCGCTGGTTAATTAGCGGCGTGACGATCGAATAATTGATTGTTCACTCTCTCTCGTACAAGGATCGTGGGGCGACTCGTTCGAGAACTCTGTCGCGAAATTATTGATAAAAGTTGGAAGGAAGCGTGCAACTTTCGTTTACGATAATTTTTGCATCGAGTAAAAATTTCATTTTACTTATTACACGCATCGGCACGATATAATTGAATTCGAACCTCGTTAAACGTGTATCTAGCATTAGAAAAGATTAACAACCGAGGAAGGCAACGGAAGGAAGACAGGCCTCGAAACTGATTAAACGGCGGGGCCCGCGGGGTAGCTCCTTAATTTATCCGCAAATGATTATACATTTCGAGAGGCGAATCACCGTCCCAGGGCTTCTTCCATATCCATTTCGCGTAAAGAGCTTAACGAGCAGATTACAGGGAGTTTCTATCGGATCGCGACAAAAGGGAGACGCGTCGTCGATTTGATATGGAACGCCCAGAGAGAGAGAGAGAGAGAGAGAGAGAACCTGTGCCACGTGTGCGTGGAGAGGAGAGGCTTTGCGTGCGCGCAGAGAGTTTGCGCTACTATCCGGACGGAGCCACCGATCGTTTCCAACCGATCTTACGAAAGTCCAGGTTTATCGAGAATAATTAACACTAAACCTGCCGACATTTCGTGTATACCACGATATCCTATCATGAGCGGTCGAATGATCGTTGCAAAAGAACATTCGTATCTTAAGATTATAGAAAGAGATTTTACCTAATTGGATTCGTAAGGTAAACAATAGAGAAAGTTGTGAATATTGAAAAATTGGGTTGTATCTACATTATAGAAAGAGTCAATATAAGTCGATACATGACGATACAACTGACTTTGTCATACAAAAAAATTCTAAACGAAATTTCGAAAAAACGATCGTTCGACCGCGTCGTGGTAGGTTTAATGTTTAATAGCAATCAGGAGTAATCAGGAGTCAGTTTCTTTTGAAAATCTCGATCAAACGAATATACAACAATCCCTTCCTGGATAGGCAATTTGTTCAAATTCCCCCCCCACGTTTCGTCGGAAAAAAGAAGTTGTGAAGTAGTGAAAATTGACGAGCAACGCTTTCAAACGCTTCACCCTGTAGACGATCTTACATACGCGCGCTATGTGCGCCAGGGATACGGATCTATATATCTTTCTGCACACACGTTCTTGTGCGACAGTGTGCGCGGAGAGGACAGTTATACGTTGCATTTATACGTGTGCACGTACGTATCTGTCTATATAGAAAGAGAGGAGGTAGTAACACGAAGATGTGGAGCGAGGGAGAGAGACAGAGAGAGAGAGAGGAGGGAGGAGAAGGAAACACTTGGACTAAACGAGAGAGAAAGAGAGAGAGAGAGAGAGAGAGAGAGAGAGCCAGGGTCGAATGATCAGCCATAAACTGAGTCAGCGGGGATAGTATTGTCCTCCGCCACCCCTGAAACTCTCTCTCTCTCTCTCTCTCTCTCTGTTTGGCTCTCTTTTACTCTCGCCACGAGATCCACGAGCCACCCCATGATTCCACCTCTCGTCCGCAGACGCGACTCGAGGGGGGGTGCACGACGAGGAGGAAAGGAAGAGATGACGCCATGAAACTATCGCCGTTCGAATCGTTAACAAAACTAGAGCTATTCCATATTCCAGGAGGAGGGGGAGGGATAGTTTGCGAGGAAGGAGGAGGATATTTCCTGGAGGAGGAGGAGGAGGAGGAGGAGGAGAAATATGAACGGGTGTGCATATTTTACGAGACGTTTTCGGATAATTGAGATTGATCAGTTGTCAGGCGCGCTTTTGCCCAACGAAGTAGAAAATCATCCCATTCGAATTTTTCCGTTTTAACTTTAGCTGTTTCGCTTTCGTTTCACCGTTCTTCAATTGGATTTGATTAAGGAGGGGAGGGGGAGGGGGAAAGAAAGAAAGAAAGAAAGAAAGATATTCTGGACAGATGTTCTTTCTGAACGAATTTCGAAGTGTTTATTTAATAAATGGCTTCCCTGGATAAAGAAGCTTCGTTTCGAAGTGATGTTAAAAAGAAAGGTGGAAAGGAATATCGATGATCGAGAATTTTCCAAAAGGGGAAGATTAGACACGCGGATAAAAACGTGTGTTCGTGCAATATCGTCGTAGCTCGACTCGATCCAAATTTAACGCGTATTATGGATACAATTGTTGCCTTTTCACTATCGTGTCTCGATCATTCTAATCTAAAATTATCGACTATTCTCAAGGAAAGACGAGTCGAGATGTTGTTTTATTCAACGTTTAATTTGAAGCTTTTGGGGGTTGGTCAGCCCCGAGTGAACGATTCGACGATTGTTTCGTTGATGAAAAACGTTGATAAAAAATTGTTAATGCACTGTTTCGACATCGAGTTTGGATTTTCTTATAAAAGTTTGAAAACCGAATGAAAAATTGGCGAGAACATTAACAGAGCTTTTACAAAGTTTGCATTAAAAGAGCAAACATTCTGCAATTAATATAAAAAATTTAAATTGGCAAATATAAATATAATATAATAAATAAATAAAGAAGGTATCAATAAAACGAAATTCAATATACGCCGTGCCCCCCCTCTTCTCTCTCTCTCTCTCTCTCTCTCTCTCTCTCTCTCTCTCTCTCTCCCCCCTCATTGAAAAGCTTGCATTCATTTATTCAATTTTCGATAAATGCTGTAAATATTGTAAATCTTACTAAGAATTCGATCGTTTTTTTTTTTTTTTTTTTTTTTTACTCTCTTATCGATTAAAAATATTATTAATAACTCTCACGGAGCTATATTATTGTTCAAAAAAAAAAAAAAAAAAAGGAAAAAAATAACAAAATAAATAACGTCTCCTTTCTCCATTTTATATATTTTTCTTTTTCGTAGAGACGAAAAACGATGTTGGAAAATTTTCGAAAAAAAAAAAAAAAAGAAAAAAGTACCATCTAACTTATTTGCAAATCGAGACACGCCCAATTACGATTCGAAGTGAATTCAGAAAAAGATAAAATTATATTCGCCTTTTTCCCGTCCAGAAAAAAAAAAAGAAAAATATCCAGTTGCAATCACTCGCTTCGTGGTACGAGCGCGATTATTAACCCGAGCTCAAAGTGTCGAGGAGACACTTTGAGAGTTGGTGGACATTTGGCCGTCTGAAGAAAACGTGTGGACGCGGCTTAAATCGATCAGCGGCCTTAAGAAACACGGTGCATAGCCCGAGGGACGGCGAGGCAGTGGCATGCAACAGGCCACTAGCTTCGTAGAAAGAGGAGGCCGTGTAGAAAGACTGTTCGGATCAAAGCACTTACCACGGTATTTATGCTCGCTCCTTAAACAGTCCTTTCGTACAGGATAAAAACGCTCCCATTCATCAAGCGAGCATCGCGGAAGTCAATTATCGTGCCTCGTTTCTTAATTAAAACTGGTCTTGCTACCAAGCGTAACGATAAGTGAGAAAACTTTTCAACTGGTGCTACCTCTCTGCTTTTTCTCTTCCTTCCTATTTTTCCCTTTCTTTCTTTTCGACTAGATTCATTGATCATTTCATTGATCCCTTTTAAAAACTGCTATTTGTGAGGTAATTCGTAGTTTCGTATTATCGCAAAAAAGATTAAGAACAACAAATTAGAATAGGCGAGGAAAGTATTCGTATTCCTGGTAGTAGAAATAATAAAATTTTCCGTGTTAATAAGTACGTGCATACGACAAAGATGGAAGCATTCAAGTTTATCATAAATTACGCCGGGCGTAATTTACTTTGCAAAGACGGACTTAACCCAATAACGTCGAATACATTTCGTGGAGCGAAAGAGGAGTGACATCACCGACAATGTCCTTTTCACCCACGCTACACGTAATTGCGAAGACTAACCGTGTTAACGGTTCGTGGTAGCGAATAATGTGAACTTGGCAACCCCTAATAAAGAACCGATCGACGCATCCCCGATATTTTCGAAAAATCTTCTCCGAAAAAGAGACGAGAAAAATCCCATTCGAGATCTGGTCAATGAAAAATGAAACAATAACACAGCTTATATATTTTCGATCCAATACAAAATTTCCTAAATCAATGTGTTGTATTTCAACAAATAATTTCGAGCCTGCGAAAATATATTTTTCGTGGTAAAATCAGGGGATGAAAGAAAAATCCTTTCTCGCCAAAGACAATAATTTGCAATCTTTTGACTGCACCCGCGCGCAAACAAACTCATTTCACGCGATCTAATATCACGCTCTTTTTGAAATTCGTTTTTAAAAAAAAAAAAAAAAAAAAGGAAAGGGAAAGAAACTCGTCGAACTTGGTGGTCGAGGGAGAATTAATATCGGCACGAACAGGTTTGAAAGACAATCCCCGAAAGTGCAGAACCCAGGGATCGCGCAATTATTTATCGAATCTGTCATAACCGTGCAATAATTTACGTCGAAATTATGCAAACCGCGTGGGCGTGGCGCTCGATTAGCAAATAAAAAAAGGAAGAGAGAAAACGTACGTGGGGAGGACTCGTTCGAGTTGAAACACACAACAACCTGCCTTCACCGAATCCGGCGTACTTTATACTTCATTTTATAACTCGATGGGTCTACACCCACTTCTCGACTGGATAGATTTTCCATCGAACGACGATGACGACCACGAGAAGCGTACGGAGAAGAGGAGGCTGGAAGAGAGAGAGAGAGAGAGAATATTTTTGGAGAACACAAATATCATTTATTCACCCTTCTTGTCGCTTTCCTCCTCTGTCAGATCCCTCACAGTTTTTTCTTCGTCCCTTCTTTGTTCGTTCACTCCCACGCTCCCTTTCTCCTCCATTGTCCCTTCCACCTCTCCCCCTTATCCCCTCTTTTCTTACTTTCTTATTTTCCTCGTATCTTTCTACTTTTTCTTTTCAAAAAAAAAAAAAAAAAAAAAAAACGTTAGTTAAATCCCCCTCCAACACCGATTCATTCGTAATTTGCCGAGATAAATGATAATAAGTCGAGTCACCCAGATATTTTACGCGATGATATTGACCCAAACGAACGCTCTATCCCTGTCAAAGCACGGATCCAAGGGGCGAAATATTTTTTCGGGCACGTTGCCAATTGCTGACGTGACTATCCACTGTGTCAGCAGTGCACGTCAGCGACTACGTTGCACGAACGGAGAAAGGGGAAATTTTCGTCGGGGAACTTTTTTTTTCTCTCTCTCTCTCTCTTCTTCCCTTTCTTTTCTTTTCTTTTCTTCACGAGGTCGATCTTGTTAAAAATACCAACACGAGACTTAATTCGCGCGCGATTATCGATCTCTCTCTCTCTCTCCCTCTCTCTCCGCGGCGCAACATTTCTTAAAATAATTGAATGCGTCGGATAAATTTGATGAAACGCAATTTATAACGAATTAATTGGATACATATAATAATGATACGAATGATACACGAGATGGAAAAGGAGGGAAGATCGTCTCGTTCTTTCTTTGGAACAACGTAAATTTATCCTCGATTCTTTGGACAAATCTTCGATTGATGTCTTGGAAGAAGATTGGAGTCGATGATGAATCTAAAACGCACGTGCACACCTGGAAATGGCTAACGAGGCCCGTGCCAAGGGGCGCTAATGACATTAGCAAAACTGTGAGCGGTGAGATAGAGGCTGTAACGGGCCCGCTCATTGCCGGTGTAAATATTTATTCACGTTGATGCCGCATAAAATTGAAAATCTTCATAATGCGGGGCCACCGCGGCGCATACTAAGTCTCGTATTAGCATACATCGCTTAAATCTTGATTCGTGTTTACGGTGTGCGGCCTCGTGCCTCGCCTTTCACCCTTTCACCCATTATTGAACGCGAGAGATGGAGAAACGTAACGTAAGGGATTTTATTTTTCGGGGGAAATTGAAATCATAAAGCACCGATTAATCGTGCAAAAATATATATATCAACGAAAACGAGAATAATATTGTATCACATCCATCGATCAGATTCCCTATCTCGACTTAATTAGAAAATTATTAGGGCCGGATGGAGAATTTAACATCAAAGAAGTTGGGTATATTGCGTTATATGACCAATCACTTTGCCCACCCGGGCTAATTGGAAAACTGTTAGAACCGAAATATCGTCTAACATCAAAGAAAACGTCCATGTTGCATTCTTGCCGTTCGCGCTATCGCGAGAAGCATTCCGATAACACTGGCAATGAACGTTTTCTCATAAATCGCGCCGCTGTACAAGCACCTCCGATAAATGTATATCATGCGAGCGCGCCAATTTGCAAACAGTAATTACTACGGCGTACTACGTGTACTAGATGTCAAGATGACGCAACAACAAAGATCGATCCGCCGATTATTCGTTTCGTTTATTTCCAGTTCTCTCGAGAAAAAAATCGATGACGCGAGATTGAAAAATTTTTGCTCCAACTTTTCTTCTCTCTCTCCCTCTCTCTCTCTCTCTCTCGGGCACACGATCGATCGATAAGAGAGAGTTTTCCATGCGGTGGTTCCAACTCGTAGCTCGGCGATAAATACGAAACGAAGGCTGGCGTTGAGAACCGCTGGTGGTCGCACTGCACGACAAGTGCATCGCCGATCGTGTGTGAGTGCCACGTTTACTACACACGCGTGCACGTTCCTCGTCGCGTCGATGTGAGCGTACAGTCACCGACACTCGTGCTCTGCTCGTCCTTCCATTCTACATACAGGGTGTTTCAAAAATAATTGGCTCGAATTTTAAAACATCCTCTCTCTCTCTCTCTCTCTCTCCTTTTCGTCGGGAAGAGAGAGACGCGAGTGATAAACGCGGTTCGAAATGTGTGTCAAGTTCGAGCGTATCGAAGGCTACTTTTACGACAATACTGATCGAGCTGATGAAATAACGAGTTATGAACGAATTGTGAAAAAAAACGTTTGGGTTAGATTATATTATCTGCCGGTTGCGGAGTTTTATGCCGCACCAATTCTTCGATCTATATATATTGTGTATAGAGAGTGTTCGAAATTAGAAACACCCTGTACATCTCTAGATAGCCATATAACAGTAACTTGGAGACGGTATACAAACATATTACATGGAAAGTCGAGGGGTGGAGTAAATACAAACAGGATGCCCTAAAAAGAAAATAAAAGAGGAGAGAAAGAAGGAAGATTCGTGTCGCAAGGGTTCTCTTCTACTTCTCCTCTCCTATCTCTCTCTCTCTCTCTCTCTCTCTCTCTCTCTCTCTCTTTCTCTTCAGATCCACCAAGTAACGCCTACGCGGCCAGCAAAGAGTTGCCTTCGAAAGAAGAGGAATATAATTGCGCGCGATCGATAAATTCTCCGAACGTGCATCAACAACTCCATTTTGCACAAATAACGTATATTTCCGCTAATGAAGTGCCTTAGCTGCACTGACTCCCCCTTGCCCTCTCCCCTCTCCCCCCCCCCTCACCCTCGCCCTCCTTCGTCCCTGTAAAACATTAATGTATGCCGTCGTAAAACGCTGCTGCACTCGTCTCCTCGTCTCCAAAGGTGGAGCACATCGGGGGTGCGCTCCAAGGACGAGGAGAGAGAGAGAGAGAGAGAGAGAGAGAGAGAGAGAGGAGGAGGAGGAGGAGGAAGAAAGAAAAAAAATGATGCGTACATACTGCTATATAAGTATTCTTCTTTTTTTTTTCCCCCTTCCTCCCCCCTCCCCCCTCCCCCCTCCCCCGAAAAGCAAATTTCTCGACATCGTGTTGGAGCGTGCAATTAAATTTCATCAAGAAACGGAGAACTCTTGGTGGCACCACCAAGGGTGGGGTGAAAAGTGGAGGCGAACAAGCGTTATAGGCAGTCCACCTTCTTCGTCCACGTTCGTTGCGTACACAGGGTGTACACAAGTCTCCTTCGAATTGTTGAAACCTTTCTCGTAATCGATCGGTTCGATCGATCGGTTTCTTCGCGAATAATTATTCGATAATATCTCGAGGGGACGAGAATCTGCCTCGGTTTAACCCTTCCTCTTCCTTTAAAAATTTCACGGATCGTCGAACCTTGGAGTGGTCCACCCTTACATCATGATACTGTATTCGGAAAGCTGAACGAAGAAGAGGAGGAGGGAGTTGTTGTAGACGAGAAGAAGGTTTAGAATCGACGAAGGTTTAGAAAATATTTCCTATATGACTCACCCTGTATACGTACCGGGAATAACGCGTACGTACGTATACATAGGCCATAGATACGTGGACCAACGCGCGGCCGTACATAATGTGATATAACACACGTACCACTGTCGTACGTGCGTGTGGGTGAGGAGGCAAGAGAAAGGGCGGAGGGAGGGGGAGGAGGTGGTGGTGGAAGGAGGAAGAGGTGGGAAACGAAGAAGGTGGTGGCCGAGCTAGGGGGGGGGAGGTGGTGCACCGGGCGAAAAGCCGCGGAGAAACTATCGTCCGACGATGTATTAACGAGCGGCGATCCTATTGACGGGCCGAGGTTTGGAAAAACCTGGGCGAAGGAGGAGAGAAAAAAGGGGGAGCACATCATTTGGGCCATCATCGGGGGTATCGTAGAGATACACCCCTCTCTTAAAACGAACGGATGGCGCAATTATTTTCGCTCGCTCTTTTTTTTGCAATGTTATCGAATTAGTAAATAAAAAAAAAAAAAAACGAAATATTCGAACGGCGTAGAAGAAGAGATTTTAATAAACCGATATAATATTTCATCTTCGACGTTTGACCAGCGCAATCGTCGAATTAATTAATATACGAATCAATCTAAAATGGCAGCGGACGGTGTAAAGGAGATTTTAACGGAGGAATGGAAATTTCAATAAACGTCGAATAAACATTTCATCGTGTCGTTCTTCAATCAAAAATTGAATGTCCGCCGACTTGGCGACATCGAAACGCATCGAAAACAGTTTTAAACAGTTATCCAAAAATCTGCAATCGATCGTAAGAAGGTAACTGTATGAGAGGAGACAACAAATTCGAGATAAACATTGACGTTTCTTCTTTTTCTTCCTTTTTTTTTTTTTTCTTCTGCTGTCGAAGATGGAAACGCGTTGACCTTTCGAAACATCGCGAGAAAAGCCGGGAAGGAGGACAATAATTGCGCCGGGAATGCGGACGAATTCATCGCTGCCTCCCTTCGAAAACTTCGTTCCGTGTTCCTTCTAACGATTTTCCATATTTTCAGCCGCGGTACACACACACAACGGTTGCAGCAACGGTTGTCTCCCGAATTTTCCCCACCGAAATATCTTTCGAGATTTGTAACGGGCGCGATCGTTATTAATAAACGGAACGAGAGAATCGTAATGTTGCGCGAAACGGTTTAATGGGGCGAAAATTATCTGCAAATTAAAACCGCTTGATTTCGTGGATTTCGTGGAGGATGTTGGAGGAACGAGTAAGTAAGACGAGAGAGCGATATCAATTCGATGCGTCTTGTTATTGTTACCAATAATCCCGTTGTAATTGAAATTTTTTTACGCCAAGATGGAAGGAAGATCTTCCTTCTTTCTTCCTTTAACACCATCTTTTCCCAAAATTCCGTCGATTGTTCATTCCCTCAAAATTTTCCACTCTGTCCTTCAGCATTGCTCCCTCAACGTCCTTCAACGAGCGTTGTTACCTCACTCGTGCAAATTTTAATATTCCCACTCCGAGATTCCCTTCTCCAAGATTAAAATTTCCATCTTGGAAAAATCTACTCTTATATATACTACTATTTATCCATCCACTTGCCCCTGAAAATCGATTTTTCGACACGCCGCATAAAAATACAACGAACCCTTTCAAAAATTCGGAATAATTCTCGAAATCAGAATCAGCAAAGCAGCCGAATCGGGAAACGAATCGTTCCCTTTTATTATCTTATCCTATCCCTCCTCCCTGTTTTTCCGCGGAGGAGCAACCGCCTCGATACGCGATAAAAAAACGAAAGAAAGAAAGAAACCACGGGATCGGTCAGAAACAAAAATGTCTCCGAGAAGAAACGATCGTATCGATCGAAAAAACAGCGGAGATAATCGCGCCTCTGAGCAACGCACGCCGTTACGTACGTTTCGTCGAAGGTCGGAATTCGTTAAAGCGCGTGGAAACAAACAAGCGTGAGCAGACGCCGCGGGAGGAGTACACACGCTCGACGAAGAAACGAGACGAGAGCGCGCGAGAAGGTGGTGGTGGTGGTGGTGGTGGTGGTGGTGGTGGAGCGAGAAGGAGAAAGAGAGTGAAAAATATAAAAGAAAGAAGATACGGAGAGGAGTGGAGAAAGAAGGGAGGGGGGGAAGACGCAACGACGACGACGACGGCGGCGGCGGCAACAGCAGCAGCGGTAGCAGCGGAGTAGGAGGGGAACGGCGCAACAAAGGACAATTGTTATCCCGCCAGGAGCGACGTGAACTTTTGCGCCGTGGGACAATGCTATTGCCGCGAGCGAGGACAAAACTTTATATCCCGGGTTTTACATCGGGATCGGTCTCCTCCTCCTCCTCCCCCCTCCTCCCCCCCCTCCTCATCTCGCTCACCCTCCACCGATGCGGTATCCCCCCACGTTCACCTGGTCGTGGACGTGGGGGCAAGGCCCAACCCGCTTCCGAGAACGCATCTACATCTCGAGAAACCGGCCGAATTTTTATACTACTTCTAGACGGCGCGGGCCTGAAAACGAACGGAGAGAGAGAGAGAGAGAGAGAGAAGGAGAAAAGGAAAAAAACGACCCATCTTTTCTGCCAATTACGGGGACGATCGAGAGGGGGGTGGAGGAGGAGGTCAAAGGAGTCGAGAGTACCTCGGTTAACCCTCCGTTTCGATTCCATCACTTGGCGCGTAAATCGCGTTAAATAATCGCGTGGATTTTGCACGGGTCGATTTATATAATATCGGAAAGCGGATGATACGGATTGATGGCTTCGTCCATTCTCGCGTGTTGCTAATTGGCCGCGTTTGGACGGATCATCGGTGACACGCGCACAACGGGACGAAAAAGGAGTCTCGTTTCGATGATTCTTGAGATGATTTCGAACACGTTCGATGAAGAAAATAATGGATAATCGTAGGGAGATTGACGACGTTTTGCATTGGTGAAAGAAAATTCGAGAAGAGAGGAAGAAAATCGAGAAAAATGTTCCGGGTTGGACGCGTGTCGAGTTTCAAGTTCATCGGCATGCCCGACACGATTCCTTCTTACACGCATACGTCCCATCGCCATTGGCGATCGCATAATAGCATTACGGATCCGGGAGAAGGAGGGGGAGAAGGGGGAACTAATAATCAGGAATCCAGAATTCCGTGCAAGATATCTCGATTATCGACTTGTACACGCTGCTCGGCAAGGAGGTTTGCTCTTTGTCGGGGGCCTAATAAGAAGCCCCGTGCATGAATAGACAGCTCTGGAGATATGCTGATTAAATTCTCGACGGTGCACGGGGTGACTTCGATCCACGTTTCGCGTGGATCAAAGTGCCCTGAATTTCCCCTGAGTCACGATCTCGAGGAATCGTTCCAAAAAAAAAAAAGACACATTCGTCCTCGAAACTCGTCGCTCGTTCGAGAGAAGAAGACGCGACGACAAATTTCTCCAAATTTCCCTTTCCAAAATCCTCCACGCGGAGAGGATATATATCCTGAAAAAGCGTGATCGAACATGAGTCGATCTAAAAACGGACTTGTGCACAACAAGCAAGGACAAGGGATTATTCCATGCTGCTATGTGCCGCGAGAGAGGAGGCGGCGGGCGGGTTTCCAAGGACGAAGTCGAACATCTCGTCTTTTGTCGAACGGTCGTCGAGAGAGGAAGGAGAGAGAGAGAGAAAAAAAAAAGGCGGCGAATGGATTGGAAGAAAAAGAGAGAAATATATATATTGGAAGGAAACGAGATGCAAATGTATTCGCTTCACGGTAAAGTCAACGGGCGAAAGTGTGCAGAAGGTCAGTCTCCATCAGCGACAGGTGATTACATATACGCACGAGACGCCGGAATTCAAGGTGGAGGTGAATTACCTGGCTAAGGATTTGAGGTTAGGTCGCCACCTCGCCTGGATGACCCTGGCTCGAGGTCCTCGCGTATCCTCCTTCTTCCTTCGCCCGCGTATATCCTTGATCGATGATGCCGCGTACTCGAAGCGACGAGAGGAGATTTCTCGCCTCGAGTGGAAATTATCGATTGCAAACACATTATGGCATATTTTGAGTCTCATTAGTCTCAAAAGTGAAATTTAGGAGGAATACAGTTGTAATTAAACTGTATTTTTCTTTATCGATCGATCGAAATCTCCTTCCCTCCCTCAGCGAGAAAGAAAAGGAGAACGAAGAAATATCCGCAATGTTTATAGGAATGTCGAAAGAGCGTTCAAGGAGAACGTGAGAAAAAAGAAGTCCATTATGCTCTCAACCTTTGCATTTCAATCGGCAACGCTGTTACCAAGCCAACAACTCGATGCTACTTCGTTATTAATCTCTCTTTCCATCCACGGATGGAATCGGATGATCTGGTTAAAAAAGAAGAAAGAAAAAAAAAAAAGCGAAGAGGCCTAGAGCTATAGATGTCTCCCTCTCCTCGTCCGGCCGATTGCTTAAACCGCGTCGTTTGCGCGTGGCCCAATATCTCTGTGGAGCGGGGCCACGTGCTCGCAAAGTTAACTTAATTACGGCCAATTAAGCGTCAATTAACCGAGTAGCACGGTACTCGGCTCGTAGCACGGCGCGCAACGTAGAACGGTGGACATCCACCACCGGTGGCGCATGGTCGTCTGTCAAAGTAATGACGTAGCAGCAGTAGGAGTAGCAGCAGTTGTCTACGACCTTTGGACAGGAGGAGGGGAACAACAACCTTCTTTCACGGAAATAAATTAACAAATATCGCGATTTTAATTTTTCACCAAATCTCGAAAACCCTTTACCGATCGAACTTGCCGATATTCCTTCTGTTACCGGTTGAGCGGTTTACGAGATTAATCACGATTCACGTGCACAATCCGCCACGTTCGGAATTTTTATCGGATATTCGATCGATCGGTAGGTAGCGAGCCGAATTTTCGAATTCCGAAATTTAAAAGGGATCGAAGAAAATTTGTCGAAGAGAATTGATTAAAAAAAAAAAACGAATTGACGAATAATGAACCTCGAGAAGAAGAGATCTTATCTTTGGATAGAAATGGATAGGATGAAAATTACGAGAAGCTTGAATTTGGGGGGAGGGGGGAAAAAAAAAGAAAAGAAAAAAAAAAAAAAAAAAAATTGAAAAAATTTCGCGGCATCAGGATCAGGAAATGAAGTCGTCGTCGTTCTCGTAAGGATCGCATAAGTTGTCGCGCAACCACTTCCTTTTTACGTTGAACCGGCGAGATCACTGACACTCACGGGATGAGAGGTCGGCCGCAATAATTAATCATTCGTCTCCGAAGCAGCGGCAAAAAACCGACAACCGTGACGTGGACGGGCTGCGAATACCAACATCGGGATCGTGAACGAAAACATTGACACGCGGTAAGAAAGTAAGAACCGTTCCTAAGAATAGTAGCCCGTATTCCAGATACACAGAGCGAGCGCCACCGCGAAAGGAAAAAAGGGACGGAGCGAGGAGCGGTAGCGCGAGAGGGAGAGAGACGGATGATATGGAGAACGTGCACGTGTGAAGTGAGGGGAGAGAGAGAGAGAGAGAGAGAGAGAGGGAGGGAGAAAAAAAAAGTATTACCGACGTAGCCGTGACTTGGATCGTGCGTCCGCTTTTTTTGCTCGTGCTCGATGGATAAGAGGACAAAAAAAACTCGAGAACAACTACTTTTTTTTCCTTGCTACACGTTTTTTTCTCCTCCTTTCCCGCTGGCTTGAACCGAACCGCGACAAGGATAGAGGAGGCAAAGAGTATAGCGGTCTTTTTTCAGTACAGCGTAACTTTTTCTCTCTTCTTCCTCTTCTTTTTTCTTTCTTTCTTCCTTTTTTTGCCTCGTTGACTCGCGTCGACAAAAACGCGATGTGTCCTTCGGAAAGGAAATTCTACACCAAGAATAGTCGTAGATCGTAGAAATAGCTTCACGCACAATCTGTCGGATCGTCAATGGGAGATTGAGATATTTCGAACTAGGTATAGGAGTCATTGTATTTCATTTTCTTCGTTGCATCTCATTTGTGATGAAATCTTCAAGATCTCGATCGATTTCGTTGGGCGAAAAATGTTTTGCCTGTTCTTCAAAAATGAAAGACGAGAACGAATTTCTTTTTGAAGCGTCAAAAATTATCGTACATAAAAATTTACTTATATAATATAAAATCAACTATTTCTACACGCTTCGAAAAGAAACCACGCATCGAACCGAACAACTTCGTGATGATCGTGAAAATAAATATACGGTTAAAGATCAGACCACGAAAAAATGGATTGACGAAACAAGATCCTTCCCGATCGAACCCGAACGATCCATCATCACCCTGTGCTAAAAAGATGGTCCATTTAACGGAGTCAAAAATCAAAAAAACAACGAGATGGCCAAATATCGCGCAACCAAACACCAAAACTAAATGGAGAGTCCCTTCTCCAAAACAAACAAAACAAAAACACGATGACAAAGATTCGCACGGAAATCAATTAACCACGATACACGAGAATCCCTCTCCTTTTCTCTCGAGGTGTTCCCCAACTTCCCGATTCCATTTCCACCACGTGCTGGTTAATGAAGCGGGGCCGAAAAGGAAGCGGAAAGAATTCAGGTGGAGGAGAAAGGCGCTCGAGGCGAGGAAGAGGAAGAGGATGCGACGAAAGCGTGTGCCAGTGAGAGAGGAGGAGGAGGAGGAGGAGGAGGAGGGAGAGCTTAAAGGCAATGGGGCGACAAAAGTCAACGGTGCTAAAAGCGCCACATGGACTAGCTGTGGAGGTGCATGAATAATAATCTGTGATTAATAGAGCGCTAAGCTGGCGGTGACTCGCGGCGTGAATGGCCGTAGTACTATTAAACGGCCTCTATATCATACCTAAGGCGATACGGTGTAATTTCGTGTTATTACATCACACCCGGGGGACAGAGACGTCGCCTCGCGTTGGACACGTACGAAAACGTGTTTGCACTTTGTTCTTCGCCCACGAAATATTTGTCTTTTTGCTCCCTTCCTCCTCCTCCTCCTCCTCCCCCCTCCCCCCGGATCAGCAAGGACCGTGAATGAATTTGCCTGTATTTACAGGCAGGCAGGCATGTCTCCGTGCCTTTTTTAAAATTTCGCCGAACGAATAACGAAACGAAAATATACACTTGTTACTTTCGACAAGGGAATATAGTTTCGTAGTTTCGATCGATAATTGTTGTGATGCGATTTGTTTGTGTTTCTTTGACAGACAGATTGGGTTTGGGTAAAATTGTTGTTAATTGCTATTTTTATTTATATATATATATATAAAAAAAAAACTCGAGGAAAAGAGGTTCGAATCGATTGATTTTCCGTGGAAAATTTCTTGAAAGCAAACTTGATATCCGCGAAATCTCGCGGCAAATTGATCTTGTCGGTTAACATTGTCGGATCAAGGGAAATTCGATCAATGGAAGTAATTTACGTTATAAAACGTGACGCATGATGAATAATTCGGCAGCATTGTGACCGAACCTAAATGTTGTTTCCACTGCAATTACAATCGTAAACAGACGGAGCGCGCATTAAGTTATAATTATGTCTAAATGCCGCTGTAAATTGTTCCGTTTTATTGGCAGAGATTGGCGCTGCCTGCAATACGCGACGAGTGTTTGTCAAAATAATAATATGCACGCCGATTCGATCCTTAATCGTGATTCCAAATCGTTTAAAAAAAAAAAAAAAGATATCTACGTAATGATAAATATCAATAAAAAAAATAAATAAATAAATCGAGAAAGTTTTTCTTTTCGAAGGAAAAAATCGTAAAAATCGTTGCAAAGTGTTAATTTGTTAATTTTAATTGTTACAAAATTTTTCAAAATTTCTTTCAAATTCCTTTGTCGAAAAAAAATTGGACTAGATTAAACGAATAAATAACCCCCTCGGTTATTTGTTCTCTATAATAACACGTTCTTCCATTATCGTATTCGAAACAATTCGTCATTTCTTCGCTAACATTGCGAAGCAAAAACATTATTATTATTATTATTATCATCATCTTTTCCCATCGATCATTGTAAAAAGCATTTTCAATCTTGAGTTGCCGAGAAATCATTTTACATCACCGTAATCATCATCAAGAAGGACTAACAGTTCCTGGCAAACTACCTTACTACGTATATGAAAAGCTGGTGTGGAGAGAGAGAGAGAGAGAGAGAGAGAGAGAGAGAGAGAGAGAGAAAAAAAGGGAAAAAGTGCATTCAATCGCGATGTTATTCAGCAAGAAGAAAAACATGGGGAACATTAACCTCCGCGGTTAATCGCGTCATCAGTCATTCCACGTCATCGTTTAGGCGCCAAGTAATTGGCACTCCTCCGTGCTTTTCCGCGATTTAATCGCATTTCATTTTCTTTTCCCTCGCAAGGATTGTTTCTTCTTATCTGGCAAGCGTATATTTCGCGCCATACACGTCTCCTCTTCTTGTGCACGGGGCGAAAATCTCCTCGTTAATATCAATCCCTTAATTGAACACACGTTGTTGTCCTATTAATCGAGATCACGCTATGGGGCAATTACGCATTCGTGAAAAATCACGATAACGCGGCGCCAAAGATGTGCCAACACAAGATATATTATTTGTGCTGCCAATTTTAGCTAGAAAATTTCTTTTCGTACTCATTTCTCGAAACATTCGAGAAATTCTCATTCGCTTCGCAGCATCCCTGGATAGGATAAACAAATTGCTCTATTTCTAGATCGTTATAAAGTTGATTAACTTGCTCAACCTTGCAAAACCTTGAAAGAATTTGAAAAGAAGAAAATCGATTTCCACTCGTTGGAAATATCACGTGGCGCAAAATTTTCAAAATATAACAATTAAAATCCTCTTTTCGTCAATCTCGAAAAACGTAATATCACGACGAAAATCTTAGATACGTGAAAAACACTCACACACATGCCGAAAAGGAAAAGGAAGAGAGAAACGGGAGCAACGTAATTTCGATTCTAACCGTGACCGCGGTCATCGGGTGGCGGTTCGCCTACGTACGTAATACGTAGTAGTACATATAAGTGGTAGGTAGATATGCGCAAACAGCAAACAAGAAGTAGCTACCGGCTGCTTCCACAGGTGGTCGGGTCACGAACTGACCCCACTCCACAACCCCTTGCTTCCCTCTCTCGCTCTGCCGTACTTACACTTCCTTTCCACTCCGCTCTCTCTCTCTCTCCCTCTCCCTCTCTTCCTCTCCTCGTCTGTCCGTCGCTGCTCTCTGGAGTCTTGCTTGACCCGTTGCGCGTCAGGTTAGGTGTGTAGGTCGCTAGTAGGTCGGGATGAGAGAGGTGAGGAGAGAAGGTGGGCTCGCGAGGGGCCCTGTGTCGATTCGTAACGCAGACACGCCGTAAACCCCGACGTTTTAGCCACTTCTTGGCGCCGTCGGGGTAGTTCTCCCCTCCCCCCGATCTCGGTTTTCTTTGGACCTCTCGATGGGATGGTGAAACGATTCCCTCTGTCTATCACTCTTTTTTTTTTTCGTTTATTTTATAGATAGAACAAGATCGTTCCCGCGCGCTTAAGGCGGATTTACACTTGCTTTCGAGCAAGTTGACGATTGATGATTCTTTCAAATAATTCTTTGGGGAAGTAATTTATTTTTTTATTTATTTATTTTTTTTTTTTTTCGTTCGAGATTTGTTGTCGCATCGAAAGAGTTGGATACTTGAAGATTGAGAAAAGATCGTTGTAAGAAATTTTCATCACGCGACGATGAATTAATAAATTTGATAAAAATTTTGTATTTCGACGAGGAGAAGAATCGCATCCGCGCAATTATATCGGTAGAATTTTTCCGGAGAAGATAATTTTAAGAAGGAGAAAAGTTCGCGGGTTTGACTTTCTCTTCTCTGGCTAAGAAAGTTAGTCCTTTGATGCAGGAAGAAGGCATCGGTTCATCAAAAAGTAGAGATTGGATCTGGCATTATGCTCACCGACCACTTTGGATGAGGAACGGGTTTGAAAAGAGTCACTCCGCTCTAAATTTCATCTTTTTATTTTTGATCGAGAAAAGTAGAAAAATTTCAAAACAAACAAAATTTGAACGACGATTTGGAATCGATCCGAGATCATCCAATCAGAGGAGATTGACCTCGGTATCGGGCAATGTTACACCTCGTAACATTTGCACACCTCGTCCACGTTGAGTTTACGATCGTGGCGTGGTCGTAAGATTTCCTGAGTGGCCACGTAACCGAGCGAAATAAGCTCTGGTTGGAAGTTTAACAGGAAGTCAAGGTCACGGTAGGTGGAACTTTATGAAGTGGAAGTTCTCTTACACCCCTGCGATCCTCGGTGGAGAAAAAAAGACGACGAAGAAAGAAAAACGAGAAGAAAGGGATATATATATATACTCGTTTCTGAGCGAGGGATAGGAAGAAGATGCACAGATAGTTTTATAGGCTTGTTATTGTCTATAACAACGGTTCCCCGTTGCGAGGATTATCCTAATCAGTCGAAATTAGAGTGACGCAGTTTGAAATGGAGGTTGACGACAAGTGTAATTGGAGAGGACTCATCGTGCTACTCATATTCAAATGAAACTACGTCACCTATTGAATTAGATAACCGAAATAAAGAGGGGTACAATATTCGTTGTGCGCGTTTACATTGATCTCGATATTATCCTCCTTAACGATTTTTCCCAATGCCCCTCCTTCCTTCCACTTACATTTTCATTAGACGATATTTAATAGACGATTAACAGGAATGAGCTTAATGGAATATTTACGCACGTATACAACGTATACAAGAACACGCGCTTCGTTACGCGCTCTCCTCGAAAATTCGTGAGGGAAAAGGAGGATACTTCGAAACTCGATTCTTCGTGTTTGAATCGTAATTAAAAATTACAGGGAATTAAACAAGACGAGTCTCTTAAATTATCATATTTAAAGAGATTCGTTTCGAGATTCTCTCTTCGACGATGAAAAAAAAAAAAAAAAAAAAAAAGAAAGAAAGAAATTGGGCTGCTGGAAATTTCGTGAAAAAAATCGGTGGAAATTAGCCCGTGTAATCCATTCCTTCCCAAATCCATCCACGGTTCTTCCTTCCAACGTTTGGAACGTTGAAACACAAATGGTCCAGGGAAACGTTCAGAACCGAAACGCACAAAGTACGAACCAAGGGAGGGAACCGGGTTGCATCGCACGGTTGCCCGGTTGCTTTCAGTCGTAGGATACTGAAGGCACTGCGGTTACCATGGCAACCCACCACCACCGCAGCTCGATGTAATTATTTGAAAAACGCCCGCCGCAGCCCCATCCCTCCTCCCTCCCCTCCCCTCCCCCGCCCCGCCGCGCCACGACCACCCTCCCCCTCTTCCCCCCTCGGGGGTTGCCGGTGTACAGGACGATGCAAAAGTGGCCGCAGTCTTTTGCATCGCGGCCAATCGAAGATTGCTTGCGTACGAGACGCTTTTTCCACTTTCTCCTCTTCGACGTGTGTGGTAATTCGAATATCGTCATCATCGAGGATGCATCATTTTTACCGAGGATTATTTTCGTTTTGGCTTCAACGGCGACAAGTATATACGCATCGCGAGTAAGCGAGATGGTGAGAAATAAAAATTGAACAAGATTTCTCGAGAGGAGGAATTTCTAGGATGAATTTCTAATTGTCGAGAATGAAGCAAAGAAATTGGTAAAAAAATCTATTCTCTCTCTCTCTCTTTCTTTAAACACGAATCGAGGTTCCGGGCGGATTAAGAGAGAGAGAGAGAGAGATGCAAAATGGCGGGCGGATAAGAGTTTGGAAAGATTATTCCCAAAGAATATTGTGGACGTTTCTCTTTGAGGGGAATGGCGGCCGATCATGCGGCAATTTGTTCCGCAATAACGGAATGACGTGTACCGATTAAAATGCCGGCAATTAAAGAAGAACGGGCCGCGGAGAACAAGATTTTAAGTGGTTGTCGCGGGTTTGCAGGCCTCGTGTGCGTATCGTCATCCGATAAAACTGGTAGGCGCGAGATAATAATATATCTTGCGACCGAGTTTAATGAATTCGTAACGCGTGCCACGCTAATAACGCCCTGTAAAATGTCTTCAGGAAACGATTATCGATACGGATCAATTAAACTGGCGACGAGGGGCTCGGATCTCACGATCGGGATAGAAGCGATTAGAAGAGACGTTTGGGGAGGGATGAGACGAGAAACTTTCCGCCGGGACGACAAAAATTTGGAAATTTTGCAAAGAGCGAAGAGAATATTTTTTTTTCCTTTTTAGAAATTATCCCATGACACCATATTTCTCTCCGTCTCATTCTCTCCAATTCAAACGAATGGAAAGCTGAAGATCGTCGACGAGGAAGCGGAGAGGGAAGTGGGGAAAAATTTTGGATGAAAATGTCGCGGCTCTTCCACTCGAATGGTAATAAGGGAAATTTTAAACGAGCGAATACAAGGGAGGAAAATTTCTCAAAAATTTACCTTACGAGTGTTGTATACCAACAATTAGAGTTTCGGAAGTTTTTTTAACCACCGACGTTGAAATGATTCGGGGGGAGACAGTAACGAACGGCCGAGTAACAACGTTAATTAAAATTCTAAGTTCGGCCCGAAATTCGAGCGCGAAAAAGGAGGGGGAGAGGAGGGGAGGTTGGACGTGTTTACTCCACGAGGCGAAATAATAATAACAATAATTTTATAGTTTTTGATTACTGCGACAAAAGAATGGAAATATTATAACAAGGCAAACTTATCAATTTAATTGCTTCATTGATTTTCGTGCCGTCCGTCCGTCCGTCCGTCCGTGGCGCAACATCATTATTTTTAATGTAGCCGTCTAGTGGTCATAAATAATGAGAGGTAGGGGATTGTTTGTTTAAAATTGCATTCGTCGGGATTATTCGGTCGTTCGGGAAATAATACGGTAAAAATATATATACACACACACATATTATGGCCGTTATAACGTTGGGTACATGATATTTTTTTGGAAAGATGTTTCGCGTGGTGTAATTAATATTTTGTATGCACGCGCGATGATCAATGGAATCAATGGAATATTAATTACGTTGTACAGGTGTACGAAAGGTTTGCACGAGGATTTGCGATAAGTCGATCGAAAAATATCGAGCGACAGGTATTTGAAAATATCCAAAATTTCGAAAATTTCGACGCGGGTTGGAAAGTGTTTTTTAAAAAAGGACGATATCTTGGGCGATTAGAGAGACTTCTTCTTCCTTAATCCTTTTCGGTATTCTTTCGATTCTCGAGGATATTGGAGAGAAAAGTGAGACAGAACGAATCTCTTATCCTATTTACACGATCTCCCAAAATTCCCAATTCAATATAATTTTCCAATTCTAAAAAAAATTCACGTATTAAGTAGTAGTATAACGTACGAATGCTTTGAAAATCTCTTCTATCCCCCCAACTGATTCGATCTTATTTAATCCCATATTCGAAGGGTTAAATTTGCCAGAAAACTTTCGCATAGAATCGAGCCCTCTCTCGATCTCTCGAGCAACGTGACGAAGGTCTACGATGGAAGGAAAGACGTGAACGAGAAGGTGGTCCGAACAGAAGACGAAGAAAGGGTGGGTGGAAGGAAGAGAGAGAAAGAAAAAGAGAGAGAGAGGGGGGGGGGGGAGAGAGAGAGGTCGGTGGCGATGCTCACTTGTTGCTCGGTCGACTAATTGCCAAGTAATTGGCCCCGTACCCCGGCTCGTATAAAGTTTGCTTCATTGTCTTTAATAACAGCGTGACCTGCGCTAATGACTCACGTCGCATTCGTCGGTTAGGAAAAGGGGGTGGCAGCAGGTCTCGATGAGAAGGATCGAGCACGAGAAAGAAGCGGAAATTGCCGAAGAAATGGAGAACGGCGGGAAACGTGCAAACCCCGGACGAAGTAATGATTTCCCGGACTCGAAACTCGAAACTTCCTCGTCCTCTTTTATTAATTGTTTCATCGCGGTTTAAGAGAAAGAAAGAAAAAAGTGTTGGGATCGTTCGAAGGGAAGATTAGAGTTTTGGAAAAATTTAAAAAGAGCGTTCTTCTTCTTCTTCTTCTTCTTGGATTCGAGAAATTCTCAATCGGAATCCCTCTTCTGTTTGATTGTTTCAATGGTTGGATTTCGTTTTATTCGAGATGGATTTGGAAAAATTGGATTAACGGAGTGATATATAAATTTAGAGCGTCGGGTAGAGTAGTTTCTTCTTCTGATTGAGTAAATTTCGTTTGTTAATATTCTTTCGTCGCGATTTAAAGGGGTTGGATCGTGTTCCACGAGTACAAACAAGTAGAAACAGAAGAGGGGAAAAAAGACCGTGGAAAAATTTGATCAAAGATCTTTGAATGTTTAACAACCTTTTCGGATGATAATAATTCGTTATTCTGCATATTAGATTCTATTCATTACCAAAGAATTATACCACGAAATTTTTACATCGAATTTTCTTCCAATCGAAAAGGATATTAAAAGATTACCTCTCGATCATCAAGTGATCGTAATTATACGTATATATAAACACCTATTATTATCAGATCTTTTTTTTAATTACGAACGAATTATAAAACAAAAACAGTATCGAACGTTCGCTCGATTGAACACGGCCTCATTAGCAATCCAATATGTTTTATACGTTTAATATTTTTTTCTCCTTCCTTCTTTTTTTTCCCCTCTCCCCATACAGTTTGGTCGCCTGCACGTTTGTTCCAATCGGAAACGACAGCCTGGCCACAGCATCCGTGAGCCCCAGGAACGAGGACAATCTATGACCAGATGTGCGATTGTGCCAAGAATTGAGAGTGACTCATTCTCCGGTACGTAAGGGGCAGAAACCGTTCGAAGACCGATGCAGATGCACCACCACGAATGCGCTGCATCGTGGCTTATTGTTTCGAAATTACCTCCAACGTTTTCACGAATTGAACGCTTCATCGTCTCGATCCTTTCGATTTTTTTTTTTTTTTCTTTTTCTTTTTCGTTTAATTTTTGAAGAGTAGAGAACAATTCAAATTTTATCTTTTTTTGTTTTTACATATACTTGGTTCTTCAAATTATTCGCCAATTAATTACATATTTTTCCAGGGACCTCGAATTCTAATTACATTTCTCTCTTATTTTGCAACACCTTTCCAAACGATGTAAAATTGAAGTTTGAAAAAAAAAAAAAATCGTTTCTCTTCCCTAAGACTTTTCCTCTTTTTCTTGTAAAACTTGAGATGCTACAATCTTCGAATCGAAAAATTGTCAAAGAGTTAAGATCGTTAAGAGAGAGAGAGAGAGAGAGAGATACGCCGATAAATTGAATCGAGGAGCGGGATGAAAAAAAAGGAAAGAAAGAAAGAAAAAACGTCGGTCAGGATCATCGTGGGCGTCCAGGAAAATAAATGTCAACGTTAAATATTCATACAGCAACGTTGCTTTGGAATTACATAGCTTGATACAACGAGACGCGAATCTCAATATATTATTCACGCATGACTGATCCACTCGATTTCCATAGATCCTCGATCGAAGGGCCACTTGCTGACTACCCTGAATCGAGTTGCCTGTGAAACTGATAATCACGCTCCAGGCGGAAATGGTAAATATCATAATTAACAACGGTGCGGTTCAGAAAAAGAAGGAAGAGAAAAGGAAGAAGAAAAAAATAGGGAAAAATCGCGATTCGATCGGGAAGGTAATTAAAATTCTTCGCCATTTCTACACGTGGAAACTTTTATCTATATAATTGAAACTCGAATCTCGCTCGAGGGAGGCTAAAGAAGAGGCTAAAAATCTTTTGAAAAAGTAAATTAAATACTTAAATAGCAGGAAAAAAACAAAGCTGCGTAATCACGATAATTTCCCTTTCTCGAAACGATGTCTCGAAAATGTTTGAATCCGCTCAAATATAAAACAAATAATTCCAAATAATAAAATTCTAACGAATTTTCGCGCGCAAATATGGAGCAGTGCGACCGCTTTTGAACGTGTACAACACTTGCTATGCTATTCGACAAACGAAGAAACGAAGCATCGTCGTTACACTACACGGTCGATGGATAAAGAATAGCAGGCTGGACGCGTTCTAATGTAACGAGCAACAACACACCGGGTAGATTGCTCCGTGGGTCGCTGACCATAGCCAACATTTAACGCCGGTGTACCGTTACACGCGGTCTGCGGGGTGCCAATCGTTTCTTATCCGGATTAAAACTCGTTAAGGCACCCTGCCCACCCTCCAGGGATAAGGCAGTTTATGACACTAAATGTATTCTGGGCCCGTGTCCAGGTAGGTAAAACGGCCGTGACGAAAAGCGTCCCCATTATGTGCACGATTTCTTTCCGCTTTATCCATTTCTTTTCCACTTTAAGTTTTAAGCGAACAATGGACGAAATAGGCAGTAAAGGTTAAAACGTAAAATTTCCTCAATTTCGAAGACTCGTAACAATCCTCGAAACAATGTTATTATTAAAGGAGGGATCATCATTTTCCCCGTTTCTTTTCCCATTTTCGAATTAATGTAAAAACAATCTTCCTAATCTTTCCTTTATTAACTTAGAAGAAATCGTTTGAGGGGATTAGAGGATTAACAATATTTTTAACAACAGATCGAAATTGCACTTCTCGTTTAACGAAGAATAAAACGATTAATTTCCGGGCGAAAATCATTTTGAACGCGAACGTTTCGAAAAGGACGCCCCGTTTTTCGAAAGCGTCCGAGAGAGAGGAGGCTGGACATCCCAGGAGGGAGGACAGGAGTAGTAGTAGGAGTACGCAGTCGGAGAAAGAAGAGAGGGGCGACACGGCGAGGAGACGGAGAGAATCTCAGCGACGCGCCGGCTAGACGGCATCGTAAACTTGGTCGAGAAACTTTTGAATTTTAGTAAGAGCCGCTCTTTCTCTATCTCCTCCCGGCCCCCTTATAAATTAGAGGCTCCCGGCCCCCTTCTATTCCTCCTCCTCCTCCTCGCCTCGGCCACACGAGTTTCTTCCTTCCACGGAAGAGTTTCCTTTACCGAACCAGCGCCGATTAGGGGGGGGGGGGGGATTCCTGGTGGCGGCACACAAGCTGCCGTACCGGAAGATACCGCGCCGCTACGCGCGCCTCCGACTTAGGCCGGACAGAGGTCGCCAGGAGTATCGAAAAAAGGACGAGGTTTGCTTCCTGACTAAGGAAAGGAGAAGAGAGGAAAGAGTCGATAACGCTCTCCACCTTGGGAGAAACTTTGGGGAAAAAAAAACTTGTTGATGTTACTTTAATACAAAATGATTGTTGGCCCACAATCTGGCATATCCAGATCTTGGTCTGGATATACGTGAAATATAAATAATATTATCGTCTGTTCGATTAAAATAAAATAAAGGGTAGGGAGAGAAATAACACCTCCCTGTTCCTGGGTTTATTCTAATCGGAGAATTCCTTGCTCCATCAACGATCGGTGTACGAATATTATTATTTGGAAGGAAATGAAACGGGACGGGCAATCGTCGAAGGGCAATCTCTCTCTCTCTCTCTTTCTCTCTGTCTCTCCTTTTACGGATTATTCAACATCTATTTAGCATAGAAACGCTCTTCTGGGTCATAGGTATTCAGATTTTCTGTTCCAGGCACCTAGTTTCCTTCAGGATTCGCGAGGGGTGCCGCAGCCACCCAGGGAGGGTGGCCCTGAGGGGGACAAGGGTGAAGCAACTAGATGAAAGGAGGGGTAGTTAGAGAGGGCTGAGACGAAAAAGGGAGGAGATCGTGGAGGCAAAAGGAAGCAGACGGGTGTAAGGAGAGAAAGAGCTGGGGAAAAGAAAGAAAAAGCGACATGGAGAGAGAGTGAGAGAGAGAGAGAGAGAGAGAGATAGAGAGAGGGGATAATTCCACGGCTAAATATCGGTAAAAATCAATACTATCTCTTTCCTCGGTGCACCGCCATCGTGGCTAATAATGCACGAAAAGAATATGAATCTTTGAAAAGAGTGGTGTGTCGCCCCCATTAATTTCGCAGAACGCTTATTATATATTAATAACTAACCGATTTCTAATTGAAATGAAAAATTTCTATATATAGGGGATATAGTATTATATTGCCGATTGATCTTCCTTTTCTTTTTTTTTATATATTAATATTCAATATTATACACATCGAATCGAAAAGAGAAATTGTTAATAAATTTTGTTTCATCTAGGAGGGGAGGGGAGGGGAGGGGGAGGGAGGGGGAATACATACGGTATAAGAATCGACGCGACGAAATCAAAAATCAATATCGATTATATAAAATGTATCGTGTTCGCCGAAATTTTTCGTTATATTTGGCAATTTTTTTTTTTTTTTTTTTTTTTTTTTTTTTTAATAGATAAAACAAATGTTCGTCTTAAAATTATTATTTATTCTTTTATTAATTATATTTCTTTTCTCCCTCTCTCTCTCTGTCTCTCTCTCTCGTTTCCAGCGATATTAAATATCGCGCAGCAATTGTTATAGCAAATTGATCGAGAATTAATTAATAATAATATTTTCTAACCGACAGGTGGTGAATTCGATGCGCATTGTGTATGGAACTAGTCGTAAATATGACATAAATTACGCGTTCGAGCGTTAATTGCATACGTTTCGAAGTCTTCGCCAATTCTTTTCATCGAAAACAAAAATTACTTCTCCCCCAATAATTTCCTCAAATTTCATCGATAAATGTTACGCATAAACATCCTGTTCATTCCTTAAAACTTAAAATATATCGGTCAAATCATAGAAAATTCCCTCCTGGCAAATTTCAAACTCTCTCTCTCTCTCTCACTTGATATATAATAAATCATCCGTATCAATCGTCCGATAATCAAAAAAAAAGTAACTCTAAAGATAACAAATATCAAGACTCCGTTACACAATAATTTGTCATGTTTAACTTAACTGATATTAACAAATTGTCGAATTGACAAATTGTAAATTTATCAGAGATTTATAAAGAGAAAAAAGAAAAAGGAGGAAATTTTTGTCACGTCGAATAGAATTCATTTTGCCGGCAAACTTATTATAGTACGTTATTAATAACGACAACGTATTTATAACTTGTATCCCGTATATAATGTTGCTGCTCGTATTAGATCGATCGATATAGCAAGAGGATCTAAACTGTATATATAATTAGTGGCCAACTTTTAAGAAACCGAACGAGTTTATCTCGATCGATTTAACTCCTACGTGACTCGTACGGCATACTTTTCTATTCGATCGTTATTATTATATCATTATTATTATTAATGACACGAATCATGGAAAAATCGGACTAATCGACCTCCCATATTAAACTTCTAAATTGTATAATACTGGAAATCTTGTCGACGATTTTGAAACGCGGCATCATTTCAAAGCGATCTCCACTCCAGTTTCCAACGTGGTATTCGCAAAAATATCTATCGACGTTATTACTATTGAATCCCATTCACGCCATTTATTAATTATTTACATAAACACATCAACGAGCGAACCGTACAATACCGCTTTCCATTTTTCAAATCCACGAAATGCGAAAATAAAATTCCGGATGATTTCGAAAATGCTCAAATTCGTATCAGACGTATCGATAAGACCCCCCTCTCTTTTATATATATACATTTACATATTGATTAATAACGAATCTTGCTTTAATTCCTTTAATTTCCATTCGTTCAACTTATCACCGTTCCACGCGAAAAAAGAAGAAAGAAACGCTCGAACAGGAGAAAAAATCCGACGTGGCAAGAAAGTCCCTGCGCCGATCAATTATGCGCCCCGTGGCGGTATAAACAAACCCTCGTTGCGGCCGGGTATAAAGCGATACGAGTTTCTGTTGCTCGTTTTCACAAATGGCTCGGCCGAGTGGAGCATCGCGTGGAACCGCGATTCGACCACGACCTGAGACAAACGGAAACGCACGCCAGAGATCCCGATCCCAAGATTCCTTTTACACGCGAAAGTGTAAACGGTGGTGGCGCGAGAGCGGAGCCTGCCGGGCCCGGACCACGTCGGATCGCCACCCCATCTCCTCGCTTTTCTACCTACACCACCTACCTATAGACCGCCACCACCACCACCACCACCACCACCTCCCCTCCGCCGTTACTCTGCCCCTGCGCCTTCCCCTCCCCCCAGCCCCATCCCTCTTCCAACCCAAACTCGAGGAGCAAGGAAGAGCAGGAGAGGGAAGGGAGCTCGAGTGGTTCTCAAACAAAGTTTTTCAGAGAGAAAGAGAGAGAGAGAGAGATTGATTGTTTCTCTCTTTCGATTAAATTTTTCGAAATTAAAATTCAAATTCAAATGTGTTATTAATATCGAGCGAAATGAGATATTTCTTTCTGATTTTTTTTTTTTTTTTTGCATCCACTTGCGTCCAGTTGCATCTAACTTTATCGTTTTACTTTGCTTTTTTAAGAGAGAGAGAGAGAGAGAGAGAGAGAGAGTATATTGAGAGGATATAACGAGGAAACGAAAAGAAAAGGAGAAAAAAAAAAAAAAGAAAAGAAAGAAAGGGAGAAATAACAAATAATTCGCAGACAGGAGGGCCTAGGGTGAGATATAGTGAAAAATTAATATACAGGAAATATGAGAACCTTCGTACCACCCTGATGTCCCCCTCCCCCCTCCCCACACTACCTCCACTCGTTGCTTCACCCGCCCTCCGTAACACGGGGTGGCTAGGAGGGTTTAGGGAGAACAGGGGAGGTGGGTCGCGTACTACCTCCTACAAAAGTATAGCGTCACCTCCCGCGGTACAATCCCAACCAAGAACGTCTATTCTGCCTCGAATACGATACACATCGTGCCTGTGGTTACCAGACAGACAGACAGACAGACAGAAACAATATAATAAAAAGGAAAAGAGAGAGAGAGAGAGAGAGAGAGAAAAGATTGAGGCGAAGTCCACTACTTCATTCTCGTTAATTTATCTTGCTGCAATTTCGTCGCTGCTGTGGATCGCGAAAGAGGGAGAGAGAAGAAGTGCGAACCAGAAGTTGCGACAGGTAGACAATTATTCAACGTCGAGGAAATTATAGGGCTAGCCTATAGGGGAGGGACGAGTTAAACCTTGACAGAAATTAAAATTCATCATTAGGAGATGATCCGATCCTCGATCCTTATCACTCGCCCCGTTTTACAAATCCTCGATTAAGCGAAACCGGTCCACGCGTGTCCAAAACACTGGAACGTGCTTCCTCCCGCTATATTATGTCTTAATAAATCGCGATTACCAATTATCAACCTTGGCTCTTCTATCAACCTTGTTAGGAGAACGCTACCGATTTCCTCGTCGATTTTTATCGATTTTATCGACATCGATCGATGATTTATTATATTTAAGCGAAAATATTCTAAACGAATCGTGCGATTCGAAGCTTGAACAATTCTTTTATTCTTTCTCTTCTCTCTACGCGATCCGACTCAACACGTTTACGGAGATTTAAGGCACTTGTAAACTCGAACGTGTAAATACACGCGTGCCCACGCACGCTACGTTCGAACACAAGAGAGAGAGAGAGAGAGAGAGAGAGAGAGAGAGAGAGAGAAACGTGGATGATGGTTAAAAATTTGCTCCAAGTGCTTCGAGATATCTCGATGTGTCGCGTCGTAGAACTTATTACTACGCTAGTTTTTACGCTTCTTTCGTTTCTTCTTTTTTCCAATTCGAAACACCAGTTTCAAAGTTATACAAGGAAATTCGAATAATACCGTTCACGGTCGCCCTCGCTCGATTTCAGTGACCGATCGAGTCACGCCCCTGGAGATGTCTGTTAGAAAACTATTCGAAAAACTGGTTTACGCACGTTCTCCACCTCACCACCTTTGTATAAATTATAGTAACCGCGTATACTACGAGCATAATTTTCCAACTCGAGGCGTTTCTCCACCAGAGAACCAGAGAAACGTTCTTTTCGAGAGAGAGAGTATGTGTGTGTGTGTGTGTGTGTGTGTACGTGTGTGCGAGCAGTGTGTATCGATAACGAGAGTATTTTTTCTCATCGTATCGATAATCTAGATCATAGATAGTGAATCACTGACACCGCTGCCAAGTTTAGCACCGAGCGGACTCGATGCTGGCGCCGTTCATTACAGGTTTCGTCTGCAGAAGCGATCCGGCTTAACTCTCTTTGCAAAAAGGATACTTAACAACAATATGTTCCCGCAGTGTTTTTGGCAACGATCGGGAAAAAATTTTGGCAATCAGTGCTAGGGAAAATATTTATCTCCGATTTCATTTCGATAAAATCGAGTTTTAAGGAAGCTCTCAGTGCTTCTCAGCCTGAAGAAACGTGATGCTTTTCTTTTTTTTTTTTTTTTTTTTTTTTGGAATTATGGAAAATGGAAGAAGACGGAGATTATATTTATGAGAATAAATATAATCGTTCAATCGATGGGTATTGAATAAGAAGAATTTGATAACATTTATTATAATTGAAGTTGAAATCTCAACTTCGTTTATAATTTTTATAATTAAATCCATTGTAAAATTAATTATAAATTTTACTAAAACTATGTACGTATGATTAGCGTGTTCCGTTGAAACGAATATGAAAGAGGGAACTATTCTCCGTAAAAATAATTGCTACTTTCATTCCCCTATTTATAACATTTCCGCTGATACGTAGACGTGGACAATCCCTGCTATGCGTGCGTATCGAATATCCATGGCTTTCGAAAACGAAAGTTGGAAAGGAAGCAATGACCGTCGATTAGCAAGCTAAAAATCGAGGAAATTTTTAAGGGCGTAAGAACGTGGCCCATCCAGTTGAAGCTGGATTGTTCAGGAAGAATGCGGACTAACCGGGAGACGAGTGATAAATAATAGCGGCTACCTGCGTTATCTAGGAATGTTAGCAAGCCCGACATAGTCAGACACACGTTGCTCTTATGTTTTACACGTTACAACTGGGTGACGACTTTTCGACGGACGAAAGAACTTTAAACCTTCGAAAGTCCATCGACGTGCTATCGCGTACGAGCAATTGCATTTTAAATTCAAGATTATTTCTTTCCTCGATTTCTTTCCCTCCCCAATATATCATTGTTCGATACAACAACGTTGTTCCTCGCCAAGAAACAAAGTTCCATTTCCCGTACAACAAATCAGCATGCATTATCGAATGTTCAATAAGAAGCACAAAATTACTTGCTAAATTCGCAATGATAAATCGCGTTGCTTATCGATCAAAGAAACCATTATTTATTTATTTTAAAATACTTGTTATCAATCACCACGATTGATCTTATCTACCGCCTCGATTGATAAGCAACGCGTCGACGCAGAGAGACGAAAATCAAGACTCACCCTTGGTCCATCCTGTCGACGGGTCCACCGGGTCCCATCATCGCTGGATGTCCAGGCCCGATAGGCCCTGTCATCGGGTGACCAGGTCCAAACGGGCTTCCAGGTGGCATACCGTATTGGGGTCCGCCAAACGGTTGACCATGCGAGGGAAAGTGAGGATTCCCCGCTCCCGGAGGTACGAACGGCGGCCCCGAGGAACCGGGTCGGCCGACGAATTGCGGTGGCCCGCCAGACGGCGAGCCGAATGGACTCGGCCCGGGCCCATTATACGGGGGCCCGGAATTATTGGGTGGCGGTGGGAAGCCCGACGAGTTGGGCGGTGGTCCAGGGCCAGGTGTCGAGGAGCCGCTAGGCGCTGGTGAGGCAGTATACTGAGGGGTCGCGGAACCAGGGGGTGGTCCTTGATAAGGAGGCGCCCCGGCTGGACTACCAGCGCCACCGGGGAAAGGGCTCGGGCCTTGGAAGGCCGCATTACTCGGTGGACCACCTGTATTGTTGTAAGGACCGGAGCCAGGGCCACCACCCTGGCCAACGGAGTTGGGTGTAAAGGGCGATGCCTCCGAGCCGGGCGGCGGGCCCTTCCAAGAGGCTGGTGTTCCCGGATCCTCCAGTGTGGTAGTGGCTGCCAATGGCGTGTTTAGGCGGCTACAGCCTGGAAATGTAAACGTTTCTCTTTATACTATTCGTCCTATGTATTTTGGATTGATTGGTATCTATAATCTTAGGGAAATGGGGAATGGGAATGTATGGAAATTATATATTGGATAGACAGTGATGTATGTATCGGTGGATATTAGTTTTTAGAGTAACAAGGAGTAAGTCCGATTCCAAAAGAGACAGGGATTAATGTTAAAATAGTATTTATGGTGGTGTAACAAGGAAGCTCGTGCTGTTTGAGAGTCTATTCGATGCTCAAGTTTCTATTTTAAATATTGTGCATGTTCATACTAGTAATATCTTTGTAACACTTTACTCATTGTATAGGTGCGCGAAGCTTTTAACAAGTTGTTCAATCTTTGAGCTTATTTCTGTACAATTTAAGTAACTAATATTGTTATTCCGTTCATATTTTATCTATGTATAACAATTTTGATGTAATAATTCTTTTAGGCAACGCTATACGATTTATAATTGTATAAATTATACGTCAGCATAACATGTAAACAACTTTAATAGAATGTTATGCGTATCGATGCTTATATATAAAGTAATACAAGATATATAGTGTTCAAAAAGTTCTAAAGCAATTAAGTAACAAAAGAAAATCACCATTGTTTGTCCCATTGGCCTTCATTGTCTTATGATCACCCAGCTCATTCCATTGCACCGATCACCCACTATGTAGGAGTCAGCACTTGGTGAAAATTGTCAATCCTCGCCGACACACTTTATTCTCAATTAAAAGAGGTCACAAGAACGGTCACGTTTCAATTCCCACGTATTGAATAATTCCAATATTAATTGGAATATCTTTAAGGTTATGTGCCGGTAACCTAACCTATGCCGTGGTTAGAACGCGTTTCACGAGTCCCACCGCGACGAAGCCACTTGAACTGCACAAAGCACGAATTACGATACTTTTCAAGAATCTGAATTCGCAGTCTGTCGACACATCGTCTTATCGAAAAACGTGAAAGCAAGGGATAACAATGGGCACCTGTACGGTCGCGTTGCCGGCATTTTCACGCTGATTTTCGACGTGTTTCAAGACGTTCCACCAGCTTTCCAGTCGAGATCCAGGCGCGCACCCACTTTTAGGCGCGTGCACAGGTCCGACATCACGCTAATCTTCATTCATTTTGCCGTCACATTGCAGAAAAATTCGCGATCGTCCAAACACAAATGACTCAGTGTAAGAGAGAGAGAAGAGGCAAGCGCGAATAAACACCACTAGAGTCAACAGACGACCCTCGTCAGGGACGTAGCGCGCAGGTGGCGCCACAGCATTCGAATTCGTATTTATCCAGCTTTTAATTCACGCGTTAATTCACATCGAACGAATCGTAATAATTTATCGAATTATAAAAAAGAGTCGGCCCTTCGTCCAACATGCTACGAGCACTTCATCGATTTTTATTTTAAAATGAAAACGAGACGGCGGACTTACATGGTAAACACTCGAAGACTCGCGACAATATCGACACAGACGCTTCGAAACGTCAAGTTTCAAGTGTCAAGAGACAGCTTTCGCGAATGAAAATACAAGAAGTCTGTGAGGAACGCGTGACGATAAGAAAAAAAGTCACTAGCCTCCGACACTTTCACTCGCATTTGTCACTCACACGTGCACCCGTACGCGACGACTCGATGGAACACACGTACGCACGTGCGCCAGGAGTGTAGCTAGTCGACACACGCACCTAGTAGCGAACTAGACTAGGTGCTCCCTCACGGGCCACGTGTTCGGTACTCGCTATCCACTCCTAACTGCCCGCGCCCGGATGTCAACTGGATTTCTTCCTCGGCCGTAGCCAACAATTGTTATTCCATACGTGAAAATCGGGCAGCGCTGCCATTTTTAACAGACCGGCTGCATGAGTCGACGCGGCAGCAACGACTGCCTCACACCCCGCCCGAACACACTGAAAGCACACCCCATGAAGGCACACGTAGCTCCGTGCTGCTCTCCTCTTTTCTCCGCTCCGTCCGTTTGCTCCGCTCCTACCTTTGCCGTACCAGTCGAAAAATATCTCGGCCGGTATAACACGGTGCGTGTGTACACACGTCTTCACGCTTTCTCTCTTACGATCCCGGTACGAAACCGTCGTCGTAAAGTAATCGTCGTTCGTATTGATTCTAAGCCGCGCGCTACCTTCGCGTAATTACACCGCTTGCTTCATATTCCTTGCGCGTGCACCCGAAACTTTTCACCCGATTTTTCCCTAGACGCGACCACTGTCCTTGCCGGCTCTACGCCAATGCGTCACGCTCCTCTACGCTTCGTTTCTTCGATTCTCTTGATACATCCGTGCCGCGTCTACCGCGGCCGCGTTTAATTCCTTGTAAATACCTCGGATCGGTAGTTATAATTTCCGATCGATTAATCAAGAGGAAACTTTGGCAACGCGGTGTCGCCTGTTGCATGCGAGTAACGTTCCGTGTTTGTGCGTTACGTGCAACAACAATAAATCGCTCGTTGATTCGTGCAACAGCAACTGGGATGAGCCGCCGAAATCTTTTCGTTTCGTGTCAGAAAGAAGCAAACCGGACACGTAGATAGAGATACGTGTAGGTGGGAAAAAGAGTCACAGAGCACACAGAAGCGGGAGCATAGGCCGACACGCGTCGACACCAACTATCTTTCTCTCTCTCTCTCTCTTTCTCTCTCTTTCTCTCTTTCTCCCGCTCTCGGTTGTTCCTCACACTTCCTCCCTTCGATTCTCGAATCGAATCCTGTCCCCCTTATGCGGCAAAAGAAGAAATTGACGCGCGACAAAGAAACGCATCGCGTTTCCGTAATCCTCCTATTAGCGCACCGTTTCACGAACACTCGAAAGTTTACTACGACTCGTTACTTTCTCTACACGCGGCGGCACAGGCAACGACCAAGGAAACGTGGCGCACAAAGAACACACGCGAGGAACGATCGAGGAGCACGGAAAGAACGATCACGGGAAAACACATCACGCGTTTCACTCGTCTCCCATTCACACGGGAGGACGACGATTCACTCTACTCTTTGCGGGCTCGCGAATTGAAGGGAGAGGGGAGAGACGGAGGGAGGAAGAGAAATAAATAAACAAAATAAGTAAAATTGGCCGGATTGTTGACGAGATTGGGGGAGGGGGAGAAGAAACGTGTGGAACCGCCGTGATTTTGTCCACCGTCGCGTCGATCGTTTCACGAGAACTAAACCACGATCCGAGTGTTGGCCGAGACGTTGGTGTAAAACATGCAAGACGACGCAAGACGAGGCAGCTGTTCCACGTGGAGCGTCGCCCACGGATGCGTACGGCCCTGCGCCGAGAGCCGAACCCCCGACCGCAACGGGACTGCGCCTCGCCACAGTTACTCTTTTCTGTCACCGCCGCCGCTGCCGCCGACGTCGCACTCGCCACTTTTACACGACGGGGAAAAAATGTTTCGCGCGGGGAAACGTCGCGGCGGAAGGTTAACACGAATGAATAACGGGATAGCACGAATCGCGGTTTCACGACCGAAATCTCGGTCGATCGTGGGATCATTATAGCATATAATTGGAGGAGAGAGCAGATTCGGGGGAGGGATGTTTTTCGCGCGTGCAATGGCGCAGCGGCCGCCACATTTTTTTCTCGCTCGTTTCAAAGTCCCTCCCGTCGAGGGGGGACTCAACACTCGCCGGTTGACAGTGTCACCCTAAAAATCAATAAGGGGTTCACCCTCGACCCTGCCCACCCTCTTCCTCCTTCTGCACCTTTCTCCACCTCCTCCTCCTCCTCCTCCACCTCCGCCTCTTACTCTCCGCGTTTATCCCAGGAACGTATAGCTGGGGTCGATGGGTCGGCGAGGTTATGGTGGTCAGACGACCAGTCATTCTATTAGGCGGTGATGCGACGCCAGGAGGCCTGCTAACCTTCAAACCGCCACTTTCATGCGGTTTACGCTTTAAGATAGCTTTCTTTCTCGATTTTCACGTATTCTTGTTTATTATTAATTATTTCATTTTTGAAGGTGAACACGATACTTGAAATTTATTTTCGTAAATTTTCGTTTCTTATATATATATATATATAAATAAAAGTCAGTAAAATTTGTCTTGAAATAAAAGATGGTCGTATCGTTGTAGCGTGTATAAAGTGGCCTCGTGTTTCGCATCGAGAATATTGAGAACTGTCGGGCGCATCCAGGCAGAACTTAACTGCATTTACGTTTCTAAGCAACGCGCGTTCATTTTTCCATCCTTTTCGTGAATGCAGCCGCGTCGCGGCGCGCGTTATGCTTCCTTGTTCCCCGGCGAGTCGTTCGAATAGAAAGGCGGCATCAACGGAGGAAACTATGCCGACCTACCTCACCACCACCAAGTCCAACTACCAGAAAACGGAGAAGATTAGCTCACGAGGCCGGAAGTTATGCGGACCGGAGCACTTTCTAAAATTTTACGAGGCTGAACAATCGTCTCGAGCTCGAGCTATTTGTTGCGTTTATTATCAAACGAAATGAATTCGAACGCGATCGAGGATCGCGATTGTCGAGGAATTATACGAATTCGGAGAAAGCGGAGAATTATTTCGACTCTCGTAACAATTATCGACGATCGGATGATCGAAGGAAACGAAGCAAACTTGAAACCGTGAATTTTTCACGAAATGGAATTGTAAAAAAATTCGAAATGTCGTATATTTACGTAACTTGAAGCGTACCTGACAAAAATATACCGCTCAGTTCCATTCTTTCCATCTTCCATCATCGTCCATTATTCCCACTCGACTCTTGCCACGATCCATTGAGATCTCCTCGAGGAATAAAATCGCTCGCTCGCTGTGTGTGAGACTAGAGAGAGAGGCTTCTCTCGCTCGAAAGCGAGGCGAAATCACGAAGAAAGTTTTTCGACCGATAAACGTTCGAAGGTCGCGGTTGTCAGGCGAGAAAACCACGGGAGTAAGAGTACGCTTGACTCGTTGTCACGCGAACAACGCTCGCACACTGTACGTCAGTACGCATCTCGATGCCTATCTGTTGGTGAAGGCACGATTCGATAACCCGCGGATTCGGGGTCAGTATGGCCGCCTTTTATATCCCGAGGACGATGAAAAGTCGCCTTCAGTAACAGTTGACGTGTCGCCGAACGGAGAACCACGCGACTACGTGCGGGGAACAGCTTTTAAACAGGCGTGCTTCGTTAACGAGGCTATATCTTTTCACGCGAAACCTCAATGAGCGATACACGTGTAACGCGCGCCTTTGAATGACCGCGAATAGAGGCAGATCTATTCGAACAAGTGTCGATTTCTTTTTTTCTCTCTCTCTCTCTCTCTCTCTTTTCTTTCTTTCTTTCTTCCCATCAAATGCAACCAGCCTTTCCATCCGAGATAAATGCTGGCCGTATCGTTATGCGATAACGAAACAGCGTGAAAACGGATTTCCTAGTTTTCGTAGGTTGATTTTACTCGTATATATATATCGTTCGTCGAGTGTTTAGGATAAAATGCAAATTGCGAATGATACGTCGAGAAAGTTTGAAACGAGGATAAGTAGTAGTAGTAGTAGTAGTAGTAGTCTTTCGATGATTCTTTCAGACTTTATTATGGTATAATACACTTTTGGATTATTAGAGAGGGAAATGCAACGCAAATACACACACAAAAAAAAAAATAAAAAGAAAAGGGAAATTTAAATCTGCATAAAGCAGATTGCATAAATGTTACGTTCGATTACGTACGTGTTCTTTTTCTCTCTCTTCTTTTCTCATTCCAATATCCCCCTCCTCCCCCGTGTCACTAATGAAAGAGAAGTTCTGAAGCCGCGAAAACTCATCCGGCGTGGCATCTCGATTTTTCCCCGTCTCGTGATAACTTTTTCCCGCAAACCGTGCTACGGAAATATCTGCCGCGAACCACGCGTGGCGAGCCACGAGGTGAATGACAGTTGCGGACAGTTCGTACACACAACCACGTTCCACTGACCCTAGCTTCGAAACGATTCGGACGAGTTGAAACACAAACCCAACCCTTGCTCCGCACGTGCTCACTCCCGTGGACTTTCTGCACTTTTGGTCGACCAGAACTCCTCCTCGGCCAGAACTGTCCGAAGAAAGCCGCACGCTGTTCACGGAGATATTAGGATAAGTTTCATTCATACAAACTTTGGAACAAATCTCGACCTTCGGAAACCTCGGCGAGGGAAGGGAAGTCTATGAGTTGCGCTCGATCAAATCGAGCAAATTTTTGTTTAACCTCCTTAACATTAGATTCGAATGTGGTTTCACGAGTGATTATCTATAATCAGGGAAACGTAAGAAAATTCTTTTTTCTCTTCTCTCTTTTTTTTTTTTTTTTTTTTTAATGCAACTATAATATAACCAATTAGTACGTCAAAAAAAGAAATTTAATTCTTTTGTTTCATCATCGTAGGATTAAAATGCGGGAAATGTAAAAATTAGTATTTTTTTAAGGATTGTTCTAGTTCTATCTAATTATCTTGTATCGTGATTGAAATTACAAAGTGAAGTATTAAATGAGCAATACGGAAACAAAATTAATTCTATGTAATGATAAATTTTGGGATAATAGGAAAAAATAGGAAATCTGATCATCGTGATACGTGCGATCGAATATCGAGCGAAATTTTTAAAAAATATGAAAGGAAAGTTAGAAAGGTGGTAACTCTTCTCGTGGATTGTTCGTAGCTGTTCCTAAGTGGACTCGGAAGCTTTGGAGTTCATGGCACACAGAAACAAGTTGAATCTACGGAAAGGCACGAAGGGAAGGCCAGAAGAGCAAGTTCGTGGTTGGTTAGGGCGGGGTGGCATGAGGAGGTAGATGAGAACGAGTCACGGAGGGAGAAGCCACGTACGAGGAAAAAGGAGGGAGAATAGGTCGATACGGTAAACTATTGTCTGGTAGGTGAAGTGTTCACGAGAACCGGGCGGAAGAAAGCTTTGCGCCGGTTACGTGCATTCTCTGCTTCGCACGAAACGTGAAGATGTGACATGCTCGTCACCGCAACGATGTTCAACCGTGTCCAAGAAACCCCATCTACGTCTATATAATCTTTTGCGCCTGTTCTCTCGATCGATACCAGTGCACACGACGAATCGCTTTATGCATTATTACCGACTGAGAAGTGAGAATAATCATTCGTTCGTTCGTTCGTTGCTTCTACAATTTATTCTGTATATAATTCTATTTTTTCCAGGGTATTTTTTTTTTTAGTAATATATTCAACAAACGGTATCGATAGTATTTTTATGAAATTTTTTAAAAATCGATATTTTGTTTCGTCAATAATAAAAATAGTGAAAATTATTTTCTTAAAATAAAAATACATAATTTAAATGTAATTTAAATGTAAAATTGTTTTTTAGAATGCCATCAAAGATACGTTTTCAAGGAGGATTTGATATTTACCTGAAGAGTAAGTGAGATATTTTTCTATTTCAGGATTCGTAATTAATTTGGACACTATTGTATTCATTTCAATTTAATTCATTGGTTTAATCTAAACTAAAATTATTAAAATTTTCCTTTACTTTTGTTGAACAGATTGTTGAACAATATGTATATTAAATTAGAATCTACATATAAATTGATCTTAATAAAATTTTAAAAAGTTTCTGTATCTGTTCCATTGTAAAAGCGTCATTAGATTAGATCTTTCTTAATTTATGAACACTCAATAAGTAACAACGCCATCTACAATCGAATCATTTGGCGGGAGCATCGAAGAAATTGCGATAGTCGAAAGATGAAATTCATCACGAAAGTAACGAATCGAAGTGGAATTAGGTTATACACAATGCTAAATTTTCGTGAAGCCCAAATGCGAATTTTCGAGAATTTCGTCTCTGAAATGCAGATTTATGCTAGTACATTACGTACACAAAGATAGTTTGGCATGCGGTGGTGCACGACAATCCTACATCGAAGTGTATTTGCTTATTGTCGTCAGGGGTTGGAGAGGTAAACACAATTCCATCCTACTACATACCTTGTTCTATTCGCTACGTGTACAATCCATATATATATATATATATCTGCATTCGTCTAGGTATGTTTGTAACAAGGTTGCCAGCAGCGTTACTGCGAGTTTCGATCGTGAGACTAACCTTTATGCCGACGTGCGATAATTAATATTCAGATTAAATAAGCAAAATGATCGATAAATTTATATTTTACGACGAAAAAGTTTCTATTGCCGTTATATTTCTTTGAAAGAGGTATGTACGTTAACTCTTTCTTCTAATTTCTTGCATAAATTTAGTCTCGTTAATAAAAACGATTTTACGATTTTACTTTATTTTTTAGTAAAAAAAAAAAAAAAAAAAAAGGCGTAATTGAAAGAAAGAGATTATTTCTTTGGAATTTATCGTGAAATATAATAAGATGGAAAAGATATACCAAGTAAAAATAATCAATAGGAAAAAACAAAGTAGAAGCGAGATTTTGTGAGACGAAACGTTCTACGTTTACTATTACCGAACTGGTTAAACAGGTTATCAGTTTATAGCCACCGTAAAGAGATTTTAAATTTCGCGGCACATGCTTGCACATTCCGCATGTCTTTTTCTTCTTGTTTTGATCGTTTCGTGGAGTTCATAGAACTATGTGTAGGATGCATTCGAGATTCACGAATCGAAGGTATTCTTATTTTTGAAAACATTTTTAATGCATTTTTTTTTTTATTATTCTTATATGTATTTTAGGTATGTAATTTCTATATTTCTATATATAATTTCTATATATTTTTAAAAATATACGTAATTAATATCATATTTTTAATAATACTTACCTTTTTTTTTTTTTTTTTTCTATCATTTATGAACATTATGGTGTTGAAATGATGGAGCAATGCTTTTCACGCATTGAATCAAAGCAGGAATCTTTGAAATAATATTCAAGGTTAAAATTCTTTTATTTTATAAATTCAAATAAAAATTTTGATGTTTTAAATTAAAAATATTATATAATTTCTGAAGGGAATCGTATTAACTTACTTGAGCCCTATCAATAACTGAAATCATTCGTAGTAGATATTTTATTTCCAATTTAGGAACTGAAATGCCCATATAATAAAAAATATTTGTATCGTAATAATAATTATTATTAAATTGGGAAACGAGGGTTACGCTAAAAAGTCACTGCTAAGTATACAAAATGAAGAAAAAAACTCGCAAAAAGAAAAACAAAAAAACGAACATAGACTTTCTTTTTTTTTTTTTTTGAATATTAATCATTCTCTAATTTTCTCTCTGTATTCTCATTCATACATTCACGTCTCATCGCGCGGATTTGATATCTCTCATTCTTTATCTTCTTTTTTTCTTCTTTCTTTCTTCACATACATACGCATACATTCTTTCAATTTCTTCTTTACAGCTCACGCACTATAATTCGAGATTAAAACAACCACGGTAACAAAACAAAAATTAATTACATAAAATCTTCCATATGGAATTTTGCACTTCCTTTTTTTTTTTTTTTCCCTTTAAACTTTCTTCTACATTCTTATAGTCTCTCTAATTGATAAAGGGCTCGTTAAAAGCACATACAAACGATCGTCGTTATCGTTCGATTTTGAAAGTCACTATCTAAGCAGTTTTATGGCACGTATTCTCGTACAAGCCCTTCCTCTTTTCTTTTCTTTTTTTTCCCCTTTTCTTTTTATTCTATTTTAATCTTTATTACGAGAAAAAGAAAATTTTCCTCTTCGTCATATTATTTCTTCCATTCTTTGTTTTCAGTTATTGTTTAATTAATTTCGCGGAATTTATATTGAATCGCAACAATAATAACGTATCTATTTTTGATATACACTCACACATTGAAATCAGAAGTCTTTTTACCTTCGAATACGGTTTATCAGACTTGGACGTGAAGAAGGTCTGTCTTAGATCGTATTTCTTTCGCAATACATCAACGATCTCGTTGGTTCCCGACGATTTTTCCTCAATAAATTTTCAAAAAAGAAAAAAAAAAAAAACTAAAATATTTTTTTCTTTTTTTTTTTTAGAAATACTTCGCAACATAGCACCATTGGAACAAGAGAAGCATCTCGAGGCATATCTCATAAAAAGAAAAAAATTATTCGTCGTGAGAGAGAGAGAGAGAGAGAGAGAGAGAGAGAGAGAGAGAGAAAAAGAAATAATTCATGCTCCTTTCTGCATTACGATTATCAATTGGAACGATAAAAAAAAAAAATGAAAGCTTTGTATAATTTTTCGATTTACGTCGGGCTTAACTCGAAGACCTTTCGAAAAACCGCGATCCTAAGTTGCAACGACGTTCATCATTTCACTCTTGTTTCGTAAAAGAACTTCCAAACATGAACAACTTATTGTTGAAAGACATCGATATAGAAATCTGATTTTTTTTTTTTTTTTTTGCTAGAACGGTCCGGCGAGAACCATTTACATTCTTGTACGTTTTAGGGTTACGAATGTTTTTAACGTTAATCTGATATTGTTTATTTTTTGTTATTTTTTTTTTTTTTTTTTCCTTTATCAGAGTATCCTAAAACGAACAAATTCTATCAATATGTCTACATTTAACATGGATATACCATCGGTACTTCTTTTTATTCTTCTGTTCTTCAACACGTTGGTGGCCCGCGATGTTCGATCGTTCCTCGGCAGCGATCGCGTTTATTTAATCAGTCAATTATGCGATGGTGCTATTTTTTTTTTTTTTTTTTGTAATTGAAACCAATGTACGATTCGCATGTTCTCTTTTCTATTTCTCTCTGTTTATTATTTTCGAGCATATATATATATGTGCATATACATGTATATGTATATGTATATATATACATATATACATATATATATATATATATATACATACGTCGATGAAAATGAAAAGATTTTTATTATCCGCGCTTTTTTTTCATTCATTTCTTTCTTTTTTTTTTTTTCCCTTCCGTATATGTTTAATGTACAAGAAATTTTCTAGAATTATTCTGTAAAATATTGCGTTGCACCCTAATAAGAATATACATACATATGTATATATGTAGCGATACGACTATCGTTGGCCACACAAATAAGACAGCCTGTACATTTACTAAATCTTAACGCTCTTACGTAATGTTGAAAGATATAATGCAGGGAATTTATCTAGCTTAACGAATACGTGATTATATACATTATGTACATTATCTCGTTGCTATAATCATCGCTTACGTGCACTTATTTGTTAGAGTTGACTACAGATCAGTGTTGCGTGTATGTGTGGTGATTGGTATGTATGTGTCAATACAATGAAAATTGTCTAAACTTACACAGTAGAATAGGGTTCTCGCGATTGTTACTACGTAAGATTTGTCGTTATACAATTAAACAATTATACATTCTTGACGATCCGTCGGTTTAAAGATCTCGCGTATACACGTATATATACGTGTATATATTTTTATATATATATATATATATGTATATGTATATATATATATATTTTTTATATATATATTTCTTTTATAATTATTTATATATTTATTTAGTTATCACATCGCACGTTCGAAATAAAGGAATTCGGACTTATGATGAACAATCAAATTATTAATCTCTCGAAAAATGTACATTTTACAAAAACAATATATAAAATAATGGAGAAAAAAAAAAAAAAAAAAAAAAAAGAAAATAAAACTAGTACTCGAACTTGTTGATTCATTAGATATTCCTAACACTCGACACTTGTAATTAATTATACACTTAAACTTTGCGAAGAGTAAACGTAGAAAAAAAGAATCGTGTTATCGTATGAAAAAGAGTCAACTGCATTCATTCGTTCCTAATATGAGTTTCAGCATTTCTCTTTTTTTTCCTTTTTTTTTTTTTTAATCGTTATCACAGTGTTTTAGTACGCTCGTTTTTTTTTTCCCCCTTAATTAATATCGAATAATATTCTCTCGATTATTATATATATAAAAATTAAAATAAGACCGAAACATCCGTTTCATCGATTTCCATTTACAATGAAGTTATCTCGTATTATTATTGTTACATATAAAAATTATTACCTAATTTATTGCATGATATATGCATGTTTACACACCTAGTTTACTGTATCCATATATACTTTTTATTCGTCCACGTTCGAACGTTGATAGTCGCTTCTTCTCTAGTTTTTTTATTATTAATTCGAACGAAAAAAAACTGTCTTCACCCTTCTACCTTCATTAGAATATTATTTAGAATGGTATTCAAATACAGTATATTTAAATGATCATCGAAAAATCCTTAAACGATAACTTAAATACACGTTTTTTTTTTTTTTCCCCCTATCAAAGTGATTAATCCTTCTTCTTCTTCTTCTTCTTCTTTTTTTTTCCGCTTGAACGTCTTTATTTATTGACACATACGAGGAAGTCGTCCCGATGATAATTTCAATGAAAATAGAATTCGAAGCGAGGAATCCGACGGATCTTTGTCCTTAGAAAATGAAACCGACGTTCGCTACACATCGGAAACCCTACATGAGATCCCATTTGCCTACTTAGACGTTGGAGCAGCCGGCTGGTGCTGCCCCGCCATCCCCAGTCTTGGTTGCGAGGAAGCAAGTAATTCTTTATAGTATGCACTAAATTCCGGCGGTAAAAACGACGTTGCAGCCGTGGGCGGAATCGGCGGGGGGAATAAACCATTGTAGAATGCGGAATAGTACATGGGGTCTAAAATCGGTAGGAACTTGCCGGGCGTATTTGGCAGTTGCGGAAGGTAAGCTGGATTGTTTTGCGGCACTGCAGGTACGAAACCAGAAGGTATACTTGGAACACTGTGTCTTCTTCCAGCTTCGGTTTGCCTTGGTTCCTGTTGTTGTTGTTGCTGCTGCTGCTGTTGTTGTTGCTGCTGCTGCTGCTGTTGATGTTGTTGAGCGATTAATGATTTATCGCCCTCGCTGATTCGACGCTGTTGCTGCTGATGTTGTTGGTGATGTTGTTGGTGATGTGGATGCTGTTGTTGGTGATGTTGATGCTGTTGTTGCTGGTGCTGTTGATGCTGATGCGGATGTAGATGTTGCTGTTGATGAAGATGATGCTGTTGGTGCTGGTGATGCTGATGATGTTGATGATGCTGGTGATGATGCTGCTCCTTACCGCCTAACTCTACGTTTTTTCTCCTGTCGATCGTATTTTGTTGTTGTTGGATCGTAGCCATCCTGGTATAATTTCCGCTATTTAGATGATTTAGATTAGGTACATTGGGTATAACAGGATGACTCGGTTTCCTAGGTGTATAAGGTGAAATTGGTTCACTCCTTGTCATATACTTGCCGTTCAATTGCTGTCTTCTTTGCATAGGTATCGCATTATTTCTAGACGGGCTCGGCACGCGGACAGGAGCCGGTGGTGTACTTAGGTGATTATTACTCTTTTGCTTAGGATTTACGATTGTTATTTCTAAATTATTCGAAGCCATGGTTCGACTGTCGAGTACGTTCTGATAACCAGGGAAGGTACTTCGTTTCGAACAATCTGTTGGTTTTTCTTTAAGCGTGGACGAGTTCCTCATCTCCAAGTTTAATGGATTAGGCCTCGGCACTACAGGTACTTTCACTATTTCTAAGCTCGGCCTCGGGTACGTCGACTTGTTGGATTTTTGCGTCAAGTCGAGAACCCCGCCGTAAACGGGGTCGTTATTACTATACATCGGATGCGGCTGCAAACGATGCAGCGAGGGACGATATTTTGGAGGGATAGGAATTTCTTTTGGATCTCCATAAACCGTCTTTTCGTTGTGTGCGAATATCGACCTTGACTGTGTCACCTTGGGCGGAAATATCCTACCGTTAGGAACAGTTGGCGGCACGAAACGATGATTTGCTTGATGCAACCCCGACGATGCCGATGGTGGTGGGACGTTGGCGTTCGCGTACAACTGTAGCAACCCTGCGTTATTAGAAGTACCAAGATTTATTACACGACTGTTCACCATATTATTGTTGTTCATTGTGATGTTGTTGTTGTTGTTGTTGTTATTGTTGTTGTTGTAATGAGCAGGATGTTGTTTCGTCGGCGTTGGTAACCGTGCTTGATGATGATGATGCTGCTGCTGCTGCTGTTGATGTTCTTGTTGAGGGGACGATAACATATGCCCTATGTCAGGTGTCACGGTGACGGAAATCAATTTAGGAATGGAGTTGGGCGTGACTGGAAGGGGATACGTTATCGGTGGTTTTTCTTCCGATTTCATCGTTGCCGGCGCAGGGGAATTGTTTTGAATAACGCTCGGCCGCGTATCCAAGTCAACGGCAGTGACCTCGAGTCCGCCTTCGCGGAGTATTTCGAGTTTGCGCTTCTTGAAGCTGGGAATGATTATTTTATCCCTACTCGTGTCGCTCTCCGTTTCAAGATCGATCACCTCAGGCGATCTTGGAGGGACTATCGCCTTCTCCGCAAAAATTGACTTCTCGCCGAACAACGGGATGTTCTCCTTGCCCTGCGCCAACAGGTTGGTCTGTTTGGGATCTAATTTGATCTCTTTCATATCCTTCTCGGGCGGCGGCGTCAACGTGACAACGGTAGAGGCATTCGTCACCACTGTGGTTACCGGAAGACCCGGTGGCGAACACGACTGTGGTGGAACTTGTTGCGAAATAAGAGGGCTATTTAGCTGCCTCTCTAACACGCTTTGACTTCCAGTACCATTCGTGGGTGTGGTAGAAGGTGTACTACTAGGCGTTGATATTGATGTATTAGAAGAAGGTGGTGGACTTGGCAGTTGGCTGGTTTGCTGGCTGGGTGATGGTGTACTATTGGCAATCATGGTATTTAATGATTTCAGACGTTCTGGTTTCACTCTTACGCTACGTAGAGACGATGTCTTTCCAGTCTCTGTTTTGGGTTTTTCATTGGACAGGAACGGCTACAAGACAACAATTGTTAATCATGCGAATAACAAATATCGAACGATATTTGTGTCGAACGATTTTAACGGTAATCAATTAAAAATTATATCAACTTACCGCTGTCGATACGATTGATTGTAAGGGAGGGCTTGCAGTGGTAAGACTCGTTTCTACAGGGGGAGGCGTATCCGATGGATATGAATCGTTCGTTTCTTGCTTAATATCCTCGGATTCTTCGGATACACTGCTACTTTTACTTCGTCTTCCGTGTGTCAGTCTAATTTTTTCTTCCTCGCCTCTTTGATACCTCTCATATGGTAACAATAACCTGTTCGTAGATACGATAAATTCTATAGACGATTGTATATATATATATACATATACATATATATGAGTTCGCAGTTAATCCACAGGGCAAGATTTTTCATTCGCGTAACTTTACCTCTCGTAATGCCGTCGAGTGATAGTCGCAGCGCTGGTAGATCCTGTATTACCACCTATATCGTCGTAGATATTCTTCCACAGTCGACCAGCGCTGACGGAATCATAACCACCAAGCATTTGCACTTTCGTATAAAACAGGAAGAGATCGACTGCAAGCAAAAGAATCTCATTTAGTTCGATAGATCTTTTGTTATCGTTGTGCAATGAATATTTATTCGTACGTGAGATTTGTCAAAAGGAAACACTGCTGTATATCAGCTTCGAACAGTACCAATCACTGTTTTAATTTAATTATACATATGGGTGGACATTTACATTTACGAGATATAATATATATATATATATATATTATACAAATTTCCGCCAATTGTTTGAAAAAAAAAAAAGAGATCACACAGATACTGACTCTGCCTGTAGCCCAGCAGTGGCATCTTTCCGACAGGCGTACCCCGCGAGTTCATGAAATTCTGCACGTCCGTTATGAATTTCTTTTCCTCCGCGCTGGTCTTCCGCTCACTTCGCCGTACCACCGACGAAGGTGGTCTGCCAACGCTCGGTATCATAACGTTCGAACTCGCTGGGGCACTTTTCGACGTGGATGCAACGGAAGCTTCACTTTCATTACTCGATTCACCGGGCGATGCGCTGCGCTTTTTACGTTTCCTCCTCGGCCTTCCTTTCAATTTTGGTGCTGAAAAATATTTCACTTTGCTTTCAATCTTGAAATGAAAATAAAGCATAAATATAAAGAAAATATATATATATATATATATATATATATCTTTAGATTTTTTAAATTGACGAGAAACGAATGTTCAATATACGTTCAATGTATAAATATGATAATAATATGAATATCGGTTCAAAAAAAATCTCATTATCTGTTCTCTTACGATAGAATAATAAATTCGGATTAAATAACGAAATGTTATCGATTCCTTATACGATTTCGTTTTTCATTGTATCTAAATGCTTTGTTTTTAACGAGATAATGAACATGATTTTTTCCATAATTTGAAAATTTATGTAACGATCGAAAAATGACTCTATGAAAAAAATATCATTTTTTATTATCTAACATTAAATTTTAAAAAATTAAAACGAATAAATCGTTATAATAAATTGTACACATACAGTGTACAGTATCTTATATTCTGTTATTAATTTAAATCATAACATATATTAATGCAATGATTTAATAATTAAATGATAAAAATTAATTTCGAAATATAAAAATTGTTATTCGTAAATTGCAATTTGTACATTTATATTTCTTTACATTGTCAAACAATTAGTCAAATTATATGGTCGGAATTACCATACATCTACAATACATCGTAACAATCTAATAAAAGTAAAAACATTCTTGATTTTTCATCACTAGTTTTTAAATTTATTTGACATTTATCACATAATATTTACGTATATATAAGAACGATATAGATTAATACAGAATTATGTATCATTTCTACTTAAGTTTCTAAATCTATTCCACGTGCACGTGTCACATTTCAATATATAAATCCCGCCCAAAAAGTTAACCAACGATTCTTCTTTTGTACGAAACACAAAAATATAATACCTACCAACTAGTTTAAAATACACAATCTTATTTTCTTGTATCTTCATAATTATGGACATTGTGCTTTGTATCAAAATAAAGATTTAGCAAATGAATCGATAAACGATTCATAAGTCACACTACACTATCACATTCACTATTAAAATTTTTATAAATCCTGAGACATCGATTTATGTACACATTTGAAGACGGATCTATATATGCTAGTAGAAGTGTTAATATGCTTTGTCATCATTATAGTTACAAAATATTTTTCCAATGAAGAAACACAACCTTATACCAACGTTCTTCCCGCTAGCCTTACCCGATACGTTCTATTGTTTTTTAAATGGCTCTCTAGACTATGCAATGTAATTGCCTGTTGCGACCACATGCTAATCTCGGTCGGTAAATAATAAAATATCTAATAATTAATTAACCAATGATTATTAATACATATCATATAAAACATTTATTATTATTTAATTATATATTAAATAAACATTTTACGCAACAAAAAGCATTTTCATAAGTAGATTTGATTTGTGAAATCTGTTTTATCTAGTTTTTTTCTACTTCTATTTCGTCATCGGTGTAAAAAGAAAAATAAATTTCAGTTGGTAACCTAACCTACCTAAATGATTGCAAAGAAGCTCGTGAGTTTCAAGGTCCGGATAGTCAAAGGTATCTCTACAGAAGAGTATCCTTGTACCCGGTGTGGCGGTGAATCCACCCAGTGCGGCTGCTATGGATGAGCAAAGCCAGGACGGTTCGGCGCCTTCGAGCCTACGTAAGAGTGCTCGATATCGGCAGTACCTGGGATACGAGAGCACCACCACTTTCGTTTGGGAACTATAGTCCGATTTTCGCGTGTTGTGATTGCTTTCGTACTCCTTCTGTTGCTTATCGACGTCCGAAAAATCAATGCCAGGATCGGTGAGCACCTGCGGCTGAGGTATCTCATACCTTAACGGGCTATTCTCCGGAGACGACGTTGGGGTCGGTGGGTAAGATACCTCCCGACCCCATGACCATTCCAATGCAGGCGATAACCACGTAACGAGATCATGAACACGCACCACAACCTTTTCAGATATTGTCAGCACTTCGTCCTGCAATCAGATAAGTATTTCTTGTTTTATTTTTTACGTCGGTATTTTTTTTATAAACAAATATATTATTATATTTTTTACGTATCCGATAAAATGAAAAAAATTTTTAGAAACGAATATGAAGAATAACTTTCTAAAATAGATAAATTATAAAATGACTTTTCGAATTGAAATAACATTTTTATCATGGATAAAAATAATCACATAATTTTTATCGAATATGAATTGTTATCCGCATTATGTCACTAACTTATCATTTAAGCAATCTTCTCTCTTACCAAACTAAATCTTTTCTTTTAAAGTTTTACACAGATTCTATAAATACACACGTATTTCTTCGCAAAACTTTTGCACATGTATTATATTTTCAAAAATAGAACAAAAAGTTGTCGACATGTTTTATCATGATTTATCTTTCTCAAAATGCAACTTTTCGTTATTTTTCTTTAAAATTCCCAAGTCATGTTAAAATAATATATCTATATTAAATTAAATTACAGGTCAAATTGAAAATAAGATATTGAGAGGAACAAAAATAAGCGAAGATATAATCAATTTCAATGGAATTTTGAAGATTTTCTATTGACTCGGGACGAAGTAGGTATCTTTCTTACCAGTCCGTTCCATTTGCGATATTATTTTACCGACCTTTCATCGACAGGTGGAGACACGGTCAAGTCTCAGCGCTACTTAAACTCGTAATCTGACCCATCCTCTACATGCATAGATCTACTTGTCGTGTATAAAGCTAAAATACCTATGTGCTCGTTATGTATACACATAATCCAGCCAACGTAACTCGTGGTTTATGTTGTACCTCGAGTGCATCGTTACCTACTCCGCTTCAGCGATAATTTAATTGTCCGTTGATGCCAGCGGCGACGTCATTTTCACAAAGTTTGACCTAACTTTTGGACCTGGTGATTTGTGGAATTTAATTCAACTGTAAGTTATTGCTTCCCATTAAATTTAAAATGTAGAGGAATGAATTTAAAAAAAAATAAAAATTTTTATCAAATTCAAAATAGAATAATACTCAAGGATAATTACAATTTTACATGATTGACAGTAATAAATGCAATTTGCGCATTTCGTTTATCTCGAAGATCGAATAATGCTCGTAATGAGTCATACCAAACATTGGTGTGAAATTTATTACTGGGACGTTGAACGTGCATAAATCAACTAAGAAATGTAAACATACGGTATGCTAAGTATTAGCACTCTTTTCATCGGTTCTCGACCTTTGGACAATTGCTACAAAGATACGAGGTAAGCTCGAACAATAAAAAAAAAAAAAGAACAGAGAACGCGAATAAAAATTTAATCATTTAATAAATACGAGTATAAACAATTATAAAAAACAAAGTATAAAACGTCAGAATATAAACGCAATTTATTTATATAATACGAAATATATATTGTTATATTTATTTAATTAACATTAACCGCTTGTCCACGATGTTTCTCCGCAATTAGCTTATATAACTGGAAGATTCGTTAGCGGCAAATCGAATCGTCCGGAAAGAATTGAGATTCAACGAGGGGCAATTGTGAGATGCACTTGAACCGGTGGCTCTGCGAGTAAATCCGTTAACCCGCGGCGAAAAGAGCCTTGAGCCAAGTAAAATGGCCGGGTTTTAACCCCTTGCACTTCAACTGCCAGTCGAGTTAGCTATAAAATGTTGAACGTTTCAATGGAACTAAATTTGATAATATTTTTTTTTTTTTTTTTTTTTTTTTTTATATCTCAATACGAAGAATACGTTTTATACAATTTTTATGAATTATTTATTTGTATACATAATCTCTTTATTTTATTCCATAATCATAATTGAAAACAAAATTAAATTCATTTAAATTCATTTATTTATATATCTACGCCATAATGTAACATTCTATTTAGTTTGGAAGTCTTATAGCCTCGGTTTTTATACTTTCATCTTTTAACTCCGTGCTCATCCATGCCCTCCTTCAATCCCGCCACTTCACTTCTTCCTTTACTCTTCTTTTTCTTCTTTTTTCCTCTCCCCCCCCCCCTCCTCCCTCTTGCTATTGCTCGACTTTCTCGTCCCTCGTTTACATCCCATTCTCGATCTTTTCTTTTCCCATCTCTATATATCTCTTCTTCTTTCGGCTTTCAACATTGCCTCTCCTCCTTTTTCACTCCTCACCTTTAGTCACTTATTTGCTCCCCTGTTTGTACGATCTTTCCTTCGCTACTTTGCTTACTAGCTCGTTCCACGAATGTTGATGCAAAAACGAATTAATTTTTGTAATAATTCCGTATAAACCTAGTCAAAAGATTTATATATATCGTTCACATCACTGTTAATACGTTTGCCCGTGGATTTTCTCTCTCCCTCTCTGGTCTGTCAGTCACGTACGTGCTCTCCCATTTTCAGTTTCATGGAAAATCTTTCTCTTTTCTTCTCACCATACTCTCTCTCTCTCTCTCTCTCTCTCGTGTTTTCCACTCTTCGAGCACGACTGTGAAAACAAACCTTCCGTCTTAATCGCAGGGACACGCGAAAAAAAAAAAAAGAAACGATGAAGAAGAATTGTGTGACCGAGAGGTAGCACGCGTAGCACAAAGAAAAATCTTCCGACATGAACGTCCCCCATCCCCCTCCTTTGTCCCATTCTCGTCTCTTCCATGTATTTATTGCCGTGATTTCCTCCACAGGGTTCCCTCCAGGGTTCTATTGACTTTTCGGACTCCCACTTGCTCGCGCCCCTTATTGCTCTTCACCCCCTATTGATTTCGTTAACACGGAGATATCGTTTTAATTAAATTCTACCCCCTTCCCCTCCCCCAGTTTTTACCACCATTCCTTCGGGCCGGTGTTATAATCGTTTGTTACAAGACACGAGGAATTGCGCTTGCGATTATTCGGCGTATTATATTCGGTGGTGGTTCGTTGTTCCGTTGGAGACCGAATAAACCGTGGCAACTTTGTAATCACGTTAAACCTGGTAGTGAAACTGATGGCAGGAGTTCAACTCGCAACTCGATTCTATTTAAATATTTAAATGTAGTTTTAAACTTGTCCCGCCCAAACGAAGTTTCGCCAAATTGGTAATCTCTTACTTTTCAATCGTCTTCCCGACCGAGCACTTACGCGAAACGCAATTAGCCGAGTGTAAATTTTGGATAACGAGGGCGAGCAACGATCAAAGATTTCGGGGATTATGGTTGTGCGAGTCGATGATGAAATGATTACGATCGATTTTTTTCAATTTTCGTATTATTCGTTACTTTTGTATCTGTCAATTTATGTTTCGAGCGGATTTATTAAAATTTCATTATCGAAAATTTCAGATAACCGTTTCGAGCTTCCACACGTACGAATGTTATAAATTTCGCCTATGATCCATTTAAATGTTTAATGGAAACAAATGCGGCAGGACGTGATTTCTGGACAAAAGGATTAAGTTACGTATTATTAATAGGTCAGTGGCTGTTTCGATAAATCTGGTGGAAACGTGTGGATTGTTCAGGTACGTATTATATTTTAAATTAATCTCGTAGGCGAGATATGCACTTGCAAAATTCAATTTAACAAACGTACTGCGAACTTACTGTTTGAGGTAAACTTTTACCCTCCAAAGAAGGAGTATACCAAGGAAATTACATCTTAGAGGGAGGAGTTTATAGTATCTTGAAATATTAAAATATCTTCTGGTGAGAAACAGCCGTGGGTGTTCATGACTTTCCTCCCGCTAACTCTTTATTACACCTTCATGTTTATTCGAAGTGAAATAAGGTTATGTACCGAAGGAAAACTAGAAGAAAAATATCAGAGAGTAAGTGGTAAGTACATAATAATTAAAGAACATTTATACATATCTCTTTGAAATTTGATCAACATTTTGCATTTAAAAGATGAGGCGAGACACCATACCTACAAGCATTCCCCTTGACTGCACACATCCGAGATGTGTATCTGGAAGAGGGAGAACCAGGAAGAGTCGACCATTACTGGAGGGTGAGAGTTAGGGAGAGACAAGGCGGTGGTAGGATTAAAGGGGTCAACGGAGAGAAAGAGACGGGGAGTGTATGGAGGGTGAAGGAAACAGAGAGCGATGCACGCGTGTAGGGACAACAATGTGCCAGAAGATAGTGCAATAGTTGGCACAGATACAGGCACAGATTTAACCCTAAACTCGTGACACGGACAGTGTGTGCATGGAATCACGTGGAAATGTATTCAAACGTTGCTATGGGGATTTCGCTGCCACCCTAAACACACCGATAACCCATCAATTTCAGCGAAATCGGACGAGCTGGCAAACTGTAATATCCGATCATGTTTCTGTCCTATTAATCCATTCTTCTTCTCCAATTTTATCGCATCGTGAATAATAGTCCGATATTATCGTAGTTCAAATATCATGCTCATGCGGAAAGGGTAATTGTTATACGAATTCGTATTCGATTAAAATTTTTATCTCCGCCAATTTTTCTATCGTATCGGGTTACGAAACTTATAAAGAAGGGAAATTCGAGAGAGAATTGATCGTAAAAAATTGTTCTTCTTTGCTTCTTGGTGAAAGAATGAGAATTGTGTCAAAAGTTGTTTTTATCGGGAGCTGTTTCAATTGGCAAACTGATGAAAAATTCATCTATTTATTGGCGATGGTATAAAACGTGTTATAGCAATATTTTGGCAACATCCGTCAAACGGGCAGATTTTAATCTTCGTGATTTCGTGTTTTCGAAGGATTATTAAAAGACTGGATGGATTAATTCAATTCTTGGCTGGGATTAACAACTAATAGGGGACGGGATGTGAAGGGTTCACAGTTAAATGCTAAATCAGCGAAAAGATAGGGTTCAGACGATTCGAGAAGAATGTTTTATGGCAAACGTCCAAATGATGTTTGTTAGCTCGACAAGGAATTGTTAATGAATTTCTAGTGGGCGTATCGGAAAATGTTATTTGAAATTGGCGTAACTCCTTTCTTTCCCTTGCTCCTTTTACGATTTATTAATAATCAATAACCATCGATTTTCTTTTTTTTTTTTTTTTTTCGTTTTAATTTTACGTTTAATTTACATTTACGCGCAAAGGTAATCGTGTTAGGCGAGTTTCAAAATTTATATTCGATATCTACGCTTTTTTATCGAAATCTATTTTACACGTGGCGAACGTTAAATTATTTTTGTATCGCTCCATCGTCCGATTATTGCACCGAGGTTCGACATAAATTTCGCATTACTATTCATAAATTATTTGTAACTCTGGATTCAATTAAATTTTACAGCAAAAGTCATCCCGTGCCGGGGCAGAAATTGTCCACCCGTTTTGATTAATTTGACCGGCAAAAAATAATAAATAACTCTCGAAATTGTTTTACCGCGCGTATTAATTTTAACCGGGCGCGCGATCAATAATGTATGTTGTTCGATTTGTTTATTTCGAGGGCACATCGAAACGCGCGCATCGTTTTAATAACGATATCGGTACGACACGAACAGGGCCCTTAATACTTTTCCGTGTAATGCGACTCATGCCCGCGTCCATTTACCGACGAAATTTATTACATTAAACGTAATAAACGACTTGTATAGCATCCAAGCATGCTAGCGATATTATTATCGTAGCTGCGAAACTTTCTATCTATCTGGGTAATCTCATCTTCTGCCCGCCACCTCCTTTATCTCTTGTCTTTCACTCAACTTCTTAAGTAGTCTTTTGTAAGTTGAATTAAAATAGACGTCAGGAATATATATTCCTCGGACGATAGCAAACCAGCCATCAGATGAAGGAAGTACAGTAATATATACGCATAAATGACCACGAATTTGTCCATTTATATGGTCATTGGCCATCCCCACCCATTGGAAACGATCGGCCCCGAATGATTCCGACTAATCCCGAACAGTAGTCGTGTGTCCAAACATGGCGTGTGTCATCAAGAAGCAAAACTCGTGCGATTATCACGTATATCGATAAAATCGATCGTTCGAAATGATGAAGATGAAACGAAATTGTGAAATTGTGTGTTGACTCGATCGAGTCGATAATTGTGAAACAATGTTAAAGACGAAATATTATACACGGGAAGAAAAAATCCGGGAGCCACCGTATAAATATGCAATGCTGCAGTTGACATATTCGCCGAGCGTACATAATACATTCATGAACGAGAATGGTAGGGAGAAAGAGCGCGAAGGTGGGGAGGAATACAATCGTAGAGTGGAATATGTAGCGTGTTGGTTTTAGTGACGCTCAATCTTTGCTTGTAAACCGCACTGGGAGGCCATTACTTTGGAAGTCACGTTGTTATCCGACCACGAATCTCACTGTGAAAAGTTTAGATTTCGAGCGTGCTTCCAAATCAAATTCTTTCCACCTCTGCCCGGCTCGAATTGTTTCTTCGTTTTTCTTTCGCTTTGAACCGGCTACCGAGAATTCAACAAAGGGACGTCATTCGAGTTTTATGGTTAGGGAAGATTTACATCGACAAAAGATAGACAAATGTGAATTCCTGGTGTACGTGGTAGATAAAAAAATAAAGGAAAAAACGTATGAGAGAAAATATCAATAAAGAGAGGAGGGGGAAAAATACGTAATACTTGTCGGAGAGGGAAATACGAACAGGATTAATTTTAGCGCTTGTGACAGGTTTAAATCAATAAGTATGAGAGCCACTGCGAAGCATAAATCATTGTTAGATTAAACCCTGGAGCACGCGGTAGTAGATGGGGCAATGGCGCGCTTTCAGGAAATATAGGGTGACCCAAAAGTTCCGATCTATATTTCATTGAATCATATACAGATCGACATGAACAATGCAATATGAAACTAGGCTAATTGATCGAGTATTTTCATCTGTTTTTCGATAACTTTTTACGACTTTTATTGACTTTTATATAATTTTTCCTTAAAAATATCTGATTTCCAAAAAAAAATTTCATTTCTATCGAATAAACATCTTCAGATACGTTTATTGCTTATATTGTAACAATATCGAAACTTTGCAAAAATTCAATTTAGAATTTCATAATCCCAATTGATAACGATCAAATCTCTATAAACGATATTCGAAAGCTTATCGTCAAATAAACGGGAAACAGATATTTTTATACACCAGATAAAAGTCGTGCGTATTCTGAAAATCAAAAATTAATAGTAAAATAACCGCAATTAACGAGATTGCTAATTAGCGCGCGCAATTTGAAGGCCACTTCGCTGCTAAAGTCATTTCCTTTAATGTAAGAAAATACGTTTTTGCTCGATTCAGTCGGTCTGAATGAAAACAGTGCCACTTTGAACTGGTATGCGAGGATTGAAGCTAAAAGGAATTTGATTATGCTTGGTAGTTTACACACGGTGTTTCTGGATCGATCGAGCCACCCGCTGTCTCTCCCTACCTTTCGCACTGTCTTTCTCCCACTTGCTTTCTCTCACTCTCTCCCACCCCTATTATCCCTCACTTGGCTTCCTCCTCTCTTCCTAGTCCCTTTTGCTCTTTATCTGTCTAGTACACACACATTCTCTCTCTCTCTCTCTCTCTCTCTCTCTCTCTCTCTCTCTCTCTCTCTCTCTCTCTCTCTCTCTCTTCCTCTCTCCCTCCTTTTCTCCTTCTCTCTCTCTCTCTCTCTCTCTCTCTCTCTCTCTCTCTCTCTCTCTCTCTCTCTGTGCGTTCGTGTTTCCACGTCTTCATACTGGTTTCGTCAAGGGTCATGTGTGAGGAATGGGAATTACTTTTTAAAAAGGAATAAAATGGAATCGTGTTCTCGGTTTGATTGTGCTTGTACAAATTCAAGCAAAATTGTTAGATATTTTTAACAATTTTCTTCGAATTTTCTCTTATTCCACATTAGAATTGTAAAATTTTAAATCGATAATATGTATTTCCTTTTTTTTCTCTTTTTTTTTGAATATTCCAGATTGTATTTTCAACTGTATTTTCTACCGTGCACAAAAATATATAATCAAGATTGCATTGTTGCTAACTTCATTAAACAAGGTAAGAAGATAATAATAAATAATGCATCTACATCAATGAAAAGCAATCAAAAGTTTCTTTTTAATATATGTGTATATATATATATCGTAGTTAGCTGTAATATTATAACCTACTTGCCATAATAGCGTCATTATTTCGCTATTCGATATTACATATATAATTTTAATAGAATTCACGTAGGTATATATGAGAGCTCCCTACACAATCATTTACCGACTAATAATATCACTACTGAGATGAGAAATTATAGATTATACGCGTCTCTTATAATTCTTTCAATTTTTAATTATAAAAATTGTTTTTTATTGCCAAATCCGTTATGCACGTATATAAATTTCTATGTAATAATATTAATTCGATGATAAAAAAAACTCTGATACCATTCGATTATAGTTCGAACGAATCAACTTGTTTAGTTTCATTTGGACGAAAAAAAAAAAAAAAAAAAAAAAAAAAATCTAAATAAAAATACGGAGTGAAAGGGGGAAAGTTTTTTTTAAAGTAGATTTACCCGATCCGAAATAACCGCAAACCATCGAATTATCCACAGTTGTAGCTCTCCTCTTCCCACCCCTCTTCGTCGAGTTCCAATATTTTAGTTTTTTAGCTCGAAATCTTTGAACAGTTTTATGAAACTTAAACATCGTGCTTAAAACTTATAATTCCATGCAAAGAAAAAGTTTCGGCTTCAACTTCCGCCCTGCCACGTTTTATGTTTCATTTCTATTCATTATTCCGATGCTTCTTGAACGCGCCGATGCAAATTTTATCTTTTTAACGCCACCGTCTTCCACCGGGACGTTTCTAAACAGTTGAGCGATAACTGAGTAGCCGCGTTTCATTAAATTTCGCCGATTAAATATTACTTATAAACCAGATGATCAACTGATGATTCGTTTAATCCATCGATTAATTTTAACTTATCGCCCCCAAACGAGATCGTCAAATTTCAACTATACGTCTCGTCATACGAGAATGGAAAGATGGCGTAATAAAAGTGGCTGCTTGCGCAGCTCGAATATCACAGATTTCGCATTGTCTGCCCCCCCCCCTCCCCTCCCCTCCCTTCTTCTCTACGGATGCATATCTCTTTGAACAGATGTATATCTCGTTGCTCATCTTTGATGTATGGCTAAGATCGAGAAAAGTGATTAAATATTCGTTCTTCTTGCGATACGTATATGCAACGATACGGAGGGGAGAGAAGAAAAAACTTTTACTTTATCCAGTGTGAAACTGCGCTCCGTTTATTAGCCCTTTTTTTTTTCCCCTCGGTAAATGAAAGAAACAAACGATGAGGATAAAGGGAGAAAAAGAGAGAGAGAGAAACAGAGGGCGGGATTTTATCGATCAAATGCATTTCCATGAAATTCAACGCTCTTTGTATGTTTCAAACTCTCGAAACGTATCTATATTGCGCAACGATAAATTTATTGGATAAACAAAATACGTCACTATATTGCGTAAATATAAATCGCAGAGTTCATTTTCACGGAATGCCTCTGTTAAATAGTTGAAAAGCGTTGCGAGACTCCTCCCTTTTACGAATTTCATATGTACGGATCGTGAATATTGCGGCATCGAAATTATTTTGCGATTAATAATCGAATTGGATCGCGATTACATTTGAAAAATATTTTTCTTCCTCGCCCCATTCACTTTTAGAGAAGGTATATAATTAATTCCATGCGTGACCAATTTTTTAAGTATGGGGGGAAAAGTGTATATATATATATATATATATATTTGCATTACTTTGTATATAAATTTTACAAATGAGAGAGATCGTTCATGCGGAGAGATTTTTACTTTAAAAAAAGAAAAAAAAAAAAAAAGATTATTTCGATTTCCAAATCGAAAACCTCGCACTCGTGTAAAAACATCGATAATATCGAACATATCGAAATATCCAAGAGATAAGGTAGACGAGGTAGATAATAATAATAATTTTCACTTTACACTCGCCGATAATCTAATTTACTTAATTCTTAGACTTGATAAAGTCTTGGACGAGCGTATGGATACGGGCAGCGTAAATTTCTAATTAAAGTGTCGGCGAATAATTTTATTTTGGACAGCGCCGAAACTCGAACAGTTTCTCTGCAATTCAATGAAACAACGAGGGGGAAGGAGCGGGGGAAGGGAGGAGAGGGAAGGCTAGAACGTTACCACCGACTTACCGAAAAGTTTCGCCACACCCCACCCCACCCGAACCGCCCCCACTTCGTACGCCCCTTGCGGCCGTCGGTGCATTATATTATATAATACACGCCCATAACGGCATACATTCTCGGCACGAGCATAATAATAATAATAATAATAAAGTGACGTTTACATTTCGCATAAGGAACGAGACAGAGAAGGAAAAGCGGGGGAAAATGAATTGAAGAAGTAGTTAAGTTATAAATGATCGGCAATTTAACAGTAAACGAAAAATTTTGGTTGCGAAGTAGAAATAGAATTTATGATAAACGAATTGAACAGTGATAATTTTATTCCCGATCGAAATAAAATATGTTCGTAAAAATCTCGTGTAAATCTGAGTTACAATACAAGAAGGTATTGACTTCGTTGTTTCGAATTATTTTAGACAGAACGGGACGAAATATACGCGTGCATGCAAAAACAAGGAAACAAGCACGAGAAAAGATGGCGAATATTGATTATTCGGTTTTAAAAATTTTATTTCGAACGACGAGATTGATCGATAGACTGGAATAATGGATTAGATGGAACTATTCATAGAAATGAAGATGTGATAATGTAAAAGTGTTTAGTAGTAGTAGAAAAAAAAAAAGAAAAACATATTATAAAAACGAGCATTAAGAGTAAATTACATGAGAAGATTGAACGTTGATTCGCAATGCATTCATAACGTAAATAAAACCCGGATGCAATGTTGTAAATGCAAATAGCGTAGAGATAACATAGGGTGAAAAGTGAAGTTATTACACACTCGTGTTTGCATTCCTTCGCGAGTGGATAACAACCGTTTGTCATGGAATATATTTTCTCAGATTCTTATCAGAAAACTAAGGGTATCGAATATACATTTTTCGATCCTATTATCGATTAGATAATACATCTAATAATATCCAAAACTGTAACGACACCAACCCATTCATTCAACGTATATTTGCATATTTGGGCAAAACGTGGGCATCGGATCGTATTGAATGTAATAGTTATCTTTTTGAATTACGTATTTTATCGTATGCATTGTTATTATGCAAATAACGCGAGTTCGATAATACCCCGTAATATTCGAGTAATCTAAATCAATAATAATATCTTTCTTGATAGCTCCTGAGCGACAGTGATTCCGATTCCAACGATATTTCAAAGATATCGCGTAGATATCTTCGAAATGGATTATGGAATTTAGCACGCAACTTTTTAATTGCATAAATTTTAATACAAATTTAATAATAAATTCCTTCGTAATTATTAAATTATATAATTTTGGATATTAAAATTTTCATTGGAAAAAAAAAAAAAAAGAAAAAATCGCGTTTAAAATCGTGTCGTAAAATTGAAAGATATTTAAGGTTCGATCAAATCTTGTTATTTCGTTGCGAACGCAATTAAAGCAAAAAGATATGTAAATAATATATTCGTATAAGAAATTCCATATTAACCTCGAAACCGGTCTTGGAGCAATCGAGATCGAGTAATCGAGATCATTCACGGATCAACAAGGATTTGTGTACACCAAATACGTTCGTTATCCGAACGTTGGTAATGTCTCTTCGCATCATTCGATCATTGCTCAATTGCCGCAGAACATTATTATCGCGATTCTCGAGAGTGGAACGATAAATGCAGAGTCCTCGTGCACAATATGCGCCGGTTGAAAGGAGAGAATTGCGCGCTTGGCGCATTTAGTGATGGCTTCAAGATGCCTCGGATCACTTAAACTTGAGCGTAAATTTGCTCCTTTCGTGAGTAAATAAAATCATATTAATTTTATTACGCTGAAAACGAATCAACAGGATTCCAGAAATATTTTTTTCATAAACGAGTATCTTATTGTTGATAGATTTATCGAATTGATATTTCAACGAATACCCAACGTATAAGTAATATGCGAAAATTAGTCGGAGCATTCTAAAATATTCAATTTTTGGAATTTAAAAAATCGTCCAACAACGAGTTTAACGAGTTTCATTTCTGCCAATAATATCGCCACAGGAAAAAACTCCTGTTAATTAAGCCCCCACTAATCTAAATTACCGTGTCTGAATCTCGAATAATTACCCGATTATTGAAAGTAATTGAACGCGGTCTGATCCAACCATCTGCACGAACAAATATAAATGAGCATTTATAGTCTCGAAAAAAAGGAAAAAAAAAAAAAAAAAAAAGAAACAATTCAACAATTATCCTTTCTCCCTCTCTGTGATTAAGGAATAATAAAGGGATGAAATTCGAGGGAACAGGGAAGGAAGAATCGAAAGAGAGATCGTTGAAGAGAAAACGATCGTTGACCGAGGATAGCCGCAAAGGCTCGACGTTCAACATTATTCCAATATCGTTCACCTGAGAGGCAAAGCGACGCGAGCAAACAAGCAAAAGAAAGGGATTCCTGCCTCATTGAGGGACAAAACGAAGAGAAAAAGGAAAAGGAAAAAAAAAAAAAAAAAAAAAGGAAAGGAAAGGAAAGGAAAAAACGAAGAGAGGAAAGAAAGAAAGAAGATGGAACGAATGTATGTATTCCCAACGAAAACTGCAACGCGATAAACCTTCTAACGCGTACACGTTAAAACCGGTATTACATACACGCCGGTGCACGCGCATAATAATACACGTATACATGAGAAAAGTCGGCGAGGAGTTTCGTCGAGCGTGGAATTCATCTTGCTCTACGATCCCTTACATTGTGTGAGGCCATCGAGAACTGGTTTCATCGGGTCCCCGAGTAGCTGTTTCATTTTTTACCGGGAAACAGAGAGGGCATTTTAATAGACGGCGCGCAAATCCCGGCCAGCCAGCCAGCCAGCCAGCCAGCCAGCCAGCCAGTCAACCAGCCATCCTAAAGGGTTGCTCAAAACCAAGCGAACCGGCGTAAAACGATTGACGAATCACCGAACACGGTTCTATTAACCATGCCACCGACTACAAATTGATAACCTCCATCCCCCCCCCCTCCCCCTCCCCCTCCCCCTCCTCTTCCCCTGCCCCTCCCTCGTTTGTCGCGAGATTGGCCATCGATGGACCCGTTAAATATGTCATTTCACCATGGGCCAGATATCTCGATAAAATATATAGATAACGGTTCGGGGACAAACAGTTCGGGGCAGTTCGTTTCACGGTAAATTGGTCAAATTCGAAAACAACGAGTACGAGTTGCTCGTAACGTTAAATCTCGCGAATTTTTTTTTTTTTTTTTTACCCTCGAATATCTTTAAAAGTATCGATGGGGGGAGGGGGAGGGGGAGATTTACCTCCTCTCTTTATTCCATAATATTCAAGCCCTCCCGCCCCGAATAGTTTTCCGATAACTTTCTGTCTTGTATGTGTAAAGGCGTAGAGGAGAGGTAGGGATACGAAGGTCCGGAATTCTATAGGACAGGCCCGATACACATAAGAAAGAAACGCGGAGAGAATGATGGAACTCCGTCAGAGAGATAAATGATGACAGTGATAAAATGTTTATTCCCGTTGAAGTACGTGCCACGAAAATCGTTTCATCGTAAGCCGTTGAAAATGAATTTGAATTTATACCGTGTAATTTTATACCGCGACCATTATATCGGCAAATACCATCGTGAATTTTATCATATCCGGGCAAAGATATTGGCAAATAAATTTTAATTGATTCGGTTTTCAAAAACGCGCCCCGTTTCCAACGCGCGCGTGTACGTAATCGTGTCCGTTCAGTCGTTTTTCGGAAACACGCGTTACGTTTTTTCCTCTCTCTCTCTCTCTCTCTCTCTCTCTCTCTCTCTCTCTCTCTCTCTCTCTCTCTCTCTCTCTCTCTCTCTCTCTCTCTCTCTCTCTCCCCTTTCTTTTCCACCTCCGATGTTATTGGCAAAATGCGTACGACTCGCGTTAATAAATCTGAAACGAGATCGATTAACGGCCGAATTATTGGCGGGGTAAAATTAGTGCGACGTGCATAAATCAAACGTATCAATTTGGATACAAGCAAAATCTGACACTGCGCTTCCCTGCGGCCGAGCGCGTTATTATTACTGCGATCGTTCGTTACGCTCTTCTTGACCGCGTGCAATCCTCGTTCATTGTACCCGCGATGTTGCTGATCAACGGACAGGATGTAATCGTCCATCTTTATTTCTTTTTTTTTTTTTTTTATACATAATTAAAAATCAGAATACTGGAAGGAATTCCGCCTTTGTGCATGGGAATATTGTTAATATTGTAATGTATCGCTGTATCGCTCGAATCACGGATAATTCTTCACGGAAGGTATTTCGAAATTAATTCCTCGTGATATATAGTTTGTGAATCTATATTTTTATTAATTTTTTTTTTTTGTGTCGAATAAGAATATAGAAAATTAGAGAGTAAATTAATCGGAGAAAAAAGGAGATTACGATTATTCGAGCGAATAATGGAATTGCATTTGAAAGGTTAAAATGGATATCGATGATTCGACGCATTAAAATATAAATAATGTTTAAATGTAAATCGAGTTTCGTTATCGAATCGCGATTTTCACTTTGCATTTTTCTTTCTCTTTTTTTTTTTTTCCCCTAATAAAAACTTGATCCAATTGAGTTTGGACGTTCGTGGTGTAACGAATATTTGATTTGATTGATAAGTGAGTGAACGTGCATGTTAAAGGGGAAAGTTTTATGATAAAGTGAACTGTAGTTGTGACAGAACCTTTACGTTCCTCAAGCTGAAAGCTATTCTATAAGTCGCAAACATAATAGACCACATACATAACAGAGTCATGCAACTTTAGCGTAGAAGCTATTCCTGCGGTATGACTTGCTTGCCAGGGGTTCTCATTCGTTGTGGTATATAACGCTATAAAATCGAACGGTTTTGTTTTCCTCGTCAGAATTCCATCAAATGCAAATTTACATACTAGGTTATCGGATAATAACTATATTTAATGAATTCATTATAAAAATTATAAATTGTAGTCAACTTTATATATATATATATATATATATATAAAGAAATATCTTTGATCACGTTAATTTGAATTTAGATTAATTTATTTTCTTTCGTTGGAAATATAAACGTGTAACGATATTAATATTTATCGTGATAAATTTTTCTTTTATTTTCGCCATTATCATTGCATCGACAGTTTTATTATCATTGTATATCAATTGATCAATAATAACTTTGCTAACTTCTATCGGGGAAAATATTAAAAAAAATTATTAATTCACCAGTTAACCTAGAAATGTCAAGATATTGATTTTCCATTTTATCATTCTTGAAATATTTTATACGATATCTGAGAATTTTTCATCGAATAAAAAGGTATATCATAAAGATAAAATTGATTCAAATCTACGCATGCAAAATTTCAAATATTATACTTGATTATTTGTTCGAATATATTCGCCGGTACGTAGTAATTTGTCGAACGATATTTGACAAACTAAGCAGAAATATTGCAAAGGAAACGGAATTTTTTTCAAACATTCTCAAAGTATTTGTAATTTATTGGCTTCAAATCGATGTAATTATTAAAACCCTACAACACAGAGGCTTACAAGTTATTAAAAAAAAAATAAAGCGCTGAAAAGTTGAAATTGGTTTAGGGAGTAAAGTCCTGTGATCGATATGTTTCTATATACCGATTAGACGGATCACGAGTGTCCCACATTGTATTATGTAAAACACGGTTGATCGTTAAGTCTATCCTATTATCACTCACGAACCCTGTGTTCTTCGGTGAAAGGATCTGCCGGTAAAACAGATATCTGCCTCCCCCCCTCTCGCTCTCTCGTCATTTTTCAAACGCTTTCAGGTTTATTCTTTCCCGACGTTGATTGATGACAGAAATGCAGACGCATAAAAGCTTCCACGAGGTTCTAGTAATGAAAAGAAGGGGTTTTAAAGACTCTTCGACGCCCCATAAGTTGCTAATGTTTTTATTGCCGTAAACACGATTCTTCGAAGGTTGTAAAAATATTAAAACGAACAGAGAGAGAGAGAGAGAGAGGAGGAGGAGGAGCGGAAGGAGGAGGCGGAGGAGGAGTGAGGGGAGGGGGGAGAGGAAGAAGTTAAATTAAAGGTCGCAACGTGGGAAGGGGGAGGAGAAGGAGGAGGAAGAGAAGAGGAGGGGAGGGAGAGGTTAACTATATAGAAATTTTATACGTCAGATATTGCATAAACGGGAGAGGCTCACATTCTCGCAGGAAACAATGAAACGAAATTATTTCCGCGCCGAGTTCTACTCGTTAAAGTTCGAGTGGAATAATTTCAGCTCTTTCATATCCAGCGTAAAAATAAAAATTCTTCTCTTATATTACTTTCTCTTCGAGCCGTCCCCCCTCCTCCCTCCGATATTCGTAAGGGATGAGACGGGGAGGGGGGCGGAGGGGGGGGGAGAGGAGGCGGAGGGAGAGAGGAGGAAACGTAGGTAAACTGTGCGATATCATGCGTCAGAATTATTTTGTCCTTAAAAGCTTAAGTATTCGTGTCATAATTGTGAGACTTGTTAATGCATAGTGATTATTCGATGGCGCTAATGGCACGGGGATAATTACATCGAGATACTCGAGTACAATAAATTCGCTTCGTATACGTGTCTCCCAATAGCTTGCCGAGTAATTGATTAACGATCAAAGTAGTTGGATAATGAATTTACTTCGAGTATCGCGTTGGTATATACTTTATAGGGATTGAATGCCATCAAGTTCGTCATGAATCATCGATGCTGCTGCCCCCGATGAATTACGAAATTCTTATTAACCCGTATTCACCGGGCGACAACAGGAAGGATGAATCGTAACGAGTCGTGATTATTTTTAAGAAAAAAAAAAAAAAAAAAAAAAAAGGAGATTGAATCGTGAATTCGTTGTCATCGATACAATGGAGAAATTTCTGCTAATCTCGTTGGAAAAAAGTTAAGTTCGTCAAGGTGGGTATACAAGTTTCTGGAACGTGGTGTTACTTCGTTATAGAATAGAAACTTCAATAATACTCTACAACTACTTATATATATAGTACGGTAATTCTCCGTGGAAATCACGAACAAAATGTTCGTAAACAGTTCGTACAACGGGGCTGTATAGTATGAAAAATATATACGAGTGGATACATCTGTCATGCACTCTTTACGACACGTAATCGTTTATTGTATTATAATTATAATCTCATTCTATGAATCTTCATAAATTTTTATCTTAAATTTTATTTTTCACGTGTCGTATTATGATCATGCTATTTCGTTGGAAAGTCTCGGGATATTTATTGGTTTTGTTAAATGATTTTGATCGAAAATTGATAAGTAATCATTTTAATAATTATACATTTTTGACAACGTTGATAATTCAATTTTTAAAGACACAATTAAAAAAATTCATCGTTTACATTAAAATTTAATATTAATATTTTATTTCGTTCTTTCGAGTCTTTCAATTTCTCTTCTCAAAAATTAAAAATCCATGAAATTTAAATTCCACGTAAATTATTTCAATTTCGGGCCATGTTAAAAAAGTGTATTAAGAATAAATTATAAAGAGTGTCCAATCAAATAACAAGATTTTTTTTTTTTTTTATTAATAACAGCGAGGGAAAAATCACAATTTTTGCCCGTGCATTTAAACATCCATTTACAAAGCGGCACTTGATTGCACTGACTTGCCTCGCTTCCATAAAACTTGTTTGATTCTCCAGTTAACACAATGAAACGAGTTTTGTCACTTGACATGTCCTTTATTCAATTATTCCACTTGAAATTTAACGACAGGAGAGCGAAACGTAGCCTGGAATATCGTCGTAAAATTTATTCAAGAGGATATATTGAATTATATGTATAATACAATTGATTGACGTTCGAATCCCTGAATGTTCGAGTTGACACGTAATTGTAATCATTTAATTAATTCAATTTCCATGTTTATTTCTTCCGATATACTAACTTTATCGATTGCGGAAGACAGGATACAAGTTCGTTAAATTCGAACAAACGGGATAGAAAAAAAAAAAAAAAAAAAATCTTGCAAATAAACAAGTTAAATCTTCGAAACATTGAAAAATGAGCGGACACGTTGTAGTTATTTTATTTGCCTCCGGAACGAGATAAAATTAAATGTCACGTTCGATTTGGACAAAAGTTTCATTTACCTTTAACCAAATGTACACGTTCAATATCAACGATATCGATTGCTTTTTCTCTCTCTCTCTCTCTCTCTCTCTCTCTCCCTCCTCCCCCCATCCGTTAAATAATAGACAATTAAGTTATCGTTTAAACGAGATGTACGTTTGCTAGACATCTGTTGCCATCCTAATCCCCACACCCGTGATCGTAAACCCGGCAAGCTTATTTTCTCTGCCTTTTGTGCCGGCCACCCATGCAACTACTTCATGCGGTTGTGAAACACGTTGTTCCTGCGTCATTACGAGATTATTCGATAAAATGTTTTATTTCGGTCCTTTACCTCTTCTAACATCGATCGAGATACACAGACAAATTGGATTCTTGCAATTGGAAGAGACGCGATTAGATTTATAAAAATGTTTTAATAATTGAAAAAAAAAAAAAAAAAAAAAAGGAGCCGAAATTCAATCAATCACGATAAAGGATAAAATTATTGAAAATGTCCTTTATAAATTCAGTATTTCAGCCTCATTAAAATCAATGAGGAGGGAGGGGGATCGATAGGTTCACTAGAATTAGTTATTATTATTATTATTACATATTAATTATATATTAATAAACGATATTATTAATATTAATAATTATTATGGTACCGTAATTACTTTAGATACCTTAGAACAGTACGTGTACATTAATATTATTGTTAATTATCGAAATAACAATTTAACCTCGATTCGAATATTGTCGAACGCGTAAAAATAATTTTATCCACCATTTTGATGTAGACGAGTTATTTGTAGAGCAATGGCTGGTGAAATGGCTGACCACAAAAAAGAAGAAAAAAAGAAAAAAGAATGAAATCATTTCGACGATCAAACAGACGAGAAGACAAAGAATTGAAACATGAATATGAATTCCAAGGTAGTTGCATTTTGCGCGACACGTGAAAACTCATGGAAAACGCTGGAACAGTCAGTTTTTTCGAATATTTGTTATACAAGCAATACACGTTTGCATATCAAACAACTTTTTAACAGCGCATGACCGATACAGAGCTTAAATGATTTGTTTACCCATGCGCCCAGATACGTATGTACACGTATCCAGAATTTGCATGTTATTATCTAATATTAATAATTAAAGCATTATATTAATACGATCGATACAACGTGTGTGCCAACATGCTGTGCATTTGCGTACGCGCAACTCGAATAAACAAATATATTGATTAAACGGGCGTACGAGAAAAACACGATTCTTCGACAAGAGAGAAATAAAATTTATCTCTTTTTGACGGAACAAAAATGGAGGATGTATAATGATAAAATCTTCCTTTCAATTTTCTCTTCGAATATAACTCCGTTATATAATTGAATAGACAAATAAAGGAAATTTAATGGGAACGTTATTAATTTTCGTATATACAAATAACGTTATTACGTTATACTCTCGAAAGGGATAATTACGCTCCCGATTATTATTAATAACTATAATTGTTTTCACCACTCTTGCTCGATACCATCGAATGGATCTTGTTTGCTAATGATGATAGTTGCACAATATTTTCATTGTACACGTCTGTTATAATCTGATAATCAGATCATTTGATTATATAAAAAAAAAAAAAAAAAATAAGTTAATTATGTTGCAAATATTGATTTCGCTGAATCTGATGTAAATTTATTACGAGTTAATCGAATTATTTATGTAGTAGTAAAATTACTTAGGTAAATTTGTTTTTTTTATTTAATTATTTTCAATTTCGACAGTTCAAAGCTTATTTTTCGCGAATCGATACACAATTTAGGATCTTCTTCTGATTCAAATATATAATTCAATGAAAAATACAATTAAGTAATATTAATCGAATAATTAATTTAATTTTCAAACAAATAATAATTTTATCAAATCATCATTTGTTCTTTTCAAAGAGTTTTAATTATTATCATTATATTAATTATATTAGTGTCATTATATTATATACGACGAAAAGATAAACGATAAGATATTGTATAATTAGAAACGCGAATAAATCTTATCAATTAGAAAAATTATACGATACACGTTATACGTTATACATTGAAGAAAAACAAATACGAAATATCAAACACGACGTGTTATTATTATTCGTTCGTAGAAGTCGAAGGATTCGAATATGGCAAATGAATATACACAAATATACGCTGCTGACTAATCTCGAGGATTTTGTGTATTTTTGTTTTTGCAACAATCGAGGCACCACAGTTTGTGTAGCGATGGCCTTGTAACAAGTATCGCTTCTCATTGTGGCCGTGTAAACGTTGACGAATGGATCGACACGCGCTTGGGAACGTTAATATTAAGCAACGCAAAATTGTGTGATTTCATCATATTCTCTTTTCTCTTAATCACTGTCTTCTTTTTAGAAATTTTCTAAACGAAATAATACGAAGTAACGCAATATCGAATTGAAAGAAGCATTCATTTTACGGTAAGTACAATACATTATACGTTATAATTGGAAAACAGAACTCGTGATTACATGTAAATCTCTTTCATTTCAGTTTTCACTTCGATTTGGAAATTATCCTTTTAATTATCGATCACGTTTCTTCTTCGACCGATAAAAGTTGGAGATGCTTTTAAGATGTCGAAAGAAAGGTACTACTAGCACTGAGAAACTCAAATCCAGTTATCCAGTATTGCAAATTAATCTTGTTTCAAATGAAATCTGATTAATTTTCTAAAAGATTGTCGATTTATGCTACGTCGATAATTTAATTAACGGTATCAATTTCGGTGAAAATCTATTTCACCTTCGTGGAATTCGTGTCGGTATTGCGAATGCATGTAAGTAATAATTAGAAATCACATAGTCGGTAATAGGTATAGAGGTAAAAGTCTGGTACGCTTGTAAGCTTTCTGATCGATAGCCACTAAAATTAACATGATGCGACCAGGTGAACCGTGTTGCTCGTGGAGTGTGGTTCATGATTTATGACCACCATAGAGAGTTAATACATCGCGTCTGTAAATAAAACGCGTAAAAACGAGTGCATTGTGACTGGATCTTAATTGGTCAATTATCGTTTCATCGCAACGGTTTCCATTTTTAATCATCCGAGAAAACAATATAATTGTCCTCTTTCACTATTTGTCCTCCCCTCCTCCCTCCCTCCTCCCCTCCCTTCCCCGGTTATATCGCGCAAAAAAGAAAGATTAAAAGTTGTTTTCATATTTCGAAAAATAGCGTGATCCGACGAAAAACGAAAAGTATTAATCAAATTAAAGGGAATTGCATTTAACCATTGTTTATTCCCTTTCATTTAATTTAATTATGTCGCGCATAAAAAAATATCCAACATGATGTAGAATTTTCCTTAATACGAAACGTTATTTAATTCCATTTTGTTTAATTAAAATATCGACCGGGGACAAAAGAAAGGCTGAGCACGATGGAAAAAAAAACCAAAAAAAAAAAAAAAAAAAAATATCGTCGCACGAAAATCTAGCCGCGAGCCTGTCTCTCTTGCGATATATATTTTTAAAAATGCTTTTATTCCCGTGTAACCGCAATAAAGTACAGTAAATTTGAAAACAGTATCCGATCGGTACGTTCTATTCTCAACGTTGCTATGTTATTAAGCGAAACGAAATTCCGAAATAGTTTTAATATTACGTAAACCAACGAGCTCAGGCGAAACTGCATCGATCCAGTATGCGAAACGCGAAACTTTTCCCATTGACTGTACTCTCTCCTCCATATCTACCAACTTGTCGCTCGGCCTGTACCTTGAAATAGAAATGATTAAACTTTTAATAACTGATACGTCAGTTTGCTCGCTCGGTAACATTGTGTTTTATTATACAAAGTATAATAACCATAATCAATCGAGTCGTTCAATTTAAAAAGTGACGTGTTATTTTCTTTTTTTTTTTTTTTCTATTTATTGTTATTTATTTTTTAACGTCGCAATTATTATTGTCGTTATTGGTTTCTCTACATATTTTCACGATAAAGTCATATTTTTTTTAACTACTATTGAATTACTTAGCAAAAATCCAATGTTTGTTTTATCATTGCATATTGCGAATTGATTTTATTATCGAGAAAATATTCGAAAATAATATTTCTCGTTCTTTTTTTCTTTTTTTTTTTTATTTTCGAATTTCAAATTTCAAAAGGTATAATATATAAGAATAGCAATAGATTTGTTTGCATCTCGATTATATTCAAAACGAGTCTTTCATCCTTTTCTTGTTTTTTTCGAAATCTTTCGTGAATATCGTGTTTTATGTATGGGTATCGTGAAGTTAAGTCTTTTATCGATATAGAAGCCGCACTTTAGTACTTAATAATACTGCAGGAAAACTTCTCTCGAAAAATCAAGAACTCGTAATTCGTACGGTGCAAAAAGAACTAACACGATATACAAGTAATACCTTTTCAATGGACGAGAAATATTTCCAGCAATATTTCGTGGGCTATATTGAATTTTCTCTGAAAATACGTTTTTTAACAATAACATACAATATTCTATCATATTTCGTTTTAGAAAAATTAATAACGCGTAAGAAACTTTATAAAAGAATATATATATATATATATTTATCAAGTTAAAAATAAAACACGGTTTTCTTTCACGTTAAAAAAATATAAAAAAATAATTATAATATATCATAAAAAATATACGTAATATACGATTGATAAGAAGCATAACTTTTATTGTCTCGTGTGTAATTATTTATGAACACGAAAACGATGAAGATTTTAATTTTTTTTTTTTTTTTTCGAAAAAAAAGAAAAAATATTTATAAGTTCAAAAAATAATATTATCTTAAAATCATCATACGAACTGATTGTTCGCTATTATTAAAACGATGACTCATTGAAGTTTGTGCGCAATATTTTTTTTTCCAGCACAAGGTTTACAATACCATTTAAATCGCAGTCCATTATTCTTTTGTACGGCAACTAAATTGAATTAATTTCCCTGGTATTCTCGAACGAGTAAGTTCCTCGATAAAAGTACCCGATATAAATATGGATGCATTGGTCAAATGATAAATTCAAATTTTTCCCGTTGTTAAATCATTTTTCAGTCTTGCTTTTTTATTTTGACTCGATTAAATAATTATTTGGATTCCATTCGTAGCGTATTGAAAAATACAAATTTTCATTCGCGTTTCGTAAACTAAATTCATTAAAAGTAATTATTAATGGTATCCGTCCCCTCTATTAGTGTACTTTCATTCCCCGCCAGATGTCTCCTCCTTTCATAATATTCTAGCATCGCAAGATAAATATACATATATTGTGCGTACTATAATCAATTTCGTGCCTTTTATTCGAATTCTATTATATTCTGCGTTATATTTAAAAAAATTATACTCGATGTAATTATGTATATATATATTTGAAATTTTGAATTAAAAAGTAAAGTAAAAATATATATATATATATATATATATATATATATATATATATATATATATATATATATAGAGAGAGAGAGAGAGAGAGAGAGAAAATTAAATGGAAGCAATAATACTTTGAAATTCAATTTTGCTGATACAAAATTTCCAGCAATAAAATAAATTCGTTCTGATTCAATCCTATAATTTTCAATGACTCTAGGACTTTTGAAAATTCTAGTTATAAGCTTTTATGTTTGAACAGCACTTATTCCCGTGATCACGGATAAAATTATTAAAAAGTTATTTAAATTCATGAGAATAACAATGATACTTGAGCCACGGCATTATGTGTGGGTGTGGCCTAGAAATTGATGCCCTTAATTATAAAATATTATCTGTTTCATAAATGCAATTTCATAAATGCACCGTCTTCCTCCTTGGATCAATAACTTACTCTCCGTTCTCCTCTTTATAATTATCTTTAAATCCAATATTTTCCCCTCCCCTCCGACTTCATTGAAATTTCATTTAAATAATCTCAAAACTTATTCAAAGCTTGTTAAAATTCAACAGAATGAAATAGGGTCTTTAATGCACATAAGAAAAGTTCATCGAAAGACAGTGCCATTTGTTTGAAAGTAATTTAATAGTTTCTTCTAGTAAAATTTTTTTTATAAACATATAAAATAATTTAACGAATTTTAATTGTATTTAAATAAATATAACGAATATAACGAACTATGATGAATTATTAATTAAATTTTCAAAGCTAGGAGAACAAACAATTCCTATTTTGTTACCATCAGAGCAAACAGTGAAAATGGTAGATAATGCAGACTTTGTCTCTATGTAACAATTTGACATCCATTGTTCCGTTAATTATTTTAAACTTAATAATCTCTTCATTCCGTTGCAACTTACTTCATTTGCGTAACCAATTTTATGAAAATAATTTAACGACCACAAAGGAATTTTGTAATTTGCTGTAATTGACAACTACAGCATTGATTATTTTTCTTAAATTACTTTTTAATTTATCAAGTAAGAAAAACTTTAATTAATTTACATAAAAGTGAATAGAAATAAACTTTAAAATTGTTTGAGAAAAGTGAATTATAAAAACAGTAAATAACATTGTATTTATTTTTATATTTATTTTTTTTAACTATATTTTTTTTATATAATCTATGAAAATTAATTAGTTAATCAAAGTTAATCAAAAAAAAGAATATTTAAACAAAATTTTACGAGATAATTCTTGATACACGAAATTTCAAGAATATATGATTCTAATTATTATTATTTTATTCAGGAAAATCCGGCTCACCCACCGAATAACCACAAAATACAAGTGACACACGAAGGGTTACGAAGCGTCACGAAGTGACCCGAATAAGGTTCTACGGGACGTTAGTAAGTATATGTATACTAACCACGACCTCATTCGAACTTTTACAAGCCACCGTATACGAACGATTCCCATATCTGTCTAATATCCAATTATAAATATTACAATCTCCAGTATGGTGGAAAAACTTTCATTCTTTCGATAGTGCATCAAGTAAGAACAGACATTTTTATTAGATTTTTTATTTTCTCATTAAAATCCATGCTACATGTTTTCAAATAATTTATTTAATTTTCTAGGTTAGAAATTTTATAACCTAAATGAATATGTCAGTACAAGATATTTCTCTTATATTCAATTCATAGAGAGAAGTCAGGTCGGAACAAACCAAGTAAATTATTCATATGTCATAATATATATACTTCAAGAATTTTATTTCTCAAATGCTTTCAACAAATTCACATAATTCATGACAATTTAATGCGTGCAAGTTGGTTATAATATTATACGTTTTTATAAAAGCTTTCTATAAATTCGGTACAATACTTTTTCTCGCTAGAAATTCATTTTTAGAAATTCATTACAAGTATAATCAAAAGTTTTGTTGAAAACATAGTTTTGTTATAATTTACCGTTAATTATACGTCAAGTACAACAAGTATATATATATAATATATGTGTACATTGCTGCGTATATATGTATAAATAAAAAATAGGTTTTTTAGAATATAATGTATGTTGTAGGTACCATTTGTAATGATAAGGGTTAATTAAGAAAGTGACTCGTAAGTGGTTGGTTTCCAACAGAGAGAACAAACAACCAACCGGGGTTCTCTTGGCCCAAACAGAAAAACAAAAAAAAAAAAAAAACATAAGCAAGATTTACCAGTGAGTCTCAGCTCTTTTAATTCTATAGATACACCTCTCTTTCCTTTTTATTTCTTCTTTTTTTTCTTTCTTTTTCTTTTTCTTTTTTTTTTTTTTTTTTTTTTACGTAAAATCAACTCCAATACCGAGTTAATGCTGTTTAACAACGAGAACCTCAGAAACTTGGCACGAACTTTAAATTACTTTAAGAATGTAATCTTACCTGCATTCAGTTGGCTTCATTCAAACAAAGTGAATCGGAACTTTTGAAAAATTGAACGTTCTTACGTAGAACACTAACTTGAATTCCGTTTAATATCCCTCGTGCCACTTATCCATTTGTTTTTCAATTGAAAAAAAAAAAAATAAATCTTTCTAAATATTTATTATATTTAGAGCAAATAAAATTTAATTAAAAATTGAATTAATTTTAAGCAAATAAATTCTATCTAATATGAAATACAAAAAATTATTATAGAGAGAGAGAGAGAGGAATGAAATTGAATATTTCACATTAATAATTTTAATACAATTTCTCTCTTTCATTTTACTCATTATTCATATTTTGTAATTTTTAACAACATCGCCAATTTTAATATTATTCAAAATTATTCTACCAACTTCTAGGAACAAATTTCATAACGTAAATTACTTTTAATTAAAAATATTCACCTGTACATGCGTCTATTTTTTCTCTCTCATTTTCAACAAACGATGCCATTACAAAATACTTATTAACGCGATTCGTTAGCAACTGAAACAAATATATTTCGTTGGATTTACAATTAGTAATAATATGTGATATACGAAAGGGTTAATTAATTAAGTACGTATCGATTGGCCGGAAGATAGTCTGCATCGTGTAACATGAGCTTTGCTCCAACATGAAATCAGGGGGGAAAGAGGAGTAGCGGTGGGCGGGGGGTAGTCAACCTGCTCGTGTCAGTGATTCTCATTTCGTTCGCTATATCTTGTCAAATTGTCTTTTCATTTATACAAGTATTATTTTTGAATAATTGTACTTAAAATACTATATTATAAAACATTAAATAAAAATAAACGATAATGACTAATAAGATTAAAATTAAATTTTAACAAATTTCCCAGATGAAATTCGATTTCGACCCGTTTCAATGTTTGATCACCATCCGAGCTCGAACCCTTTAGAGATCACGATAAGATAACAAGTGTAGAGGAATACGACTCCATCCTTTTCCATCGTTCTCATGAGCACCGTCGTAAATTCCAAATAATAATGCATTGTACGAGCTGGCGTGTTTTGTTTCTGAATAAGCACACTCTTGCACGTTTGCATAATTCGATACGCGTCGGGGTTTACATTGTATTTTAATTATCTTCATTACGTTACAACTTGTACAAAGTATTTCTCCGTTGAAATTGGAATGCAAATAAACGTTAAGATAGTTAGATGAATAGAAAAAATATATATATATAAAATTCTTTGTTACTCTAACAAACGAAGATTTTAATCTATTTTTCTTTTTCTTTCTCCTTTTCATTATCTTCCAACTCTCTGCGCTAACGAATATAATATTTTAATTCAATAATTGATATAATATTTTAATTTATTTATCGCATGAACTTTGCCATGAATATACTTTTTAACTCGTTTAATTTATAAATGAACTCGAATTCGACGAGATTTAATTTCAAGCTTTAATTTCATTGCCGTTTGATTTCGAAGTTGAAGTTCAATTTCTCGAAAATCCTCTCGCTACGTTTTTGCATCATATTTTTTTACACCGGCGGCGTCCTATCAATGTGATTTCCATTAAGCAATGCATTCAAACTTTATAAAAATCAATACGCGAAGCGAGCCTCGATTTATGTAAATAATACCTGAATATTCCATATACCAGATTAAATTTTAGAAAATTACCATTGCACGCTAACAGAGGAGTTCAATTAGCACCGATAACGAACGATGATAAAATTTAATTAACAACGAAGACTGATAAATTGACTCACTATCGTGTTTCCGATCCGGAATATTCGTGTATAACTTTATTGTATCAATTATTATTTCAACGAATATCTTTTAGAACAAATGTGTAAATTACCGGAATATATTTTCTCCTCCTCCAATAACAGAGTGAAAGAACGGGTTAACGAATGGAAATTCTCAATACAACAAAACGACAGTAATCGAAAATTAAAGCAAAATCAAAATCGTTAATTAAATTTCTAACATTTCGATTAAAAATATAATTAATTATTAAGTTCATATATAATTTTTTTGGTTAATTGAAATTTTATAAAAGATTGTAATTGTTCATGAATATTTTTCATAGCAATGATAATGATTTAAAATTAAATTAGCTTTGAATTACGAAACGCCACTGTTCGCCTTATCGCCGCGTGATTAATTAAAAATGCCTTAGAAAAGGAGATATTAATAAAATATGCTGAATAATGGTAAAACTCGACTACGATTATTTATAGGTCGTTCCGATTAAGCTTTGCCTTAAGCTCTTGAAAAATATTCGACATTTGTTTCAATTTATCGAGGAAAGTAATTCACGCTGAGATTTAATATCATTATATTTTCACTTCGATATATCACGGAGAAATATTTATCCCTAAAATACAAATGTTATTGGATCCTACGCATAAACACATGTGTTCGGACAACAATTTAAAAATCATATAAAACGCGATAAACGGACCACAGAGCTTGCTTTGTTCACTTTCTATTCAAAATGATTCCCGCTGCATACAGAAATGGAAGTAACGATACCGAGTAAATGAAAATTCACCACTCTCGGTTATTGCTACGTTTCAGCAACGAGCTGCTGAATACGTCTGGCGATCATAAAATCATTTCTCTTTGTGCGCGTTAGAGGCAACGATAATTTTCATATAATTCGCGTAGCTTTGCTTGTAGTACTACGTATATCGAATATTTTATTTAAAATAAAAATTACATTCGTATAATTTCCATTACGATAAATTAACATTAATTAAATTGTTACGAGTTTCAGATCCATCGTTCGTTGAATAATTTCAAATATTGTAGCAATTTCAACTTTATTTTAATTTTATTTGAAAAAGTTATTCGATAAAAAGGAATGCAGTAAAAAATAAATGCAATTTAAATCTGCTTTATCGACGGTTGATGTGCATGCTTGTTATCGACCAAGTTGCCTACAATATGCACATACTGCACAAGCATGCCCAACTACAAATGTCATATGTATGTTATCATAGATCGTATCGATATTTGTTTCTCCGCGACTCATTTCGCATTAGAGCCACGTTAACGTGTTCATCTGTGAAACTAATAACAATACCAATGATCGCATTCCATCCGACATCAATGATGAATGTATCTTCTGACGCATATTAGCTTTGTGATTCACGAAAATGCATTATTATCGAATTAGCTGACGTAATTTGCTCTAACTTCCCACTTACTTCTACAATCACAATTAACTGAAAACGCTTTGTCAGATTTCACGTAATTTAGATAATAAGCGAAATATCATAAGCATCGTAAAATTAACATTGTCAAATTTACATTTTATGTTTTACATAATTCGATGATTTCCATAAATTATGTTATATTTTTTTTATTATATTTATTATTTAAAAAAAAAATACTTAACAAAATATAATAAAATATTATTTTTTTTTCTTTTTTTTACAAATAGAAATTTATCACGAAAAATAATATTGAATTAACAAAATGTAATGAAATATTACTTTCATTTTTTACAAACAGAAAGTGGTAAACTGTAAAATAACAAAGAGATTTAAATTGAAATTCAACTGAGCGGAAATGATATCCATTTAACCTGTTATACGTTGAAAATATTAAAAATTTTAAAAGTTCAGATGTGTATATGTGTGTTAGAGTTGCGGCACGAAAGAATAATTTTAAAAGTTAGAAAAACATTGTACGTTTCAAACATGGCAGAAGTTCGATAATTTTCAAATAAAAATGCTAAAACCTTTATTTATTTTGGTCGAGCTATTTCAATTTTAAACGCAAATAATATTATTTACTATTTTGAATTCAAATAATAATACCGATGGTGTAATTAATTATTCGTTAGAGAAAGAATTTTAAACGATGGAATTATCTGGATAGTCACGTATCACAGTACACTCCGTTATCGAATATCGATAATGAAAATTTAAAGGGCCTTCGACGCTTTCATTTTCCTCTTCACATCGCTTTGTGATAATCCGAGATCGTTCGTGGAAGAAGATTATCGTTAACCCTCTATATCATAGATTCGTGTGTTACGATATATGAAAATTAAAATTAAAATCTGAACAAATTTTTCAAGTAATCAGAAGTAATCAAGAACTTGAATAAATCATTCAAAGAAAACAAGGCTGTGTAACGAAAAAAATTCATAGTGACATCTTGTATGATTAAACTAATATTGTTAGTGACATATTATTATTAAATTGTGATGGATACTAATAAATTTTCTTGCATAACATTTGATAATAAGGTAAATTAAATTTTATTAATAAAATTTTGTGTGATTTAATTATCTTATTTCACATAAAATTCTAAAAGTGAAGTTCATAACCTATAACTCGTAATTCGTGAATTCACTAATATTATTAATTACTAAATCATTATACAAGAGAGTTTTAAAACTTAAGTTTAAACTATCAAAATCGTATTTTCGAAATGGATTTAAGTGCATAAATGAGTTTTTCATTGAAAATAATTGTTTATGTGTCTTATTGTATATACCAATATTCCATTCTCGAAGGTGGTTAGGTTAATCTCTTAAACTCGTTCTACTTGAAACGTTGGTATATTGTACATGCATTTTGTGTTAAATTATAATTTTGTTTGTCTTGCCTATGGCTCATTGTTTCTCACGTATAATAAACTATTTGATTTTAGTGTCCTGTGTTCCTGTGCAAGTTCTTATTACTTCAATCATTTATATATTCGTCCTCGTCACTTAACCTTATGGATATATTCATGATTCACCAGCAACAGATTATTTCCTCGTCCGTGATCCATACTGATGTATTGTACATGTGGAATAACGAAATATCAGCCCACTGGCAACACTACGAACGCAAATAATCGACATTTGTAATTCGATGTACTTAGAACTAATCCAACTGAAAATATCCACTCGTGTTTCTGTCTTCATCTTTTTTTTTTTTTTTTTTTAGTGAAAGTCACGAAGGCTGAATAACGTCAAAAGAATCTTCCAATGCGAATGATTCACTCTTCCTTCGATGAATACGAAATTCATCGAATTATTGGATAGGTTTGTTCTTTTTTTCTGTTTTTCATATAACTTTATTTTCAATTCGTTTTATTCATATTATCATAAAAACAAAAGATGAAAGAAACACAACAATTTTATATAAATCATTATATCATTATATCATTAGCTCATACACATTGTACGGTGAGATATTCGATCGTAAAAATTAACGACCACGTTCACGGAGATTACTTGGCGAAATTGTTACGACTGACATTATTGCCGAGTTTATATTTATTGCCTAATTAGTTTATATCCGTTAACGTGTCAGCTTATCAAATTTACTTATATTATTCATTGTCGAAATATTTATTGATAAAAAAATATCAAAAAAGAAACAATAATTGATATCAATAAGCCAAAATGAAAATGCTGAAACAATAAGCTCTATCTTGTAAAAATCAAGATTTTTGCTTCTTCCTAGTCGTATAAAAAGTTTCACAATATTCAGTGTTCATAAACTTATACTCGAACGAAACTTCGATACTCCAAAAACTCTGATTTATTTGAAAACTTTGAGTACGTCTTTTAAAAATTACCATGTATTTTCCTATTTCTCGTAATACATTTTGAAAGCTATACACGGTACGTAATTTAACTCTGCCATTTGAATTTACTTGTAAAATATTTATTGCACACGAAAATGTCATAAATAACAATTGTATAATTTAAAAGTAAATTTAGATGACTAAATTAAATGACTCTTTCTGCATAATACTAATAAAAAGTAAATATAAAAACTATTAGAAATATAAAAACTATCGATTTATTGCTTTTTATATTCTTGAAGCAATGAATTATTCAAACTTTTTTATTTAAATGAGAAAAATTGTTAAATTTTTCTTTAACAATTCTTCTCTATTTATTTATATATTTATAATTTTCAAATTCAAATAAAGAAATAATGAAATAAATTATTGAATCGAAGAAACTGAATCAAAAAAAAAAAAAAATTTACTCGACAATTCTTTTCAGAAACTAACAAACTTGTAAAATTTCCAATAAATTTGAAGTTTTCGGATATCGAAGTTACAAACAAAACAACATTTCGATCGGTTTACAATGCTCGACGAATAAACAACGAAAAAAACGAAAAAAAAAAAAAAAGATAAAAAAGTATTTAAAAAAAAAACAAATTGACAAAGGAAAAGGGAAACCAAAAACAGAGAAAAACACATCGAATGCAACGATATAAAACGAGAACTATTCGATGAAAGAGGTTGTAGATTGGAGTAAATTCACTTTATTACTTCATGAGTAAGCAAGAGACAAGGGAAGCGAGTAGTTTATTGAGAATTACTGTGATAAATAAGGCGGGAGCAAGCAGTGGAAGAGGTTACATCGAAGAGTGGGGAATGGCAACGCGAGGAGAACGATCTCCACTCCATGGATACTCCTCGTAATGTGTACCGTATGCAGCTACATCTACACGCATACGCCAGCATCTCTGAGTGCATACGTTTACGCGTGTTTCATGTAAACGTTCTCTCTCTCTCTCTCCTTTCTCCTTCTCTCTCTCTCTCTCTTTCTCTCTGTCCCCTCCCTTCTATCCCCACTCCATTTCTATACGCGCGCGTGTATTTATATGATACACTATTCAAGTGCGCGTGCGGAGAATTCAGTTTCGTATGTGCACACGAACGATACGTATACAGACGGTGTTTCACGAATAGGATTACACTCGTCCAACGTTAAATAGACTCTTGTATTCGCGATAAAGTTATTTTTACGATCGTCGTGAAGACATTCGTCGAGTTATCCTCCATGAAAAAGCATCAGCAACAATTTCAGTTGCAACCGACTAGGTAGGGAGGAAATTTTTCTCCGGCCAGACGCGAGGTTGAACACACTGTAGAGCAATGACAAGGAGTGGGGGTAGGGCTACACCGCATGGTGTATATATACACCAATCTACAGAGACCGAATGGTCAATGCTTGCCTGGCACTGTCACACAAATATGACACCAGGATCGAACGGAATTCAATACTGGTTTGAAATTTGTAATCAGATTGACGGCAAATTTCCGATGAATCGTGACAACATCATCTACATATATGGAGAGGACGGAGATATTCGGATGACAGATGCAAATGTAATCCGACTTGCATTCCATATATTATTTCACTTTGTCCTGTGTACCGGGTCATATTTGTGTACTTTGTGATACGATGGACATTATATTGCACTGTGATTTTGCTACAATGTACTTTTCAACATTTCCATACCAGCCGCGTATCGGAAACCGATAAGATTGAAATTATGGCTTGTAATATTAACCTCCAAAGCTAATATTACCACAATCCCGGTTATATTTTTATAAAAACAAGTAGAAGTATGGGTAAACGACAACCTCGTAACTCTTTTTTAACTTTTTTACTAATTTACGCGAGTATACGTGTACACACAAAGAAGTTTTTGTCCAAAGAGAAAGTTTAACAACGTTTAAGTTGTACACAATGCTTTCTATTGCGAGCTCGCAAATTAAATTTGCATTTCCAAAGAGTCTAATTTCCAAGACGGAATAACGTTTTTAGAATATATATTTTATCGCATTGCTCGCTACGTTTTAAACTGTAAAATTACTAACGTTTCATCGGTATAGTAAAAATCCCTACCACACTTTTCGGCTTGTACATTTTTGCTCGAGCCCCTTGAGAATGCTCGCGTGTCCGGTCATTTATAAAACATGCCGGTTTTTATTTCGTTCGAAAAATCTCATAGTGCGGATTCCCCGCTCCCTGTACGATATTCTCCTTTACTATCATTCCGAAAGGCAACACACGAGTAAGTGAATAGAATGATATATATCGTAGCGATAAAGTGTCTCCGTTTCATATACCGCAATATTTTCTCGGTGCCATGTCAAGCGTATTTTTATCCTCGGGACAATTTCTTCTTTCGAACGAAAGTACCGACCGAGTCGAGGAAGGGCCGTTAATTGTTTAACAGCGATAATCTTGGAAATAAATCAATTCGATATTTTTTATTCTTTTTTTCTTTTCTTTTCTTTTCTTTTCTTTTCTTCTCGTTTAACGACCTCATGTTTTTCCTCTTTATCAATTTTTAAAAAATTATTATAGGTAGAATAAAAGAAGGAGGGGGAGGGAATAATCAATGCCATGGATTGGATATGACGTGGAATAAAAGAACGTGGAAAGGAGAGATGTAGAATAAAAGAAATAGAGAAGAGGAAATAATCGATGGATAGAAATATTAAATTAAAAAATTTATGAAACGTCTAGCGGAACGCGATAACGATTATTAATGTAACGTTAATAATTTTATTGTAACGCTCGATTGAGCGCATCGTAAATTATTAGCAATGACAATAACGCGTTTTGATGCATTTATTCATCCCGTGTATAATACAGAAATAATAAAACCGGAAACGAATGGAACGAAATAATGTAAAATGTGAAACAAAGATGGGGAGGAGAGGGGCGGAACAAGATTGAAGACCGTTACTTGTATTTCTGCAATTGCGGTAATAAACACGTAAAACAATTCATCTTTGTCAGAAAATTTGTTTGCTCGCGAAACGGTGGAAAATTTGAAAAGAATTTCGAAACGGTAACCAGCCAGAACGGAAACAAGAATTAGATAAAAAGACACGATCGATACACGAGAGTGTATCACAATCTCGTAGAAATGCTTGTTTCTCCGTGAATTTTGCGATCAATTTGAATGTATTTTAAATATTTTAATAAATGAAATAAATTGCATCAACAGGAAATAAAAATAAAAGGAAAGAGGAAAATATCAACGAAAATACTCTGGGAAACGGAAAGAGAGAAAGTTTTTTTCACTGTATAAAAAAAAAAAAAAGTTTGGTTGACTTTTAAATTTGTTTCGCGTTAGAATGAATAAAGAGATAGAAATATATGAACTATATAAAATTGAGATAAAAGAAAGGATAAAAAAAAAAAAAAATCATAATTATAAAATAAAGCAAATTTTTATTGTAACTTAGATTTATATTTTTTTCAAAAAAAGAAAAATGCGGAAAAATAACAACTTCCAATATATTTTCCTTAGTTCACGTTTCAAATATTGTTGTTAAAACAAAAAAAAAAAAAAAAATTTATTAATTTATTATAAAATCAAAAGTTGAATTTATTTCAAGATTTTAACATATTCGTTCGAAAATTAATACACATAGAGTTTTTCTCGCAATTTCTCTTCGTATTTTTGGTAAAAAAAAAAAAAAAAAAAAAAAAAAACTCAAACGAACAATCATGAGATTAATAAATCGTATATTGTATATTCGTTTAACAATTGTCAGAAACGTGATTTATTCAAAAAGCGAATAATCGTTTCGCGTTAATTATTATCCACCCAAATGACCAGTTATTCCTATTTCAGATGGAGAGAACCAGGCAAAGGAGTGTGAGAATAGGTGAAAGAAATGCATTCGAGGCATGTAATCCGTTTATATTCCCTGTGATTGACCGTTCTCCCATCAGTCCCTGTTACACGAGAACGTTACTCTTCGTTGAAATGTTTCCCGCCCATTGCGTATGTCGTTTCTTTTCATTTTATTGAACCTAGTTTATTCATAAATAAATTTCGTAATTTACTTTATTTCAATCCTTTCGAATTGCAGAACAGAATGGAATACGCAAAGTGGAAATAATACGAAAATTTTTGTTCGTGATTTCAATTTGATTTCAATAAATCTGAAAATTTCAATAAGATAAGTTTTATCCAAAATAATCCAAATAATTAAAATTTTTTAACGATTTAATTTATGTTAATAATAATTTATAATAATTCATTATTCGTTTTCAGTGATTTATCATAACAATAATTTTACGCCTTGGTTTATCCTTTACAAATGGCTACATTTCTCATTTTTACGAGCTTTTTGCTTTTTAATTACAATTCCGAGTTTCTACAAAGCCGATAAACTTTAAATGGAAGCACGCATCGTACGGTGAAAAAAAGAAAAGAAAAGAAAGAATGAAAAAAAAAAAAAAAAAGTACAATATATCTTTAGTAACATTTATTGAAACTCTCCACGGAAATCATGACACGTATGATGACGAATAGGTTTTATTTTCTCCGGCCGATCGAAAGAGGCGGGGATGGAATCTGGAACTTCACCCTCCGCCCGTCAAAAGTAAATAAAAGTTCTGTCTCACACCGTGGTATTCAAAAGTTCTGACAGGCTAAAGAATACTACAAAACCTCGATGAACTCGTTTCGAGCTATATAATATTTTGTGAAAGTTAGCCTTTCTCTAATTCAATTAACGAGTAATATAACGATGCATTTCTCTAATCAATTTTAATTTTATTTAAATTTTCTCTATATAATAATTTTCTTATAATTTTGCCCCTTTTCTTCTCTTTATTTTATTTTCTTTTATTTTTTATTTATCGATAAATAAAGAATAAAATTTTTTAAATATAATTTACAGGACAAAATACAAGATATATAAGGAAGTAAGTAAGTAAGTAAATAAAACACCTCGAACAAGTAGTACCTGCCACATGATATACGACCGATCTTTCACGTTCCCGTGCCGGTTGATAACTCGATTTGTCAATATCAGACGGGGGACACTATCGAATTTATTTTTTCTTTTTTTTTTTTTTTTTTTTTTTTTATACAAATCCCGATTCACCGTCGCAAAGTAAATTCTTTCGCCTCGTGTGACGAGAACTCCACTGCACGATTTCATATTCCAACGAAGGAAAGTATTTTGCATAATTTATTTCGCTGCAACTTCTTTTCCACCTTGCGTCGCCCTTTTCCGCCCACCCCCGCCCGACGCGGTCGCCACCCCTCCCCTCCCTGCACGTTGCTTGTTACAAACCACGCCCCCTTCTTTTCGAATCCCTCTTTTCGAATCCTTTTTGTTTCCGTCAACGTTGTGAAACTATTGAGATCGATCGTTCTTCTTCCATTTCATTCATTCTCCAATTCCTTCTTGGAATTCTCTACAAGGTCGTCCCGAATAAAAGTTCCCGCCAATGATGGACAGTCTGTTTTGATTAAAAAAAAAGAGAGAGAGAGAGAGAGAGAGAGAGAGAGAGAGAGAGAGAAGAAAAAGGAAAGGAAATATTTGATTTGAAATTTTAGAGATTAACGATCTGCAGATTTTATGAAGTTAGCAGTCCCAGAGACGAGGGAGTAATTACGTAAAATTACATAATACCGTTAATGACGTTTATGCCGCGAGAAATTAGGTTCATCACGGACAAATTTAGCACAGTTATGGATCCTGTATTGTCCCCTTAAATGGGCCGCTATTAATTAAGATTAATAAAATACCGTCGATTGTAATAGCTGTTTTAATCAATCGATAATATTTTTATTGAAGTCGTGACAAATCTTCGACGCCTATGACGTGCTTATTTAAACTATATATTACAGTTTAAACATTGGATCGATGTCAAAATTCAATATTTTTTCCTCCCCTCCCCCTTCGTTAAGTTTGTGAAGATCATTCTTCGCAAAAATGAACGTGTATCCATTAATAATAATAATAATAATACAGATTTTTATCCCAGACATCTTTTTTTTTAGATCTCACCTCTGGGCAAAAAATATCCATGTTCAAAGGCTTAACTCAACAATTTCCGTTCACAAGCACGAACGGTATAAGTAAAAGCACAATCGGGCGGGCTCGATCAAACACGCGAAGACAAACGAGTCATTTGTAATGACTTGCGACATTTGACACGAAATACGAAGAGATTAAAGTGTGATATAATAATTTATACGAATATGTAATTGAAAAAAAAAAAAAAAAAAAAAAAAAAAAGAAAGAAAATTAACATGGAGCAAGTAAGCAAGTGTTATCGCGTTACTTTTTATTCGCAAATAAATTCTCAAACATTTGCGTTCAAAGTCGCCGGTATGCGAGGAATTCCCGGAATAAATAGAAGCATTCAAGAATCTGGTCGGAAGAAAGTTTCGGGGTAAGTAATTGTGGCTAGTAATTTTTATTATTACCGTTAATTATCAGCAGAAGCAAACAAAACTTTATATTGGACCACGAATGAAACTTTATTCAACGAAACTTTATTTGCTTGTTCATTTATTCATCGCCTAGCTAGAAAGTAATTCGACAATTTGGTATCGATGACAAGGTTAGGAAAAAAAGAAAGAGCACTCGAGCGGGGAATTCTTTTTTTCCCCTAGACACGCGGCACGCGTCGCGGGGCAACCAAGCGACAACGTAATTTATCCATTCGGATATCCCCCTCGAACGAGCGTTTGTAAGAAAAACAGCAAACTTTTCCGCCGGTGGCACGTGTACGCGCTTGTTGTAAACTTCGCACCGCATAAAAGCATGTAAATTGCAGCTCGCGTGTACGTGCTTGGCGTAAAGCTTCCAGAGAGCACTTCGTTTTCGCATTTAACCAACCTCATTCTTGTTTGATCAGCCCTGCCATAGCTTCGAATCGCTTTGAACGCGTTTTAGTCAAACTTTTACGCAAACTATTTCCGCAATATCCTTCTCCAACTTCAATACACAATGTTTAATAATAAACGTTAATATCTATATATTCGCGAGATATTTTTGGACGATCGATTCTTCTAGGGGCTAAAAACGGTATGTACAAGAATATATAGGTGATCGAGGCTTATTTATCAAATTATTATTAAATTTAAGTTTTCGTTAGATGAAAGGAGAGGGGCGGAGGAGATGGAGAGTGGAGCGGATGATGTGACGGAGATGGAACTGTTTCGCTCTATCTTTGTCTCGTTTCATTTAACGCAAACTTAAAAGTTATTTATAATCATCTCAATCGATATTTTTGCGTAACAACTTTTGTACTTTGACTCCTATCCATTGAGATATTTGTTATTAAAAATTCTAATGTACATATATATATTTATCAATTCGTTTATCATAATCATTATCATACATTTTTAAACTATTTTTCTAATTTCGTTAAGTAAGTATCTTACCTAAAACGGCAGATCCTTACTATCGTTCCCCCGTAAAATAGAAAATAAAAGACTTCAGTAATACCTGGAACAGAAAATAAAAGAGCCACATTAATTAAAGAGGATAGAAATATAACGATAGAAGATAAATTCGAGTAAAAAAATTATTACATTTAAATTTATATTTTTCAGACGAATAATAATAACCAAGTGATTGATGAAAACTGCAAACGATAAATAAAAAAGAGACATTTGTTTTTCGTTTTTTCGAATAAAACTTTTGCACGCTTCTATTTCGATCGAAGTCGTAACTTTGAGCATTGTTCAGAAGAAGAACAATTTTTATCGATGTTCCGCGATAGAGAACTCGAACAAATCCGAAAATGATTGCAAAAGAAGCTACGATTGCGGAAGGTGAACGGATTCTCGGTAAAATGGTGTGTGTGTGTGTGTGTGTGTGTGTGTGTGTGTGTGTGTGTGTGTGTGTGTGTGTGTGTGTGTGTGTGTGTGTGTGTGTCCACGTTATTTTAGTACAGGAGTGCGTGCTCTCGTTCGAGGTCACGTTTGATATTCTAATTGACTCGTTTTGCATATTAAAGGACATTTGAGCCACGGAAAAAGGGACTTTAATTACGTTGCTAGTTCACATCGAACTTCTTACCGAGTCTTGAATCGATTTTTCTTCTTCTTTTCTTGAATTAATCCTTTTGCGGTCCTGTGTTGTACCAGTCTCTGTGATTCTGTTTTTATTAAAATCTCTACAGTATTTTTAACGTGTATATATAAAATATATTCCTTTGTGTTGTAAATTATTTTTATTAAAAACATATTTATAACGTGGACAATCTTTTTTCCAGGTTTATTTAATACAAACAAATTCTTATGAAATAATTCACGATTCTTCTTTCGAATGTTATTTGAAGAATTGATAAAAATGAATGGAAAGATTAAAGATTAAAGATTTGCGCCTTATTAAAATTTAATTGCTCAATTGTGATGTAACAAAAAATCAAATTCATATCGATCGATAAAAGTTTAATACGGAGAAGGAGATTGAGAAGGAAATATTAATCGTTCATTAATAATTGACGAGGATGAAATATAAGGATGAAATATAAACGAAATTATTTCATAACAAATTCACGAAAATATGTTCGTGGAATAGTAGGATTATTAGATTTTCATAAGCAATGCAACATGGTTTGAATTCTGTAAACGTCGAGAAATTTTAGATAGAAAGGGAAGAAAAGAAGAGAAAATGTTCGTGGATCAAGAATGGTTATTCTCATCCGAATGTCGTGTCGCGAAAATCGAGATGAGCGACTTCCATTTCGCTATTGCTCATTCCACCTTTTCAGCGGCTGTGTCAAGACACGAAATTCTCGAAATAGACGGCACCACGAGCGAGAGAAACGTGAAACAGAGAGGGGAAGAGGAACGAAGATGAAAATTCGACCAAGAATCTTCTAATCCAATCCAATTCATCGCTGAAAAGATTGTATTTGACGTCGACTGCGTTATATACGGTTATGATGAATACTTTTTCAATTTTCAAACTTCTATATGATTTGTAATATTATTTTGTATATTTTTACTTAAAATTCTTTTCGATAAATATTACAAACGAGATACAAAAGATTTGCTAAAAGATCAGAGAGCGAAAAAAGAAGGAAGACCTTTCACTCAATTGGAGTCGAAGATTTTGAAATAAATATATTATGCAATCAAGTATTGGCCCACGATCAAAATAATCCATTACTTCGAAACCAATCTTTTTGATAACGTTTTAACGTTCCAGCATTAACTCTTTCAGAAGTTGTGCAAAAATTTTTTAATATTATTTATTAACAACGAAGACATATTTTTTTATAATGTTTTTTTAATTACTTTGTAAATTTAACGTCAATTTGAACAGAATCAGATCATTCAATAATTAATTAAAGAATTATATTGCCGAGCAATGGAATATAATTAAATAGTTGGAAAACTGTTTAATCAATAATAGTTGAAATAAATAAATAAATAAATAAATAAATAATACATATATATATATATATATATTTAATATTTGGAGATTCAACATAAATATATTTTATAATTGCAAGAACGAAACAGAATACGCAATTACAGATAGCACTATTCTATACTATAGCATAGTGCATGCTAGATAATATAGCTGTTTGATGTATTAATTCAGAGCAATTATAAGGGTTACGCTGCCCTACTGAGCACAGACTTGCTAACTGCCGAGCACAGTTATTTTGAGATAATTGCATTTTAAAGTTTAATCGTGCTGCTACCGCTTATGTATGCTGCCACCGAATTTCCAAGCCTTTAGTTTCCACCATGAGACGAAAATACTATTATACGTCATTATTAGTTGTATCCGTGTACAATTTCTTCTAATAATAACCGAATCTATTTCCACCGTCGTGTACAGGATGACGGACTCTTTTCCAGGTAAAATTTAGATTCAATAAATTTCTCGATTTTTGCAATTATTTATTTATAAGTAACTTACTTGTACTAAATTATCGTTACGTTCACGTAACAATTTAAATCCATTTTCTTTGTTCAAGATTATTTCCGCTCCATCCTTTAAAATACTTTGTTTTTTTATTTTGATCGACAATTAACCGTTATCTTCAATCCTTTCAAATTGAAAATTTGGTCTTTGTGTTTGGAAAATTGTGATCGCAAGATTCCATTCTTCTCGGTGCAAGAACTCGAGTAACACTTTAAGTGACACGCAGCAGTCGAGTGATCGATTTTGTGGCGAGTTTCCAAGTAAGATAATCAAACTTTCGTCTCTTAATACCCACGGATGCAAATAAACGTTGTATGCCGTGAATGTTGCCTGACGTGTACGAAAAACAACTTCATGATCAAACAACAGAGTATCGGGAACAGGATTAAAACAAATAATTAAAACTAGATGAACGCGCGTATGATGTTCCCGCTTTATACAACAGGTTTAAAAGAAAAACTTTTTACCGACCAACGGTACACATGCTCCGCGTGATCGAAACATTGATGGAGTATCTCTATGCGTTCAAACGCATAAAAAACTAGACAAAGAAATAAGAAACAGGAGGAAAGAAGAAAATGGCAGAAACGTGAAAAGATATAAAACAAATAGACAAATAAACGGGGGACAAGCAGGGTACGTAGACAAAATTGAATCTCGAAATGTATTCCATAAATAAATAAAAGGCTTCCGAGTGGGAACGGGGATGAGGAGGAGATAGCAATGGAAGGAAGGGTGGGGGAATGATGGTACAGAGGAAGGGATTGCAGAAGAGTAGGGGAAGTTATATGGTCGTTACGCATCGTGGGTGTATGTGCACGTGTTCGTAACGCGCACGCGTATTTATATCTCTTTCCCTGTATGAATGAGCAGCGTAAATGTGCGAAAGCTCGTACGTACTTACACGCGAATGGCATGAATAACCAGCGCATAAAGTCCCGTTTACACGTCGAAGGAAAGCCGCTCTTCTGTTTCTCGCTCGGTAAAAAAGGAACAATGCGTTTGGCACGTGCCTGCCGTAACAACACGAAAGATCTTAAAAAACAAAAACTCGATCCCATTTTTTTTTTAAACATTTCAAAGAAAATCTGAAATTCTAATTTATACCAAATCCGTTATTTATTTTTCACATTTTATACTTCAATTTTAAATTAAAATTTCCAAAATTAAAAAAGTTTTTTTTATATTTATGTTAGTTATATTTTATATTTGATATATAAAATTTTTATAAATCTACTTTCAGTTACGAAAGATTGATGATATTTTAAATCTTTTCGTACTTCGTGTATAACATTTAAGTGAAGCATGTTAAAAAAACTAAATTGATTTATATTTTGAAATTAAAATTTTCATTTGTTTGAATATTGAAGTACATTTGCAATCACTTCAGAATTTCTTAATAAGTTCGTTAACATTTTAAATATTGCGGTTAAATATTAAATTATACATTCATGGAAGATTATTGGAGATACAAACGTTAAACTTCTTGAATTTCCTTCCAGCTTCTCTTTCAATGTAATCTTGCACTGAATCCATGAACGAGACATCCAAAGAGACGTTTCTTCTTTGATAAAAGGAAATGTTTATCTCTGTCACGAACTTTTATAATGGATAAACTGTTCTTCCGTTCGTTGCAAATAAACCAAGAACATTTATTAACGGATTATACAAAACATCTAGCAATATTACATTTATACGTATATAACGTAGCTCGTTAACCGTTTGTATGAAATAATCTTGAAACAAGTTGCGTGTAGTCGAAGGTTTTTGCCGTTTCCTAAATAAATTATTCATGCATCATTCCCCTTTACCTTCGCCCATTAAATACTGCGAATACTAAATCAAATGTACATCAGAAAACGACTTAATTGTATCAAGTCAAAAGTATAAATACTGGCAAAAAAAAAAAACGGAAATAATTTTCGTTATTAATATTTATTTAATAACATTAAAAAAAAAGTTATCATCATTGTTTCTCTCTCTCTCTCTCTCTCTCTCTCTTCTTCTTTTTATTCGCTGGTTTTACCTACTTTTTAAAGTCTTTAAATATTGATCGGCCCTACATTATGTATACAAAAGAACGTTTTATTCTATTTTAATCTGCTTTGTATCAAAAAAACAACGGTGCTCGGAGCCTTTTATATATAACTCAGTAGAATTCTCCTCCCCCCAACCCGTTTTTATTATTTCAATTGCCAACTTTTTCTTACATCAAATGAAATAATACACACAAGCAAGAGACTGCTTTGCGTCATACAGGTCAGTTAAATATTATATTATTCCCTTATGGGATAAAATAAAATGGTATATTTTATTGCAAAACTAAATTAAACTCCATCTTCGCAAATACTTTTTATACTTTTTTCCCAAGTTTTCAACTCCTCTAAAAATCCACAGGAGCATTGATCGCGATATAAATTTCAATCGAATACTTTCGTGCTCGCCAATCCCGAAGCTGAAAACTTTTGCTACCAACTGTACGTTTATAACCTAACTCCTGCCAGTCCCACGTTTCACAATTTCAAATAATAACACGAGCAAACTTTTTATACCTAATAACAAGAAAGGAGTGTGTATAAAACCGAGGGGAGCAAATGAATATCAAAACCTTGACCATTCCTTGCATTTACTTGCAAAACTGTTCGCAAGTAGTCATCGGGCGACGTATTTAAATTAAAAGAAATATATCTATTTTCTAAACCCTTTTTTATACGTAACACGTAAATTTTAATATCTCCACTGTGTCAATATGTGTGAATTAAAATTTACATTGCAGCAATATACCAAATATCGTCAAAATGTTTGTGAAAATGTTTTATATATATAAAGAAAGTTAACGATAAAGGGACGATCGATTTAACCCCTTAAACTCTACGAGATTTCGGGGTTTGTATCTTTTGCAAATCGAGTTAAGAATTAGGAAAAGCAAAGTAAACATATTTCCCAGGGAACCCGGGCATTTTATCAAACCGTATCGGGTGTGTTCGTCAACAAAGTTTCGTTTGCGTCCTTCATTAATTCGATTAAACGTAGGATCAATTGACCAAAACTTTGAGGGAGCTTCTCTCTTTCCCCTAAACCCCCTTCGTGTTGCGTATTTGTATGTGTGCGCGCGCACTCCCACTCCCTTCCACCACGAATCTGTTTCTCCCCCACTATCGCTATTAACCCTTACCACCAGTATTTCCCTTTTACTTTGTTTGCCCCCTTAATCTTTCATTCCGCGTGACGTCTAAGCTGAAATCTCGTAAATACGGGCAAACTTAAGACGAGTTCAAAAGGGCTTTCATACTTGAATGTTGCTTCGTTTTCCAGAAAAAAAATTTTACGAGCGTCCCTATACAAGTTTATTGACGCTCCGAGTAGCGCTTTTGAGTCACGGATACTATATACCTCTGTAAACTTCTATTTTTTCTTTTTTCTTTCTCTTCCCCTCCCTTCGTTTTTCCATTCTGAAGAGAAACTATGTTTTTTCTATCGCGATGACACTTTTTTCCAACATTCACTTCCTTCCTAATTTTATTTTATTTCCGTAATAAAATCACCGGTTGAAAGGAGTTGTTGCAACCGGTTTATTGAAACGAAATCTAAAGCTTGGTCTCTCGCAAAATTATGATAATAATCTTCGTTGATTCATACGCTTCTCTACGGAATATTGAATTATAATTAGCGACGTTTTTAGAGGAGGAGGTTTTTAATTTAATTAAAAAAAAAAAAAAAGAAAAAAGAAAAAAGAAAGAAAAAAAGGAAACGGTTAACTTAAATATTTGAATTCGATTACGGTCCAATTTTGATTTCATAAATTGCAGTAATAAATGTTCCCCGACGCGTGTACCGCGCAATGTCCACAAACTACAAGCAAATATCAGTTAATTACAATTTGCATAATACACTCGAAACTGTTCAATTCTAATTCAGGAGCCAGGTATGGAATCAGGTGCATTACTCCCATATCTGTTATTATATCGTAATTTTATTAGACCTGTATTAAAATCAATACCGCTCGCGTGTTGAATAATAAATTTTATATATCATGTATATTCCAAAATAAATTGAACCGAAAAGCTTTCCGAGCTTCCCTTTCCGTCGTTTAGAAAAATTAATTAATCGAGCGACAATAAAAGAGAGAGAGAGAGAGAGAGAGAGAGAGAGAGAGAGAGAGAGAGAGAGAGAGAGAGAGAGAGAGAGAGAGAGAGAGAGATAGGTAGAAAGGGAAAAGTCTGAAGAGAGGGGGGGAAAAAAAAAGAAAAAACAATCAAAGGTGAAAGAAAGGGAAAAAAAAAAAATTGATACGAACGAAAAAGTAAGACGTCGCCGCCATTAATCGACCGGTAATCACCCTGTGGAAAATCAAATTTATTACTAGCCCGACACCGACGAACAAGAAAAGAAGGGGAAAGAAAGGAAAGGGGGAGAAAAAAAAAAAAAAAAGAATGGACGAGGAAAGAAAAGAGAGAAAGTTCTTTCCGTTCGTCGCACAATAGCAAATCTGATTGAGAGAGGATTAGCAGAACGTCCCTCGTTACGAGGCAGCACACTCTGATTTAATTTGATTCAAGCTGTATAAAGTAACGTTGAACAAGGCCAGAGGGCACTGCGGTTTCGCCGAATGCGTCTGTTCGCTGTTCTATAAGATACCGAAATGCACTCGCCGTCGGTTGAATGGAGGAGGAGGGGGAGGAGGAAGGGAGGGAGGGAGGGAGGAGGACAGGCGGAATAGCCCAATGAACAAACGTATTTTAACCACCTCTCAACGCTTCGATCGATCGATGCGAAACGCTGTTTCTCTTTTCCCCCACACCCGCTCGATTTCAATTGCCCGTTATTATGTTCTTCGATTCAACTATTCGACAAAATTATGGGAATTGCCCGCTATTCGTCGACGTAACTGCCACACCTATGATTCATGGGGGATTTTCTATCGTTTTTTCAATTGAATTATACGGGCCGTAGTCAATTCAAATATACACGGAACGGAAGAACGGAAGAGATTTAATATCCTCTCTTTTTTTTTTTTATTTCTATTTCCATTTTCTTTTTCAATTCGGTTTGATTGATTTTGAAAATCGCAATCTTTTTTTTCCTTTTTCCCCCACCCCCCCTCCCCCCTTCTTTTTTATTTCACGACAAAAATTCACGGAAAACATTGATTTCAACTTCGAACACACTATCGGGAAATCAGAATAGCAGATTTGAATTCGCCGCGTTCAAATATTTAAAACGTTTCAAACATTTTCAAACATTCGGCGCTATCGTAATAATCGTAAAAAATATTTTTCGAAATGTTTCAATTTGTTCTCTCTCTCTCTCTCTTTCTCTCTCTCTCTCTCTCTCTCCCTTTAATATTATATTTTCTACAATAATAAAAAAATAAAATAAAAGGACAAAGAGCACGTACGTAGCACTTTTGTCTGCAATTATTGATAAAAATCTATGCAATTTTAAGCCGTTCATTTTAATACCAATATAATATAACAATTCTATCGAAATGGGATCATTTTGTTGTAAAATTTTAAACGTGTTCGAAAGGAATACAAATTATTTTTGCGTGCATAAAAATTTTTAAGAGAATGACCAATTAATTGAACAAATATGGAAAACGAAACTTCAAATGTCCAATTGATATCCGTGTTTTTCCATTTTTTTTTTTCTTTTTTTTTTTTTAACGTTCGTTAAAATTTTTTTTTCGTACAACATTTCGTATTCACGCGTGCAAAGTAAAGAATACTATTTCGTAATCTAAATAGAACTCGCACAGTTATTGCATAAACATGCGCGGCCCGATTTATCAAGGGTAAAACGGAGTTGGCGGTCACACGCACGTTCGTGCTCAAGGGGAAAAGAAGAGGTCATCACATTCTGCTAAGAGACTAATCTGTGTGTCCTTTTACGTTTCAATCTATAATACGGAATAGGGGGATAAAATTAAAATATCTAAAAAAAAAAAAAAATCTCACATATATATATATATAGATATATATATGGAATAAAAAGATTTACAGAGGAGATATCTTTTTTTATTTTTCTCCAAGACTTAAAAGTGCTGGTTTCCTTTTTTAAAGCGGCAAAAAATAATATTTTTTATATACAATAAAGGAGAAAACAGGGAAAGAAAGGGAAAGAAATAAATTGTTCGAAGGAAAAAATTTTGATACGTGACAGGAAGAAAAATAGAGGTTCGAACAACTTTATGAAATTTTCGTTAAATTTCGAACTTTTATAATAAATAAAATAACAACTTTATTTCGATCATTGTAAAGCAACGATAATTAATTTAAAATTATCGATAATCATCGATATTCGATATTCGAGCGATTTTTCTTTTCTTCGATTCGTTGTAAATCAATCCGTTCGAGATTTGCAAACGTTTATCCGAGGAGCGGGGGGGAGGAGGGGGGGAGTGCGTTTCGAGAAATTTATAAATAAAATTTCTACGTAACAGCATTTTAAACGACCACGCGAAGTTAGAGACTCGATGCTATATTTAACGTAAAGAGTTTTATATTAAACCACGGCTGTGAGGAAGTGCAATGGGGCACGCGCTTTGGGGCGATATAAAATCTATAAAATTTTCACCGTGATAACCGTCACAGTAATTTCATCGAACACGCAAAGTGCACGGGACATTTTGTAATATTCTCGTCCTCCCCCCCCCCATGTGCGTAACGTAAACACGTACGTATCTAATTTTAATTTCGATATATTTCTTCATTAACGAGTTACCACTACTCGATCTGATTAAAACTGAAAGTGCGAACAATAATAGGAAGATAGTCGTTCTATTATAGATACGCACGCTTTTGTTAATTTTATTCGTTTCCATCTAAGATAATTCATTAACATTTACTGTAACGGTTATTAAATGCCGCCCTGTCGCAATTTTAATTAAGATAATTAATCCTCTTTCTCGAGCGCTTATGTTCGCACAGCAACGAAAACGAACGTCTGAAAATGTAATTATTAATCCGATAAAGTATATTTAATTACGTGATTAAAAGATTTCCTCAATGAAGTCGGATAATTAAAAAATTCAAACGTCGTGGCATTAATTAAAAATTATTTCAAAAAGAAGAAGGAGAAAAAAAAAAATTACTTTTTGCGTTTTTGAAAAAAAGTGTGTGGCTCTCTCTCTCTCTCTCTCTCTCTCTCTCTCTCTCTCTCTCTCTCTCTCTCTCTCTCTCTCTCTGAGGAACGTTATGAAAATTGTTTTCTTTTTCCCGCCCCCTGTGAGGCGCCGAATCGAATTCAGTATTTTGCGATTTGTGTGTATTTATGAGATTATTTCGTCTCTTGAAATAGGATGAATCGGTTAGCGATTTAAAAAGCATGAAGCTCGACGTTAAAGTGAAAATAAATCTGGCCAAATTAAATGGCATACAGCAACGATAGTAATTTACATTGATTACATTTTCAGCTTTAAAGTTTATTTTACGTTCTATTTTCCACAAATACGTCTCTCGGCGAATTAAATTCGTGAAAATACGAAATCTTTGCATACCCGAGTTATTTCATGCGTAATGAAATCAAATTAACGATATTAAAAATCAAAGAATTTTTCACATTAAAATTAATGAATGCTTTCAGGAAAATACGTTTCACATACCGAATTAATAATTCAAAACTCGCGATATTTAAATTTACTCTCTTCTAAATTAAAATTTATTTCATTAACGTACGAATTTTAATTTTATTGATTTCCGATGACTTTCAAACAAGTTATTCCACGAATAAATCGACAGACGGCTGCACGGTATTGAATAACTTCTGGAGAACAATATTTCAATTCAAACATCATTCCCGATTCACCTCGAGGAAGTAATAAAAAAGAAGCAAGACACAGACTTTTCCCTTTCGGCTAAAAAAGGAGGATATAATATTTTGATCTCATGTTTTTTCCTTTCTTTTTTTTCTTTTTTTCTTTTTTTTTTTTTTTTTTTTTTTGCAACACCAGCGCCACTAAAATACATACGTCCTGACATACGCCAGTCACGATTTCGATTCTTCAACGTTTTCAAACATATTCCAGAAAAATCTTTCAATTTCCGATATCTTAAGATACGATATAAGAATTCATATCTCAATATATTATATATCTATCGCTGATTCCTGAGGAAATTTAGAACGAAAATCACGATTCTGTTACTCGACCGAATATATATTTTTTTATTAGAAAAAAAAAAAAAAAAAGGAGAGGAAGAATGAATGAGCGAGTAAGAGAAGAAGAGGGGAAAAAATAAATAAATAAATAAATAAATAAATAAAAAAATTTCAATAATTTCGTGCCTTCGTTATAAAAATTTTGCCGCAAAATTAGCGAACGGAGATAGGGGACGGAGAAAGCGGACAAATCGTTGCATAATGGTCAAAAGAAATCGCGAAGGGATATACATAGGTTTGTAGATGAAAAGAGAAGCACACGGGCTTTCGAGAACTTGGAAGTCGTGAGTGGTTACTATAGCAACGCGGAAGCCGGTAAAATATTGTCTGGGGACTGCGACGAAGAGATGGGAAAAGCAAAGGTGGAAGAGAAGAAAAGGGAAGGACGAAGCAAAATAGAAAAACAGAATGAAAAAAAGGGTGGGAGGAGGATGAAGAGAAGCAAGAGGTGGAGGAGAGTAAAGAAAAAGAGGGTGAGAAACAAGAGTAAAAAAGAACATGCAAGGAAAAAAAAAAAAATAAAGGGAAGGCAGAGAGTTTAATAGAAGAAAGAAGAAGTTGAAATATTTACACAGTTATAGTATATACAACTTGTCTAAATACTCGAATGGTATAAAATCTTACAAATCTTAAATATTCATTCATTTAAATGTGAGTATATTTTCTATCTCTCTTTCTTTCAATTTTTTTAATTTTTTTTTTTTTTTTAAATTATGAATTTATCTCGTATTTTACAGAAACCGTATTTTAAACTTAAATATTACCGAACTGGATTCAATATTTCATTTGATATGCTATGTAAGCTTACTTACATTTTCATTTATGAAAATTTAATGTCTATTCAAACGGTATAGAAGTACAACAATGTGCTCTAATAATACATATTTCGTGAATTCATTTCTTGACCGGAATGCGTTCGTTCTATGAGCGGCGGACAATAGTTAAACCGTTTCGTTAAACTAAGGTATTTAAGTGGAAACCTCGGGTCACAGGGAAAATAGTGAAATTACTCGTAAGGCAACGTTACACGAGGCATCCTGAAAACGGAAATTAAGCCTTACAACGGTATTAGACTCGTCAAGTTATTTTACGTTAAACCGTTTTGTATGTTTATCACAAACCACCAAAACGACAATTAAATCTCTAACTTAATGAAAATCACTGGTTATTTCTTTTTACAAAAATAAATCGATTTCGAAATAATTACAGGTTATGAAATGCAATGTAACTATCTACGGTTCAACGATGCCATAAAAAGAAATTACAGCATATGTTCCGTTTTATCATATAATTTACTTCATTAAAAGATAATGAACAAAATAATTAATATTAATTAGTTCTAACGTATAAGTAAGTGAATTTTATTAAAAATTAAAACTAAGGAATTAAAGGAATTATCAAATCGCAAATACTATTGGATTTATAATTGATTAATTATATTTTTATTAATTATGAATTCTATATTTTAATCATTTCAATTATTAACGTAACTTATTAACGTAATCTTAATAATCTGCTTTAATAATTATATATAATATCAGAGATAAAATTTTAACGCTTCGTATAAAAAGCTTTTTTCGAACATGCAGTATGTGGAAGCTAAATCAATACCCATTGTATACATATATATATATATATAAGTTACAAAAATAGTGAAAAAAAAATAAGTAATAAAAAATAAAATAATTATGAATCGAGAATATTATTTATATTTTGAAAGAATGTAAAACTAATTTTGATAATGAATAATTTGAAAAGAAAAAAAAAAAAAAAGGAAAAGAAATTTTAATGGAATTTCATCGCATACTATTCGCATCGTGTAATATTGCCTTTTTTCATACATTTAATATCTGTTTCATTATCTCATAAACCTAAGCGGCCATTTTGCTATACATAAGCATGCATCTAGAAATTGATGGGACAAGAATTTTTCGTTCGAACAAACAGCAGGATATTCTAGTCACGTTCGGCGACAAATCTTTTTCTTCCTATTTGAAACGATCTTGATTTTAAGAGGCACAAGTCGTGTGAAATGTATATTTTCAGTTTCTCCTCTGGTAAAGGAAGTATATGACGGGCAGAGTACAGCATATTCTCGCCACTTACCGACGAGTAAAATATTAAACGCCAACGTGATATTCAGTGGAATAATTTCCATTTCTTTTCTTAATTCTTACATCCACGATAATATCTTTCTATGAATGCGAACGTTATTATTTTAAAACAATTTTTTTTACATTAAATAAAATGAATAAAAATCGTATAAAGGAATGGAATGATTATAAAAAATTTCCTTTATCTTAATTAATTTATATATATATATATTTTTTTTTTGTAGATTCAATTTCCAACAAACTGGTGGATTGGTATTTGAATAAGATTGCACGAGCGGAACGAATTCACAACGAAATAATAATATAATTAATAATAATAAATTAATTTGCAATGTGCGCATATAATATAAACGGAACAAAATACAATAAAATATAATAGAAACAAAATGGTTACGAATATATCGCACAAATATAATTGTTGTTTCATCACTAAAAAAAAATATATTTCGAAAATATCCACCGAAAAATTTCAAAATTTGATGAACGATTCAATTCCGATTCGCCGATAATATCGATGTTCCGTTGAATTTTGCGAAACGCACAGGTCTGCGCGCACGTAACGCTTAACATCAATTAACCCCATGACAAATGCGAACAGAACTGAAAAGCAGGTTTTACGACTAGTGGCTTTCCGTGTGAATGCATCCTAACACGTGGGTATAGCGAGTGGGGAGAGACAAAACAAGTGAACGAGCTCTAGACGTGGCAACGACCGGATACGCGCGCTCGACCGTCCTCTATCTCATTCTCTCTTCCTTTCCACCTCTCGCTCGCACCATCGCATCTACCTATCGCTCCGCCTCTCTTTCACATCCATCCGTCCTTCTCTTGGCTTCCCCTCGATAGTGCTCTCTCGCTTGCATGCTTATAGTCCTAAGTATGCACGAATGAGAGGGGCAACGAACACGAAAAAGCCGAGGCAGTTATTATTTAGGGGCAGTTGTCACACTGACGGAGACAATAAATTGACAAAAATAACGAGTTGGAAGGGAGAGAATTTGTAACGTCCGATCGAGTTGGCCAGATACTTGATGTTGGTCATGTGTAACTTGATAAAGTACCGAATCCATAATATGCATACGATTATTTCTAATTTTAATGCTTAATATAATAACATAACAATGTTGCATTTGTAGATAGTTGCATGTGGTGCAGATACCATATTCAACCATTTTTAATTTATCTTATCGCGATTCAAGTTTATTATTATCGCTTTTATTTATATTATTTTTTCGATGTACATTGCACTTTTTGCAGACTGTGATATTACTTATTTCTAGAAAGCTCGTATCGTGTTTTACGAGCTTTTTTACGAGACCTGTTATAATAATAAGAGTAACGAGAGCGAATCAAGTAATAATAAAACCGAACTTTACTGCAAATTACGAATTGGGGAGAATAAATTGTTCGGAGAGTGAATTAGTTTCAGATACTGAAATTTATGGAATAATATATTGCGTCCCAAGAATCACCGTCCAAGTATTATTCGAATGAAAGTTTATTTTCACAACGTTCGATATTGCTGGCCCGCCGCTTTATATGCAAAAAGGAAGGAATATCAACCATTATTTAAAAGTACGACCTCTTTCCCATTGTAAATTGCAACGAACGGTACGCGAAATTTTTCCTTCTAAAGTGGAGTTAGGTTGTTTCGCTACTCATCGATTTTATGCAAAGTTATTTGCTTGGCCTATTTCTCAAAGAGGAGCAGCTAAAAAGCGCGCATTGAAATAGTGAACCTTTTTCATATGCAATTGAAAAGAAAGCGTAGTAATATTATTAAATTAAATGTCGAAAAATAAAGTAAAAAATAAAATTAACGTACAAACTTCGAATCGATATTAAAAAAAAAAAAAAAAAAAGGTACATTTAATAATTTTTCCTCCTCCTCTCTATTGGTGAAAAGTAATTAATAAGTTTTTCCACGCTTTGATCTGGATGGAAATGACAAGCAAATTGTTTCAAATACGCAAGCAATGGTGGAAGCACAATCATTTCCCCCTTTCTATCAGTTTCTCACTTTTCATGCCGGCTGATCGCTTTTTAAATTCATCACTCATTCATTCCCATTTTATTCGATGAAACGAATACAGAACTCGGCAGCTGGCGCGACTCCAATTCACTCTTATCTATCAGTCGCAGAATAATATTGGGAGGCATCGTAGAATTAATTTTATTGAAAATAAATGCCACGACCTGTAACAATGTTTCATTTCCAGAGAAAGATGGTTAATCGATTGTTACAAGTTATGTACGTTTTTAAAACTTTTAACAATTAATGGTACAATAATTTTTTTTTCCTTTCGTTTATTTTTATTTTATTTTATTTATTTATTTATTTATTTTTTTTTTTTCGTTATCTTTTCTAGATAAATAACATCCATGGATTGGTTGATTGTTATTGATTCGCCGTAAATTTTAAACTTGATTAAACTTAAAGGTTAGATTATTGCGTTTTATATGATTGCACGATTGTTTTTATCTATGCCGCGTTTTAATGAATCAATATGTCTCCAGTTTAATGAAGACCGGTGCTGTTTAATATTCTAATCAAGCCATATTTGATTGAATAAACAATGACGGCGATATATAATTAAGTTCAATTAGTGGCGAAACAATTTTATTTTTGATACTGGGAAATGGATTTTAATGTACAATTAAAATTCAAGTCCATGTACTGAGCATCTGTAAATTTATAATAAAGCTGCATAATTGAGAGCAGAGAGTTGTATAATGAAGTTACAGTGTATTACGGATGCACCACTACATTAAACGAAGAATATTGCGTTGAATACACAAATTTTCCATTAGCCCGTGTTTCGGAAAAAATCGTTCACAAGTACGTATTATAAATAATATTCTCTAATTAATTTCTGAAATTAAAATCTTTCCATTAACATCACGTAATTATTTTATTTTTGTTTTTTATTTTATTTTTTATTTCATCTCGCGTAAAGATCTCCCAAAACGTAAAAATTATATTCGAAATTTTATTATCCAATAGTCAGATATTTTTAACATACTCAATTAAAACTTTAATTAAATAGACTACGATTCAACTACTATTCTCTTGCTGAATTTTTATGAATTTTAATTAAATTTTGCATTCAATTCTTAGCTCATTTTCACGAACATCAAATTTTAATTCAAATACAACATATTGGCCTGTTTTAGATGACTGAAATTGCTTTAGATGATAAATATCCATTACATATTTGATAAGAGAATTTGAAAAGAAGAAAATCTTAAAAGGAAAAAAATCTCATTTCCTGTGAACTGAACGAAATGAAATTTTTAAGCGTGATTGTCGTGGAGGACATTTTGTGTAAATTGGCAACGTTCGAGTTTCAGGTACAAATATTTAAATGAAACACGTGTTCAAATTCACGCTGCACATACAAAACAGATGCCCCACGTCGTCGTGCCATCGTTCCTCTCTCTCATTCTCGCCAACGATAGACCAATTGTGGGAGAAACAAGAATGTATTATGTAGTATATATATGTATATATGCATATATAGTTATATACCGTTGGATACTCGTTTTCTCTTTCTGTTGCGAGTTTTCAAGCAATTTAGTCATGCAAAGGCTGAATCACTTCGTATATTATTCGAATTGAAAAATATCGTAATGCTGTTACCTTCGTAAATAAAACCGTCCTGATTCGAATGTCTGCATTGGCGTAGCAATGGAATTTTTATCGAATTATTTATCAATATATATATATATATATATATATATATATATATATTTACAGAAATAAAATAAACGATAACTGATATCGTGAAAATAATAACAATGACTAAATGAAAATCGATCGAGTACAATTGTTTACATTATATTATATTTTATTATGTTAAATTATATTATATAAATTCAGAATACAACGCTATACAATTTGCGTTTCATGATTTAATAACGTATTTCAATTTAGAATGATTATTTATAATTAACATGCTGGTGGATTAAAGTTAGCACAAGGATTACTAGTATTAACTGTGTAATTTCTATCTTCGAGTGAGTAATAATAACATTTCAGCCGGAGATTTATTTTACGACCCGCTCTGTAGAGACTGTAATACAGATATTGATCTGCCTGGCATTTAATGTCACTCACAATGTTATTCCAACTAATACATATAGCGCTGGAATTTCAATAATTAATGCGCACATCTCGAGTTATTTTTGAATTAATCAACAGCTCGAACTTGTTAATAATTAGGATCTGGTGAAAAATATAATTTGTGAATTATAAAATCGGATTTTTCGTTAAAATCGAATCAACGATAAATAAAATGTATTATCGACATTCGATATATTTAAATATCATTTGAATTAAATCATACTTGCCTTCGGAATAGATGGATTGTATTTTGGTTAATTTTTATAGGAAACCATAAATGGAAGTATGCCAAATTAAAGCCAAGTAACGTGGCTTTTAATTAGAAGCTTAAGACCGTTAAGATCGTGTGGCTTCCTTGTAAATTTACGACTTATGTATATGTATATTTTGTATCATATAGATGTTTCAGCAGTTCTCAACCGATGAAAATACACTTTTCTTTCTCAACACAAAAACAAAAGAAATTACAAATTAAAATCAATAATTAACTTTAACAAGTAGATGTATTGAAATGGAAAATAGCAAAGACTAAAATCAAAATCGAAAAATTAATTTTCTATCGGCATTTAATTGAATAATATTTTGAATAAAAGGATAGATTAAATGCATCAACATATATGAAACATAGAATTGATTTTTTTAGTTATTATTATTATTATTATATTTCCAACGACTAAAATTACAGCTTGTATCTACAGTCGGTATAAAAGTAAAATCAGATATATTATCGACAGAGTATTAAATATAAAAGAGATAAACAGAAATGAAAGCAATTGCATTAATTGGATTCGTATTTTTCAATGACACAAATGATCTAATATGCATCACGTAGATATATATATATATATATAAATAATATATTTTATATTTCGAAGTTGCATCATGATAAATCTACATTTTTATAATATTTTTTTTATTACGATAAAAATGTTTGAAAAAACATATTATTCGTTAAAATGATAATTAACTTTATTCGAATATATTTTCATTTAAATATTGAAAAATTTTAAAAACATTTTTAAATGTCATACAATTTTGTATTACATTCATCGAACTTGTAACGAAATGAATAATTTATGAAAGTAAATGAACGAACGATCGATCGATCGCATAGATTTCAGCTATAAATCAAAAGTTTCCAGAGGATTAGATAGCAGATAATTAATTGATTGTATAAGAACAAAAAAGCAGAGAATAACGTAACATAATGATTATGTTTAAAATGAATTTTAAAGAAACATTTTTTAAAAGTTTTTATTGATTTTAATTTGTACTATGTAAGAAAATCTACATACTTTGAATAAACAATTTAATAATTCTTTCTTCAACATGAGAATCATGTAAGTTATTGCGCGATAAATCGATAAATTGTCAATCCGGCTTGTTCCACGGACATCCGTAATTTATCGAACGTCGCGTCTTCGATCTTCGATATTCAAATTACATCGTTTCCAATGTCTTCAAAATGGTAGATCGAGTAATAAGTCTGTCCATTTTTGGTGATGTATACTCTTTAAAGAATGTGATAAAAATGTTTTAGCATCGATGAATAAATATTTCTTTTTTTTTTTTTTAAATTATATTTAAATATCCTTGACGATTAAAAGGATTATATATATGTATATATATATATATATATATTGTATAATATCATTTAATCTATTTTCAAAGAAATACAACAAACGAAGTTATTATTCAATTTAATACTTTCATCATCTTCCTTTTAATAATTATAAAAATACTACCACTATTATTTTTAACGTCAATCATAATTTCGTAAAAACATTGATTTCCAACATACACATGCTGTAGCTAAATATTGACGATAAAATGGAATTAACGTTTGCGCAAAATAGAGAGTGAGCAACAATGAACAAAGACGAGTCACGATCGCTAGAATCAATTACTGTATAAACAGTAAAACCAGCTATCCTCTATAATAGTTTATCCTCCCTATAAAATCCATACCTCTGTAATTCAAGAGTATCAACAGAAATCCCAATGTAATTTTCTCTGGCGAATTCACCCTCTTCCCCATCGCGGCTGCCACCTTAAAGGAGATACCATCGACAGCGAAAGATTCCAATATTCCTGTGCACGCAACGCCGTTTACACAGCTTTTTTTGTGCAACTCGTTCACCGAGTATACGCTATCGTAGTGTTTGTGTTCTGTTGTTACGAGTGTATTGCACACATATGCTATCCTAGTCGAGCGAGAGACCGCGCTATACCATTTACGTTAGATGGATAGGGATAGCGCGAGTCGGTGAGTTAAAGAGTAAGTGAAACGGATAGACAAATGGAGGGACATGGCCAAACGTTAAGTGCAAGAGAGACAGATAATAGAACGAGAAGGGGCCATGGATTAAAAAGAAGACGCCGAACGAATAAAGGGCTAACGGAGAAGAATAGAGAAAAGAGAGAGAGAGAGAGAGAGAGAGAGAGAGAGAGAGAAGAGAAGGACAAATAGAGGAAAGCCAGTGTGGGCAAATAGAGAGGAGTAGATAAGAAAATAACAGGTAAAAGAGGATAAAGGAACAGATGGAGCGAATGATGGAACAAGAGAGAAGGCAAGTGATGCCGTGAAAAGTAAAAGAGTTAAAAAGAGATCAAAACGGTAGGAAAAAAAAAGAAAAGAGCGAGAGAGAGAGAGAGAAATTGACGCGAATCCTGACAAAGAGGAGAAATTGGAAGTTGGAAAACAGAAGTAAGGGAAGACAAAACGAAGATGAACGATGAAAGGCGAGAGAGCAACAGGGATCCGGAGCAATTGAGCGCGGGTGCGCGTGTATGAGGTACTAAACTCGTTTAACTGTGTGAACGATAATTGGCACATGAATCATGCATTTGGTTGTAGCATGTCACTTGGTGTACGTTCCACTCAGGCAACTTTTCGAGCGTACGCATACACGCACCGTCATTATTATGCATACAACGCAAAATAATTATCGTAAACGCGAATCAAGCTGCGCGCTATTTGCATTTTCCACACTAATAGCGAACTTCTGAAACTTTATCAACCTGTCAAGAAATTAGCCGAAAATTTAAGTTAATCTTAGTTTTCAACTTTTCACCTCTTTTGATTCAACGAAACGTTTCAACTTTGATATTGGTAATGTTAGAATCCCCGATACCGTCGAAATGATAGGAATTCAGAGATTTTTTTTTTTCTTGTTTATGCAATTATTAAATATATATCCATGTGGATTTAATCAACGTCAACTTTTATTCAAATAAAATTACAATTGTATCAATATTACGTAATTATACATCCATATATTTTCATTATATTATTTTAATTTTTTGAAGGATAATATTGATTGCACACACGTGTTATTGTTTTTTAATCCAAGTATAAATACGATAATCACGTACGAATTATTCCCTCGTTAAATAATAAATAATTTAAAATTTATTTTACTATTTTCCGTAGCATATTTAAAGAAATTTTTGAATATTCAATATTTAATCGCTTTAATAATTTTGTTCCAAAAAAGGTTAATTATCATTTACATATATAATATATTGAGTTAGATACTAGGCGACGATAGTTCCAGTATATAAAATGAAAAAATTTATCCACCGTGTTGTAAAATATTTCAAATAAAATTGAACATAAATTATACGATAATGGCGGCCATTTTCTACGACGACCGTTTAAGGATCGATCTCATTATATTTAAAATTTTCTAACTGGAGACAAATGCAAGATCGTTTCGAGAGATTAGAAAATAATATTGCCTATACTGTAAGTAATTTAATCGAAGAACGAAGGATATTTCGATTCATTTAAGATAAGATAATTCCAGGAAAAATTTCCGTGCTACGGCACGTCGTTGACATACCTCATTGAATAACATCCAAGATCGAATTCAGATCACGTAGATCAGAGGAAGGGATATGTATATGGTGAGTAACAATGAGATATAGATTTCAATAGTGCCTTAACGATCTGCATCGTCGTGCGCAAACCTGTTTATCGAGTTTACTGTGAGCATTGGGAATATCGACAATGTTATCGTCGCTCTCATGGACATTGAGCGACCAGATTTCGAGCTGTCATTAAAGGATCTTCCTATCTTTTATATTTTCTCCCCATTAAACCTGTACTTTGCATATCGATTCAAATATTTTCATCGGTACAACGTGTTTAGAATTTATTTTTCTTATCTTAATTTCTATAATTTTCACATCTTCCGGTTAACTTTTAACCAAACAAAGATTGATCTGTCCGATTCGTTTTAAATAATAATAATAATAATAATGCAAGTTGTATTAAAAAAAACTATTCTAATATTTATTTATGAATTATCGTTTGTCAATTTATTAATATTTATATTATATTGTAGGTACAATAACTAAATTGCAACGAGCTTCACCAAGTCAACGTCTTGAGTTTAGTTTCGAACCTAGTGACAAAGACGGTGAATAGATACAACGAGTGGAAGCGAGAAAGACATAGTCCCTTGTGTTCATATTCTTGAAATAAAATTACTGCTTGCACCGCGAGCAATCATAATGGTATCTGTATTTATTGAATTTTAAGCGTTGTAATGTAAATATTATAAAACAAAAAATATATTCAGAAAATATATTTTTTGACGTATTCTCTCTTCTATTTAAATCTATCTAAAAACTAAAATTCATATATCATAGAAACGAGGATCAAAATCTCAGCTTTGGCAGCGTGGTATTACCACCGAGCTAGAATTACCACGAATATTTCGTTGAATAAATGAATATATATTATTTCTAATATTCCAACGTCAAATAATATTTCTTCGTAATTTTTTCCCTCCCCATATTGTTCCTTCACAAGTATAATATTTCTGTGACACGAAGCGAATTTTTATGGGTTTAATTACACGACCTTGAAATTGCATTACGCGTAATTATACATTTGGTTAATCTCGAACGTATAATTCACGCAAACAAATACAGAAAACGAAATACTGATTATGCATAATAATGGATGAAAATAAGAATGAGGGAAGAATGATTTAACGATAATAACTTAAAAATAATTGTGTATATATAATTATCGTTAAAAACGCAATCGAGAATATAAAGAGCAGAGGTGAAATTATAAGTCGAAATACGATTTAACCGTATTCTGTAAGTGAATGGTAATTATTCGTATGAAGAGAATAATTATTCACTTCCGGGGTGTGAAATATCGCATCACGAGTCGAATTATTATTTGTTTTATCGGCTGTCCGAACAAATTTGTATTTTAGTGAAGGGTCCTGCACGTGTACTTCTCCACGATCGATGACACACACCCATGCATGTGTCACGCACAGGCCCACGAAAAAATCGACTTTATGAACTCGATTATCGCATTTCTTTCTATTTACGAGGTCTTCTACCATCAATTAAACGTATCGCGATTGATGAATAATTGACAATTGTTTCAAGATTTTATCGAGGATAAACTCAAATATCCGTATATTTATCATTATTATTCCTCGATCCTCCAATACATCATATTATTAAAACAATTATTATTACAAAATATCCATTTTGTTTATTCGTTATTTACAAATAATACGAAGTATTTGAAATGCAAAAAGAATAAATAACAATTGGAATAAATTATTTTCCAACGTCTGATCGAGATACGTCTGTAAACGGAAATTTAAAACTATCGTTTTAATTTACACCGGTGGTAAAATCAACCGATTTAAAAAAATTTACAAATTTATTTCGCGGCATTCCCATAACATTGTCGTCCTTGTTATTTTCTGCCATCTTTGTTTCCCCTTTGGGGGGGGAAAAAAGATCAGGAAGCTCCTCGAGTTTGAGATTTTCGACGTTATAAAAACGTCCCGAGGAATTTATGCGGCATTAACGACGTTTTCACGAGCATGTTCTCTCGCGCGGCTTGTCGCTGGGAGCACCGATACGTTGATACCACCGAATTACCAACGCAACAACCACGAATTACCAACACTGGCTACGCGAATTACCCACACCGGCCGGCCATTATTCCGATAACCAATCAATAAGGTGCACGTATACGGAGGCCTCGGGCTTCTAACGAATCGTTAAAACTAATTTCGTTGATGTACCGCCTGTAGATAGTTGTTTATTATATGCGCAACGATTTACAATGGGTGAATAGAGTTGCTTTATGGGGAATCAAAAATAGCTTATAGTTGTGTAACGCGAATGAATGAATGAATGTTGGAGGATATATATATATGTATTGTCAGAGGTGAATAATGGAAAATTTTTGAAGAAATTTTCAAGATTTAAGATTTGAATTAATTTAAGAAGAAAAAGATGTTTTAATAATTCTCTTCCCTAGGTTGGAAAAATAATTTTCAATTATTTATCACTCTTATATTTTAACGTGTTTTTACGCGCTTGAAACGTTTGATACAACTTTTAATCCAAAGTTAATGCTATTAAGCTCAAAGCACGTGCAAAAGTAATTAAAGATTTTACAAGCGTTAAAATTATCTGCTTTACGATTTTCTATTTAAACACGATAAAGTAACCTTACCCATTTGCGAGATGAAACAGCGAACGGTAAATGGAAATAAACGGCTCTTACCTGAAACACATAAAGCAAAATAATAATAAAAGCTAATGCTAGAATTGCGGATAAAGGGGAAATAAAGAGGAGTGAATTTGACGTTGAATTGGTTCCCAATGGGTAATTAATTTAGGTGTAACCAACCAAGCACACTGGATCGTGTATATCCCACGTTTTCAAACGTACCCTTTAATTCCTCCCGATTTTTTGGTTTCAACCGATGTATACATACGTATAAACATATATCGCATAATATATTTCACGTGTTATTCAATCATTTGGCCCACGAAAAAAATAACGACAAATCTGTAATAACAACACGTACACAGGAATACATATACATCCACCGTTTCACGTCGCGTCTGTATTTTTGTCAAACTGACACCCCTAAACCGACTTAATTTCACTTCCAATCCGCGACAATGCATGCTTATATTCATCACGTTGCGCGAAATTTGGATCGTTCCACGTTCGACCAATCACCGTGGTCAATTATTCCCCGATGACAGCGCCCTCTGCAACATTGGAACCGGCAAACTTTCGCCCGGAAAGTTGGCGCCAATATTTGTGCAAACAGGATTTCGAGGCCCCCTTCAATTTGTCACGAGTTGTCAAATTTTTTCGTTTATATCGCATCCGCCCGATTTTAGAGAATACGGCGGGGAAGAGGAACAGGTCATTAAAATCGTGGAGGGCCGTGCCACCCCTCCGAAAAGTGAAATCGAGCGAGCGGGGGATTTATGGGCGAGTCACCGAGGCGGCCGAGATCTTTTAATTAGCCTCGAATAATTCTAATGACTCGCGAAATTATGTTACACTTGATTAATGACGTGCAAATCCCGGCCCATCAAGTACGATTTGGTTCGACAAACCAGATATCTCGCCAATAATACGCCTGCCGCGTGTTGAATCAATAAAATTTTTAATATACAGATTGTTCGTATATTCCTTCTTTATTGGAAAATTTATTTTTTTTCACTGGGAATTTTTAACAACGCAATTTTTACTGGACAATTTTAAAGGTGATTATTAACTTTTGCTCAACATTTTCTTTCTTTCTTTCTCTCTTTTTTCTTCTTTTTCTTAAATTAATGAAAGTGTAGTGATAACATTGGAATGTGAGGCATCCTGTATACGCATGCAGGCATACGCATAACGGATTATAAAACACTCACGTACATCGTAAACGTCAAGTATTGTATTCTAAAGTAATATCATTGTGTTTATTTTAAGAGGAAATTTTAAATTGTACTTTTTCTTAATATCACGTGAATAGAAGTGCATAATTAAATTTCATCATCTTTGCTTCTAAAAAAAAAAAAAAAAAGAAAAGAAAAAAATCACTCTTGAAGGGTTCAGTATTCGAATCAAAAAAAATGGAATTATCGAAAAATTTGATAAAACAAAATTGTATTCAGATCATATCTTGATCTAAAACTCAAATCGAAAAAAAACATTTTATTTATTCACCCTATTATCGCCCATAGAATTAACCTAGAAAAATACCGCCTGGATCCAAAAAAAAAAAAAAAAAAAAAAAAAAAAAATAAGCATTATTTCGATACATTCTATCTAACAGAGTAATTAAACACTTGCTTTTAATACTACAGTTTGGGTGCTCAATCTCTTTTTTTCATTCACGACCCTTTGTATTTTTCCAACACTGTATTTTCGTGTATCATCCACGACACGTAAAGATTAGCATGCAGACACAAAAGGGCCAGACGTATACGCGTATGCGTACATATATGAATGTATTGTTGTACCGCGGGCAAAATAAAAAGAGAAGGGAGCACAGGAGGAGAGAGAGAGAGAGAGGGAGGGAGGGAGGGAGGGAGGGAGGGAAAACAAAATGAAAAAGCAACGCTTGTGCGAGCAAGATGGAAACATGGCTAGGGAAAAAGACACCATCTGTTACCGGCAATGAAATATATCTGTGTCAAAAAAAGATGGCAAAAAAAGAAGCACGAGTGAAATACCCGGGAACGTATAGAAGCGTGTGAAACTAAAAAACTCGTCAATAAAACGAGAGGAGGGGGGGGGGGGAAGAGAAAAAAAAAGTGTAACTTGCAGAGATTAGCGTGGCTCAAACAACCAGAGGAATTAATCCATTAAAAAAAGGAGGGTAATTGAAAAATATACGCTTTCAAGCAAATTGTGCTATTCATTGCGCGTAAAAGCATAGACGCTATCACTAATATTTTGTTGTTAATTCTCTCAGTCTAACCGATTTGAAATCAACTTGATTATATCGAAATTTTATTTTCTTTTCATTTTTTTTGAAAAAAAAAAAAACGATTATACATTATAGCGATAAAATGATAAAAAAATTTTACCAGTTATTATTTCAACGATATAAATTTTTTAGAAAATGGACGTCGATCGGTCAACAACCGATTTGATTTGTATTCGTTAATGGACCGTTTATAAACAACTTTTTCCCATTGTTACGTGCAACGCGCCAAATGCAAACGCGCCAATCTGATTAAGTATAATACTCGATGTAATTTTCGAACAACAACTATGCCACTCCCTTATTTGAAAGGAAGAAAATTTAATTAATAGGAGAATCGAATTTTCCTGCTTCGAAAAGAAAACACGCCAATTTTTGCCAAATTGATTTCTGACAAATTTTTTTGCTCACTTTTTATTAAAAAACCACCGAAATTCATTTTATTTGGCAAGTTTAGGTATAAGTAAGTAATAAAATGAGTAATAATCAGTATCATTGTTTATATATTTATTTTATTTTACGTTTTAATACAATATATACATATATAAGATATATAAAATACAGTTAACAAACAATTTTGCGATAATAATGATAAACAATTATCTGTTTGTTTTTATCCGTAACATCATGAGGTCCAATGGATTTATGGATTGCCCGTTGCATAAATTCCAAAAGTCGGATATTATTTTGAACACTCGTCGTTTCATGGTGGCCAAGCTCGCAAGGGAACACGCAATACTCGTTATTATTTGCCGTGTACGTTCTTTCTTCAATTACGTGAACGCCAGCGAACCTAGAATAGCGGGAATAGTTTGGTTTGGATGCTCGGTTATTTCGAATAGCTAGATTATAGTTATCGAGTAACTTTATTGGCCGGACGCACGGCTACGTAGCCATTATTAATCTCCGTGCTGTACGTGTGTTTGCGTATAATTGCGAATATTGTGGATACATTTAAAAGCTACATTTAAAACACGCGTTTCAAACGAATTGACCCGAGTCGTTCATTTATTCATTTGTGACAAATTGAAATTTACTTTAAAATGCAATTATACGAACACAACATTGTAATTATTCGCTCTCTGTCCTATAGAAAGACTTTTAATTTAATATTAGAATGTCGATAACAGAAAAGAAGTATCTCTCGTTACTTTAATGGAAAAATATATTTCTCGTTATAAATTCGCTATTAATTGTCATTTCATAATTAATGGATTAATTCATATATTATATTCATCGATATTTTATATATATATATATATATATATATATATATATATATATATATATATATGAGCGTAATAAGGTTGGTAACAAACTTTTGATAGTAAATTTTTAATTTTACGTGATACGTTTTTAAGTTGGTACAATTGACTGACTATTAATAACTCTATTCACTTTCTTCATCGATTTTAATTATTCTCAATTATATTATTTATATTCAATATCTTTTATTCATGTTATTTGCAATTTTTTTATTTAACGGTTATTAAGTATCGGGGAAAAATTCATTTTCATTTTGCAATTTTTATTGCTTTATAATATAAAACAGTAATGATGTATTTATACCGTTCCGTGTAACGTTCACTCGATATTTATTAATCTTATTCTTCGCCGAGTAAATGAATGTTCCCAATTTCGCGATAAGATGGCTGATTTAAAAAACATTATGCTTTTTTCCCCGCTGGTAATCATTTCTCAAATGTCAGATTTCTCAGGCGTTATCATTCCATTTTTTTTCGCCTCGCATAATTTCACAATAGAACTGTGTGATGAATTAACGCCAAATCACGTTTACACGTTGAAGTAGTCGTCATATTATCCTCGATTATATTTTGAAAGTTAATTTTAGATTTTATAAATAAATACAGAACTTTACGTGCATAATTGGTTATAAAAGAGTTTTTTGGAGTAAAAACAAATAAAAAATTGTCTTGACTTGTGTGGTCGAATTAGTCAACAAATAATCCTTCGAATATATTTGATGAAAATTAAAAAATTCAAAATTTACTTACATTTCTAAAGCAACCGATTTAAAACGTCCACTTGTTACTCGACAAATTTCACAAGAAACATTTGCACTCTTTATTCATTGCCGTGTCCAACGGTCCAACAAAAGAAGTAAATCTTTTTTTCACGCGATAAAAGCGGCAAACCGCTATCGCAGATTAATGCAACGTGGAATTTTGCGATTCCGGTTAATCGCTTCTTCTTTTTCCATTTTTTCCCGATGCTGGAAAAAAGATTTATTCCATCATCTTTACCATCATTCATCGAGGAACAATGGAATTCGACGAGTTTACCAGGTGGCGTTCTTATCGCAACACAAATTTTATCACTGAGATATAGCGCACCATTAAATTGATCATAAATCATCGACATCGAAATTCGATTTCATCGTACGATAAATCCATCATTTTGTTTTAATAATTAAATATTATTCCACACGTCAATATAATATTCATCTTTTCAATTATTTTTAATCAATACGTAACATATTTGCTGTTATAAATCATCTCGTCTTTCCATTCTATAAATTTTTTTTTAATTTAAATTGTATAAAATATTGATCAATAATCATTCCATCCATAATTTTTATGCGTAGAGGAAAATATTGGACAGCTCAAAAATTTCCTAACGTAATTTAAAAAAGAGGATTGGGTTTTAAAAAAATTTAGCATTTTATTAAAATAATGCTATATGCCAAATCTCTTTTTTTCTTTTAATTAACATATAATTTTGCAAACACAATTTTTCTGATGACAAATTCAATATTGACATTTTGATATCGAAATTTATTCATTGTATATCGAAGATCGAACAATGTGGCAGTTATAGTTAGTTTATAATCATTCCATCATCGGGCTCTGTAACATCATTTAAGAATATTTCTTTTTTCTAATTTTACTATTTCTATTTCTACTTACATTACCATGTTCAAATTTAACATCGATTCGTACAATTTCTATTTCACAAGATACATTCAAGGAACGTGACAAAGTGAATCTTATTTAACGAGAACTATTCTTTGATATCTTTCGTAGAGTAGTGGTGTTTTCAAGGAACAACGTATATTTCAAAGTCCAATGACCAGTGTTGGTATAAAATAACAATCGACATCGTGGAGAAAAATAGATCAAACGTACCTACTAATGGATATAACCATTTTCTTTCATTATTGAATTTCGAGATAGCATATAAATTTGCTAAAACAAAGATCATTAGGAAGTTGAACATCTCACAGTATCAAGATCGTTTAAATGGCACAATAATTTAAAAATCAATAAACTTTCGTTCATTGATCCATTTGAAATTTGTCAAATATACGAAGAAGTATATTGGATCCAACCTAATTTTATAAACTAGTTAAAGTAATTAATTAAAATAGTTTTCGAGTGAAAAAAAAAATCAAGTTAATTTGAAAAAAATCTACTGGAAGGTAAGTTTAGTTGAAAAATTTTTTAAATCGATCATGATTTTACACACACATGATTTTAATAACTTTTGAAAAAAACGATTTCATCATTTTTGGAATCTATCTTTGTCAACTCTTATACAAAATCGATTTAATCGATTCGAAATTGGCTGAAACTATAACTCTCTCGCATAATTAACGGTTTACAGTCATGGAAACAGGTATCTTGTCTACGCTTGCCTTTACACCTCATTTCAGAACGCGTGCGTGTAAATGAACACGCATTACGTGCCGTTGACGTGGTGCACGCGCGTGTTACACTTAATGTATACTGTTCATATAACGATAATCGCAGAAATGTAGACACGATAAATCATTGTCCATTTCTAATTCAAAATTTTTCTCTTTTCCTAGATATGTGTGTATATGTATATATATATATACATATGCATATTTGCACTGAAGCCAGAATATCACCAATCATGCGTTATTTTGATCGTTGTAATATATACTTGATTACCTAATCAATGCTATTATGCATCCCACGAGATCGTATTTCTGTTTTATTATTTCATGGATTGTTATAAATGTTGCTTACATATAATCGTTAATATAACGTTTATTAAATTATTAGTAAACATTTATTAATTACAATTTTTAATTGGATTTATCGATTAATATTTCCGATTAATATTATTGATTAATATTAAAAGAAATTTATCGTTATTTAAAGATATTTATAGACTGGTCATTAAAAAACATCATTAATTGTCAATCGTTGATTAAAGATATTAATTATGAATCATTATTTGATATTACCAAATCGAAATTAAATAACAATTATTGAGATGTATATTATATCATTTTTTTATCTCATTCAATCTTCCTTTAGGTAAAATATATTCATTCCTGATATAATTTAATTCGATAGAAATAAATATATCAAAAGAGATGTGTTATTGATTATGGAAATAAATATTGGAAAAATATTATTTCCATAATCAATAGCATATCTCTTTTGATACATTTTTTCTGAAAATTAATAAAAATTAATAAGAATTATTTTCGTTATGAATCTATTTGTGACGACAAAGTAAATAAGAATTTTTAAAATTAAAATAAAAAAACAAATTCTGATGAAAAATTTAATGATTACAATTTCTTTTTTTAGATCGAACATTTTCCTATTTTAAACGATAAAACATACTATGTTTTATATTACAAAAATAGTCTGATATTAAAAGGAAATTACGCGGTAAAATGGTTCATGAAACATGCGCTAAGACAGATGCGTTAATTGTTTCTATAATTATTCATAACCGCTTAAATTCTAAAAATGCAATCCAATCGACTATAAATTATGTCCCGTGTACAACAAACCCTCCTTTTCCGTGACAGTTAATTTCCTGTTTTATTGCAGTATCGATCGATAATTAAATTGAAGCGAACAACACAACTAACACTTTTATATAACAGAAAAAGCTTTCATGTTGGGATTTCGTAAAATTTTCGAAACATTTTATTACCATACATTCAATAATTTCTTAATAATATTATATTAATATTTAATAACATTTGTTCCTTTAATAACATTTTTATACATGTGACGTTATTGAAGATAATGCATTTATTGTTGGTTAAGAGTATTTTAAGAAACACTTCGTAATTCTTAATACACTACTATTTTCAAAGCACTTTACTATTATGTAATTTTAGAAATAAAAAATACAACAATACAATTCTTATATTTTTTTTTAATCGTAAAAAAAATGAAATGTAATATTATTTTCAAATAATAAAAAACATAATTATCACATTTATTTTTGATTCCTAAATCCCATTATTACAATTGAAACGGTATAGTAAAAAATGATTAATATTCTATAAAATCAGTACTCAAAAGTATGTATTTTGAAAATTATTTTAAATTAGGAGAATATGATATGTGAAAAGGTAGCACTAGAAAATTTTTGCAAGATTCAAGGTTTTAAAGAATTTGCTTAAAACTTTGATTTTTCATTAGGAGAATATGATATGTGAAGAGGTAGCATTAAAAATTATTCGCAGGATTCATAGTTTTACAGATTTTCGATTAAATTTTCGACTTTTCATTAGGAGAATATGGTATATGAAGAGGTGGCACTAGAAATTTTTCGATAACACAAAATTATTTTAATTTTTGCCGAAAATTTGGACTCATCATTAAGAAAATATGATGTGTGGAGAGATTACACTGCGACTTTTCAAACAAAATAAAAATATATAACATTTTTACTATATCCAGGTATAGAATAAAATTTTGAAGCAATGGCGAGTTACAAGGAGGTAAGTATATTAGTTTTAAGAGAAATGTTTAAAAATGATTAAATCAGTTCCTGAAAGAGGTAAGTATAAAAGGTAAGTATACAAAATTTTTGATTGCTACATTTCTTAAGATTATATATTCCTAATACAAAATCGTAAAATAAAGTCGAAAATATATGACCATGGCACAAAGTTTTGAGTTATGAAAATCTTGGAAAAATTTCACATATTACTTCTTTTATCATTATGTTATCCTGTTACATTAGAACAAAAATCTTATTATAAAAGAAATCGATTACATATTACAAAAACATTAAACGTAAAAACTGCACAGTATGTGAAATTTTATCTAGAATTCAAAGACTTGAAATTTTCGGAGAGCCAGGCATAATTTCAGGTCAATTTTGCGATTGCATTAGGAGAATATAATTTTAAGAGAAGTGGCAGGCAAAAATTTATTGAAAAATACTAAATCTAAAAGAATTTGATTAAAATTTCGACTTTTCATTAGGAGAATATGATGTGGGAAGAGGCAGCACAAGACACTTTTCGCAGTAATCAAAATTTTAGAGAATTTGCTTAAAATTTCGACTTTTCATTAGGAGAATATGATATGTGAAGAGGTAGCACTAGACATTTTTTGCAGTATTCAAAATTTTTCAGAATTTGCTTAAAATTTCGACATTTCATTAGGAGAATATGATGTGTGAAGAGGTAGCACTAGACATTTTTCGCAGTATTCAAAATTTCACAGATTTTGCTTAAAATTTTGACTTTTCATTAGGAGAATATGATGTGTGAAGAGGTAGCACTAGACATTTTTCGCAGTATTCAAAATTTTAGAGAATTTGCTTAAAATTTCGACTTTTCATTAGGAGAATATGATGTGTCAAGAGGTAGCACTAGGCATTTTTCGCAGTATTCAAAATTTTAGAGAATTTGCTTAAAATTTCGACTTTTCATTAGGAGAATATGATGTGTGAAGAGGTAGCACTAGATATTTTTCGCAGTGTTCAAAGTTTTACAGAATTTGCTTAAAATTTCGACTTTTCATTAGGAGAATATGATGTGTGAAGAGGTAGAACTAGGCATTTTTCGCAGTATTCAAAATTTTAGAGAATTTGCTTAAAATTTTGACTTTTCATTAGGAGAATATGATATGTGAAGAGGTAGCACTAGACATTTTTCGGAGTATTCAAAATTTTAGAGAATTTGCTTGAAATTTCGACTTTTCATTAGGAGAATATGATATGTGAAGAGGTAGCACTAGACATTTTTCGCAGTATACTAAATTTTTCAGAATTTGCTTAAAATTTCGACTTTTCATTAGGAGAATATGATGCGTCAAGAGGTAGCACTAGATATTTTTCGCAGTGTTCAAAGTTTTACAGAATTTGCTTAAAATTTCGACTTTTCATTAGGAGAATATGATGTGTGAAGAGGTAGCACTAGACATTTTTCGCAGTATTCAAAATTTTAGAGAATTTGCTTAAAATTTCGACTTTTCATTAGGAGAATATGATGTGTCAAGAGGTAGCACTAGGCATTTTTCGCAGTATTCAAAATTTTAGAGAATTTGCTTAAAATTTCGACTTTTCATTAGGAGAATATGATGTGTGAAGAGGTAGCACTAGATATTTTTCGCAGTGTTCAAAGTTTTACAGAATTTGCTTAAAATTTCGACTTTTCATTAGGAGAATATGATGTGTGAAGAGGTAGAACTAGGCATTTTTCGCAGTATTCAAAATTTTAGAGAATTTGCTTAAAATTTTGACTTTTCATTAGGAGAATATGATATGTGAAGAGGTAGCACTAGACATTTTTCGGAGTATTCAAAATTTTAGAGAATTTGCTTGAAATTTCGACTTTTCATTAGGAGAATATGATATGTGAAGAGGTAGCACTAGACATTTTTCGCAGTATACTAAATTTTTCAGAATTTGCTTAAAATTTCGACTTTTCATTAGGAGAATATGATGCGTCAAGAGGTAGCACTAGATATTTTTCGCAGTGTTCAAAGTTTTACAGAATTTGCTTAAAATTTCGACTTTTCATTAGGAGAATATGATGTGTGAAGAGGTAGCACTAGACATTTTTCGCAGTATTCAAAATTTTAGAGAATTTGCTTAAAATTTCGACTTTTCATTAGGAGAATATGATGTGTCAAGAGGTAGCACTAGGCATTTTTCGCAGTATTCAAAATTTTAGAGAATTTGCTTAAAATCTTGACTTTTCATTAGGAGAATATGATATGTGAAGAGGTAGCACTAGACATTTTTCGCAGTATTCAAAATTTTTCAGAATTTGCTTAAAATTTCGACTTTTCATTAGGAGAATATGATGTGTGAAGAGGTAGCACAAGGCATTTTTCGCAGTATTCAAAATTTTAGAGAATTTGCTTAAAATTTTGACTTTTCATTAGGAGAATATGATGTGTGAAGAGGTAGCACTAGGCATTTTTCGAAGTATTCTAAATTTTTCAGAATTTGCTTAAAATTTTGACTTTTCATTAGGAGAATATGATATGTGAAGAGGTAGCACTAGACATTTTTCTCAGTATTCTAAATTTTTCAGAATTTGCTTAAAATTTCAACTTTTCATTAGGAGAATATGATGCGTCAAGAGGTAGCACTAGGCATTTTTCGCAGTATTCAAAATTTTAGAGAATTTGCTTAAAATTTTGACTTTTCATTAGGAGAATATGATGTGTGAAGAGGTAGCACAAGACATTTTTCGCAGTATTCAAAATTTCACAGATTTTGCTTAAAATTTTGACTTTTCATTAGGAGAATATGATGTGTGAAGAGGTAGCACTAGACATTTTTCGCAGTATTCAAAATTTTTCAGAATTTGCTTAAAATTTCGACTTTTCATTAGGAGAATATGATATGTGAAGAGGTAGCACTAGACATTTTTCTCAGTATTCTAAATTTCTCAGAATTTGCTTAAAATTTCGACTTTTCATTAGGAGAATATGATGCGTCAAGAGGTAGCACTAGGCATTTTTCGCAGTATTCAAAATTTTAGAGAATTTGCTTAAAATTTTGACTTTTCATTAGGAGAATATGATATGTGAAGAGGTAGCACTAGGCATTTTTCGCAGTATTCAAAATTTTAGAGAATTTGCTTAAAATTTTGACTTTTCATTAGGAGAATATGATGTGTGAAGAGGTAGCACAAGACATTGCTCGCAGTATTCAAAATTTCACAGATTTTGCTTAAAATTTTGACTTTTCATTAGGAGAATATGATGTGTGAAGAGGTAGCACTAGACATTTTTCGCAGTATTCAAAATTTTTCAGAATTTGCTTAAAATTTCGACTTTTCATTAGGAGAATATGATATGTGAAGAGGTAGCACTAGGCATTTTTCGCAGTATTCAAAATTTTAGAGAATTTGCTTAAAATTTCGACTTTTCATTAGGAGAATATGATGCGTCAAGAGGTAGCACTAGGCATTTTTCGCAGTATTCAAAATTTTAGAGAATTTGCTTAAAATTTTGACTTTTCATTAGGAGAATATGATATGTGAAGAGGTAGCACTAGGCATTTTTCGCAGTATTCAAAATTTTAGAGAATTTGCTTAAAATTTTGACTTTTCATTAGGAGAATATGATGTGTGAAGAGGTAGCACTAGACATTTTTCGGAGTATTCAAAATTTTAGAGAATTTGCTTGAAATTTCGACTTTTCATTAGGAGAATATGATATGTGAAGAGGTAGCACTAGACATTTTTCGCAGTATACTAAATTTTTCAGAATTTGCTTAAAATTTCGACTTTTCATTAGGAGAATATGATGCGTCAAGAGGTAGCACTAGATATTTTTCGCAGTGTTCAAAGTTTTACAGAATTTGCTTAAAATTTCGACTTTTCATTAGGAGAATATGATGTGTGAAGAGGTAGCACTAGACATTTTTCGCAGTATTCAAAATTTTAGAGAATTTGCTTAAAATTTCGACTTTTCATTAGGAGAATATGATGTGTCAAGAGGTAGCACTAGGCATTTTTCGCAGTATTCAAAATTTTAGAGAATTTGCTTAAAATCTTGACTTTTCATTAGGAGAATATGATATGTGAAGAGGTAGCACTAGACATTTTTCGCAGTATTCAAAATTTTTCAGAATTTGCTTAAAATTTCGACTTTTCATTAGGAGAATATGATGTGTGAAGAGGTAGCACAAGGCATTTTTCGCAGTATTCAAAATTTTAGAGAATTTGCTTAAAATTTTGACTTTTCATTAGGAGAATATGATGTGTGAAGAGGTAGCACTAGGCATTTTTCGAAGTATTCTAAATTTTTCAGAATTTGCTTAAAATTTTGACTTTTCATTAGGAGAATATGATATGTGAAGAGGTAGCACTAGACATTTTTCTCAGTATTCTAAATTTTTCAGAATTTGCTTAAAATTTCAACTTTTCATTAGGAGAATATGATGCGTCAAGAGGTAGCACTAGGCATTTTTCGCAGTATTCAAAATTTTAGAGAATTTGCTTAAAATTTTGACTTTTCATTAGGAGAATATGATGTGTGAAGAGGTAGCACAAGACATTTTTCGCAGTATTCAAAATTTCACAGATTTTGCTTAAAATTTTGACTTTTCATTAGGAGAATATGATGTGTGAAGAGGTAGCACTAGACATTTTTCGCAGTATTCAAAATTTTTCAGAATTTGCTTAAAATTTCGACTTTTCATTAGGAGAATATGATATGTGAAGAGGTAGCACTAGACATTTTTCTCAGTATTCTAAATTTCTCAGAATTTGCTTAAAATTTCGACTTTTCATTAGGAGAATATGATGCGTCAAGAGGTAGCACTAGGCATTTTTCGCAGTATTCAAAATTTTAGAGAATTTGCTTAAAATTTTGACTTTTCATTAGGAGAATATGATATGTGAAGAGGTAGCACTAGGCATTTTTCGCAGTATTCAAAATTTTAGAGAATTTGCTTAAAATTTTGACTTTTCATTAGGAGAATATGATGTGTGAAGAGGTAGCACAAGACATTGCTCGCAGTATTCAAAATTTCACAGATTTTGCTTAAAATTTTGACTTTTCATTAGGAGAATATGATGTGTGAAGAGGTAGCACTAGACATTTTTCGCAGTATTCAAAATTTTAGAGAATTTGCTTAAAATTTCGACTTTTCATTAGGAGAATATGATATGTGAAGAGGTAGCACTAGGCATTTTTCGCAGTATTCAAAATTTTAGAGAATTTGCTTAAAATTTCGACTTTTCATTAGGAGAATATGATGCGTCAAGAGGTAGCACTAGGCATTTTTCGCAGTATTCAAAATTTTAGAGAATTTGCTTAAAATTTTGACTTTTCATTAGGAGAATATGATATGTGAAGAGGTAGCACTAGGCATTTTTCGCAGTATTCAAAATTTTAGAGAATTTGCTTAAAATTTTGACTTTTCATTAGGAGAATATGATGTGTGAAGAGGTAGCACAAGACATTGCTCGCAGTATTCAAAATTTCACAGATTTTGCTTAAAATTTTGACTTTTCATTAGGAGAATATGATGTGTGAAGAGGTAGCACTAGACATTTTTCGGAGTATTCAAAATTTTAGAGAATTTGCTTGAAATTTCGACTTTTCATTAGGAGAATATGATATGTGAAGAGGTAGCACTAGACATTTTTCGCAGTATACTAAATTTTTCAGAATTTGCTTAAAATTTCGACTTTTCATTAGGAGAATATGATGCGTCAAGAGGTAGCACTAGATATTTTTCGCAGTATTCAAAATTTTAGAGAATTTGCTTAAAATTTCGACTTTTCATTAGGAGAATATGATGTGTGAAGAGGTAGCACTAGATATTTTTCGCAGTGTTCAAAGTTTTACAGAATTTGCTTAAAATTTCGACTTTTCATTAGGAGAATATGATGTGTGAAGAGGTAGCACTAGGCATTTTTCGCAGTATTCAAAATTTTAGAGAATTTGCTTAAAATTTTGACTTTTCATTAGGAGAATATGTTATGTGAAGAGGTAGCACTAGACATTTTTCGGAGTATTCAAAATTTTAGAGAATTTGCTTGAAATTTCGACTTTTCATTAGGAGAATATGATATGTGAAGAGGTAGCACTAGACATTTTTCGCAGTATACTAAATTTTTCAGAATTTGCTTAAAATTTCGACTTTTCATTAGGAGAATATGATGCGTCAAGAGGTAGCACTAGATATTTTTCGCAGTGTTCAAAGTTTTACAGAATTTGCTTAAAATTTCGACTTTTCATTAGGAGAATATGATGTGTGAAGAGGTAGCACTAGACATTTTTCGCAGTATTCAAAATTTTAGAGAATTTGCTTAAAATTTCGACTTTTCATTAGGAGAATATGATGTGTCAAGAGGTAGCACTAGGCATTTTTCGCAGTATTCAAAATTTTAGAGAATTTGCTTAAAACCTTGACTTTTCATTAGGAGAATATGATATGTGAAGAGGTAGCACTAGACATTTTTCGCAGTATTCAAAATTTTTCAGAATTTGCTTAAAATTTCGACTTTTCATTAGGAGAATATGATGTGTGAAGAGGTAGCACAAGGCATTTTTCGCAATATTCAAAATTTTAGAGAATTTGCTTAAAATTTTGACTTTTCATTAGGAGAATACGATGTGTGAAGAGGTAGCACTAGGCATTTTTCGAAGTATTCTAAATTTTTCAGAATTTGCTTAAAATTTTGACTTTTCATTAGGAGAATATGATATGTGAAGAGGTAGCACTAGACATTTTTCTCAGTATTCTAAATTTTTCAGAATTTGCTTAAAATTTCAACTTTTCATTAGGAGAATATGATGCGTCAAGAGGTAGCACTAGGCATTCTTCGCAGTATTCAAAATTTTAGAGAATTTGCTTAAAATTTCGACTTTTCATTAGGAGAATATGATGTGTCAAGAGGTAGCACTAGGCATTTTTCGCAGTATTCAAAATTTTAGAGAATTTGCTTAAAATTTCGACTTTTCATTAGGAGAATATGATGTGTGAAGAGGTAGCACTAGATATTTTTCGCAGTGTTCAAAGTTTTACAGAATTTGCTTAAAATTTCGACTTTTCATTAGGAGAATATGATGTGTGAAGAGGTAGCACTAGACATTTTTCGCAGTATTCAAAATTTTTCAGAATTTGCTTAAAATTTCGACTTTTCATTAGGAGAATATGATGTGTGAAGAGGTAGCACAAGGCATTTTTCGCAGTATTCAAAATTTTAGAGAATTTGCTTAAAACCTTGACTTTTCATTAGGAGAATATGATATGTGAAGAGGTAGCACTAGACATTTTTCGCAGTATTCAAAATTTTTCAGAATTTGCTTAAAATTTCGACTTTTCATTAGGAGAATATGATGTGTGAAGAGGTAGCACAAGGCATTTTTCGCAGTATTCAAAATTTTAGAGAATTTGCTTAAAATTTCGACTTTTCATTAGGAGAATATGATGTGTGAAGAGGTAGCACTAGATATTTTTCGCAGTGTTCAAAGTTTTACAGAATTTGCTTAAAATTTCGACTTTTCATTAGGAGAATATGATGTGTGAAGAGGTAGCACTAGGCATTTTTCGCAGTATTCAAAATTTTAGAGAATTTGCTTAAAATTTTGACTTTTCATTAGGAGAATATGATATGTGAAGAGGTAGCACTAGACATTTTTCGGAGTATTCAAAATTTTAGAGAATTTGCTTGAAATTTCGACTTTTCATTAGGAGAATATGATATGTGAAGAGGTAGCACTAGACATTTTTCGCAGTATACTAAATTTTTCAGAATTTGCTTAAAATTTCGACTTTTCATTAGGAGAATATGATGCGTCAAGAGGTAGCACTAGATATTTTTCGCAGTATTCAAAATTTTAGAGAATTTGCTTAAAATTTCGACTTTTCATTAGGAGAATATGATGTGTGAAGAGGTAGCACTAGATATTTTTCGCAGTGTTCAAAGTTTTACAGAATTTGCTTAAAATTTCGACTTTTCATTAGGAGAATATGATGTGTGAAGAGGTAGCACTAGTCATTTTTCGCAGTATTCAAAATTTTAGAGAATTTGCTTAAAATTTTGACTTTTCATTAGGAGAATATGATATGTGAAGAGGTAGCACTAGACATTTTTCGGAGTATTCAAAATTTTAGAGAATTTGCTTGAAATTTCGACTTTTCATTAGGAGAATATGATATGTGAAGAGGTAGCACTAGACATTTTTCGCAGTATACTAAATTTTTCAGAATTTGCTTAAAATTTCGACTTTTCATTAGGAGAATATGATGCGTCAAGAGGTAGCACTAGATATTTTTCGCAGTGTTCAAAGTTTTACAGAATTTGCTTAAAATTTCGACTTTTCATTAGGAGAATATGATGTGTGAAGAGGTAGCACTAGACATTTTTCGCAGTATTCAAAATTTTAGAGAATTTGCTTAAAATTTCGACTTTTCATTAGGAGAATATGATGTGTCAAGAGGTAGCACTAGGCATTTTTCGCAGTATTCAAAATTTTAGAGAATTTGCTTAAAACCTTGACTTTTCATTAGGAGAATATGATATGTGAAGAGGTAGCACTAGACATTTTTCGCAGTATTCAAAATTTTTCAGAATTTGCTTAAAATTTCGACTTTTCATTAGGAGAATATGATGTGTGAAGAGGTAGCACAAGGCATTTTTCGCAGTATTCAAAATTTTAGAGAATTTGCTTAAAATTTTGACTTTTCATTAGGAGAATATGATGTGTGAAGAGGTAGCACTAGGCATTTTTCGAAGTATTCTAAATTTTTCAGAATTTGCTTAAAATTTTGACTTTTCATTAGGAGAATATGATATGTGAAGAGGTAGCACTAGACATTTTTCTCAGTATTCTAAATTTTTCAGAATTTGCTTAAAATTTCAACTTTTCATTAGGAGAATATGATGCGTCAAGAGGTAGCACTAGGCATTCTTCGCAGTATTCAAAATTTTAGAGAATTTGCTTAAAATTTTTACTTTTCATTAGGAGAATATGATGTGTGAAGAGGTAGCACAAGACATTTTTCGCAGTATTCAAAATTTCACAGATTTTGCTTAAAATTTTGACTTTTCATTAGGAGAATATGATGTGTGAAGAGGTAGCACTAGACATTTTTCGCAGTATTCAAAATTTTTCAGAATTTGCTTAAAATTTCGACTTTTCATTAGGAGAATATGATATGTGAAGAGGTAGCACTAGACATTTTTCTCAGTATTCTAAATTTTTCAGAATTTGCTTAAAATTTCGACTTTTCATTAGGAGAATATGATGCGTCAAGAGGTAGCACTAGGCATTTTTCGCAGTATTCAAAATTTTAGAGAATTTGCTTAAAATTTTGACTTTTCATTAGGAGAATATGATATGTGAAGAGGTAGCACTAGGCATTTTTCGCAGTATTCAAAATTTTAGAGAATTTGCTTAAAATTTTGACTTTTCATTAGGAGAATATGATGTGTGAAGAGGTAGCACAAGACATTGCTCGCAGTATTCAAAATTTCACAGATTTTGCTTAAAATTTTGACTTTTCATTAGGAGAATATGATGTGTAAAGAGGTAGCACTAGACATTTTTCGCAGTATTCAAAATTTTTCAGAATTTGCTGAAAATTTCGACTTTTCATTAGGAGAATATGATATGTGAAGAGGTAGCACTAGACATTTTTCGCAGTATTCAAAATTTTAGAGAATTTGCTTAAAATTTCGACTTTTCATTAGGAGAATATGATGTGTCAAGAGGTAGCATTAGGCATTTTTCGCAGTATTCAAAATTTTAGAGAATTTGCTTAAAATTTCGACTTTTTATTAGGAGAATATGATGTGTCAAGAGGTAGCACTAGGCATTTTTCGCAGTATTCAAAATTTTAGAGAATTTGCGTAAAATTTCGACTTTTCATTAGGAGAATATGATGTGTGAAGAGGTAGCACTAGATATTTTTCGCAGTGTTCAAAGTTTTACAGAATTTGCTTAAAATTTCGACTTTTCATTAGGAGAATATGATGTGTGAAGAGGTAGCACTAGGCATTTTTCGCAGTATTCTAAATTTTTCAGAATTTGCTTAAAATTTTGACTTTTCATTAGGAGAATATGATATGTGAAGAGGTAGCACTAGGCATTTTTCGCAGTATTCAAAATTTTAGAGAATTTGCTTAAAATTTTGACTTTTCATTAGGAGAATATGATGTGTGAAGAGGTAGCACTAGACATTTTTCGCAGTATTCAAAATTTTAGAGAACTTGCTTAAAATTTCGACTTTTCATTAGGAGAATATGATATGTGAAGAGGTACCACTAGACATTTTTCGCAGTATTCAAAATTTTTCAGAATTTGCTTAAAATTTCGACTTTTCATTAGGAGAATATGATGTGTGAAGAGGTAGCACAAGGCATTTTTCGCAGTATTCAAAATTTTAGAGAATTTGCTTAAAATTTTGACTTTTCATTAGGAGAATATGATGTGTGAAGAGGTAGCACTAGACATTTTTCGCAGTATTCAAAATTTTAGAGAACTTGCTTAAAATTTCGACTTTTCATTAGGAGAATATGATGTGTGAAGAGGTACCACTAGGCATTTTTCGAAATATTCTAAATTTTTCAGAATTTGCTTAAAATTTTGACTTTTCATTAGGAGAATATGATATGTGAAGAGGTAGCACTAGACATTTTCCTCAGTATTCTAAATTTTTCAGAATTTGCTTAAAATTTCGACTTTTCATTAGGAGAATATGATGTGTGAAGAGGTAGCACTAGACATTTTTCGCAATATTCTAAATTTTTCAGAATTTGCTTAAAATTTCGACTTTTCATTAGGAGAATATGATATGTGAAGAGGTAGCACGAGACATTTTTCGCAGTATTCAAACTTTTAGAGAATTTGCTTAAAATTTCGACTTTTCATTAGGAGAATATGATGTGTGAAGAGGTAGCACTAGATATTTTTCGCAGTGTTCAAAATTTTACAGAATTTGCTTAAAATTTCGACTTTTCATTAGGAGAATATGATGTGTGAAGAGGTAGCACTAGACATTTTTCGCAGTATTCTAAATTTTTCAGAATTTGCTTAAAATCTTGACTTTTCATTAGGAGAATATGATATGTGAAGAGGTAGCACTAGACATTTTTCGCAATATTCTAAATTTTTCAGAATTTGCTTAAAATTTCGACTTTTCATTAGGAGAATATGATGTGTGAAGAGGTAGCACTAGACATTTTTCGCAGTATTCAAAATTTTAGAGAATTTGCTTAAAATTTCGACTTTTCATTAGGAGAATATGATGTGTCAAGAGGTAGCACTAGGCATTTTTCGCAGTTTTCAAAATTTTAGAGAATTTGCTTAAAATTTCGACTTTTCATTAGGAGAATATGATGTGTCAAGAGGTAGCACTAGGCATTTTTCGCAGTATTCAAAATTTTAGAGAATTTGCTTAAAATCTTGACTTTTCATTAGGAGAATATGATATGTGAAGAGGTAGCACTAGACATTTTTCGCAATATTCTAAATTTTTCAGAATTTGCTTAAAATTTCGACTTTTCATTAGGAGAATATGATATGTGAAGAGGTAGCACGAGACATTTTTCGCAGTATTCAAAATTTTAGAGAATTTGCTTAAAATTTCGACTTTTCATTAGGAGAATATGATGTGTGAAGAGGTAGCACTAGATATTTTTCGCAGTGTTCAAAATTTTACAGAATTTGCTTAAAATTTCCACTTTTCATTAGGAGAATATGATGTGTGAAGAGGTAGCACTAGACATTTTTCGCAGTATTCTAAATTTTTCAGAATTTGCTTAAAATTTTGACTTTTCATTAGGAGAATATGATATGTGAAGAGGTAGCACTAGACATTTTTCGGAGTATTCAAAATTTTAGAGAATTTGCTTGAAATTTCGACTTTTCATTAGGAGAATATGATATGTGAAGAGGTAGCACTAGACATTTTTCGCAATATTCTAAATTTTTCAGAATTTGCTTAAAATTTCGACTTTTCATTAGGAGAATATGATGCGTCAAGAGGTAGCACTAGATATTTTTCGCAGTGTTCAAAGTTTTACAGAATTTGCTTAAAATTTCGACTTTTCATTAGGAGAATATGATGTGTGAAGAGGTAGCACTAGACATTTTTCGCAGTATTCAAAATTTCACAGATTTTGCTTAAAATTTTGACTTTTCATTAGGAGAATATGATGTGTGAAGAGGTAGCACTAGACATTTTTCGCAGTATTCTAAATTTTTCAGAATTTGCTTAAAATTTCGACTTTTCATTAGGAGAATATGATGCGTCAAGAGGTAGCACTAGGCATTTTTCGCAGTATTCAAAATTTTAGAGAATTTGCTTGAAATTTCGACTTTTCATTAGGAGAATATGATATGTGAAGAGGTAGCACTAGACATTTTTCGCAGTATTCAAAATTTTTCAGAAATTGCTTAAAATTTCGACTTTTCATTAGGAGAATATGATGCGTCAAGAGGTAGCACTAGATATTTTTCGCAGTGTTCAAAGTTTTACAGAATTTGCTTAAAATTTCGACTTTTCATTAGGAGAATATGATGCGTCAAGAGGTAGCACTAGATATTTTTCGCAGTGTTCAAAGTTTTACAGAATTTGCTTAAAATTTCGACATTTCATTAGGAGAATATGATGTGTGAAGAGGTAGCACTAGACATTTTTCGCAGTATTCAAAATTTTAGAGAATTTGCTTAAAATTTCGACTTTTCATTAGGAGAATATGATGTGTCAAGATGTAGCACTAGGCATTTTTCGCAGTATTCAAAATTTTAGAGAATTTGCTTAAAATTTCGACTTTTCATTAGGAGAATATGATGTGTCAAGAGGTAGCATTAGGCATTTTTCGCAGTATTCAAAATTTTAGAGAATTTGCTTAAAATTTCGACTTTTTATTAGGAGAATATCATGTGTGAAGAGGTAGCACTAGACATTTTTCGCAGTATTCAAAATTTTAGAGAATTTGCTTAAAATTTCGACTTTTCATTAGGAGAATATGATGTGTCAAGAGGTAGCACTAGGCATTTTTCGCAGTATTCAAAATTTTAGAGAATTTGCTTAAAATTTCGACTTTTCATTAGGAGAATATGATGTGTCAAGAGGTAGCACTAGGCATTTTTCGCAGTATTCTAAATTTTAGAGAATTTGCTTAAAATTTCGACTTTTCATTAAGAGAATATGATGTGTCAAGAGGTAGCATTAGGCATTTTTCGCAGTATTCAAAATTTTAGAGAATTTGCTTAAAATTTCGACTTTTTATTAGGAGAATATGATGTGTGAAGAGGTAGCACTAGACATTTTTCGCAGTATTCAAAATTTTAGAGAATTTGCTTAAAATTTCGACTTTTCATTAGGAGAATATGATGTGTCAAGAGGTAGCACTAGGCATTTTTCGCAGTATTCAAAATTTTAGAGAATTTGCGTAAAATTTTGACTTTTCATTAGGAGAATATGATGTGTGAAGAGGTAGCACTAGACATTTTTCGCAGTATTCAAAATTTTTCAGAATTTGCTTAAAATTTCGACTTTTCATTAGGAGAATATGATATGTGAAGAGGTAGCACTAGACATTTTTCTCAGTATTCTAAATTTTTCAGAATTTGCTTAAAATTTCGACTTTTCATTAGGAGAATATGATGCGTCAAGAGGTAGCACTAGGCATTTTTCGCAGTATTCAAAATTTTAGAGAATTTGCTTAAAATTTTGACTTTTCATTAGGAGAATATGATATGTGAAGAGGTAGCACTAGGCATTTTTCGCAGTATTCAAAATTTTAGAGAATTTGCTTAAAATTTTGACTTTTCATTAGGAGAATATGATGTGTGAAGAGGTAGCACAAGACATTGCTCGCAGTATTCAAAATTTCACAGATTTTGCTTAAAATTTTGACTTTTCATTAGGAGAATATGATGCGTCAAGAGGAAGCACTAGATATTTTTCGCAGTGTTCAAAGTTTTACAGAATTTGCTTAAAATTTCGACTTTTCATTAGGAGAATATGATGTGTGAAGAGGTAGCACTAGACATTTTTCGCAGTATTCAAAATTTTAGAGAACTTGCTTAAAATTTCGACTTTTCATTAGGAGAATATGATATGTGAAGAGGTACCACTAGACATTTTTCGCAGTATTCAAAATTTTTCAGAATTTGCTTAAAATTTCGACTTTTCATTAGGAGAATATGATGTGTGAAGAGGTAGCACAAGGCATTTTTCGCAGTATTCAAAATTTTAGAGAATTTGCTTAAAATTTTGACTTTTCATTAGGAGAATATGATGTGTGAAGAGGTACCACTAGGCATTTTTCGAAATATTCTAAATTTTTCAGAATTTGCTTAAAATTTTGACTTTTCATTAGGAGAATATGATATGTGAAGAGGTAGCACTAGACATTTTCCTCAGTATTCTAAATTTTTCAGAATTTGCTTAAAATTTCGACTTTTCATTAGGAGAATATGATGCGTCAAGAGGTAGCACTAGATATTTTTCGCAGTGTTCAAAGTTTTACAGAATTTGCTTAAAATTTCGACTTTTCATTAGGAGAATATGATGTGTGAAGAGGTAGCACTAGACATTTTTCGCAGTATTCAAAATTTTAGAGAATTTGCTTAAAATTTCGACTTTTCATTAGGAGAATATGATGTGTCAAGAGGTAGCACTAGGCATTTTTCGCAGTTTTCAAAATTTTAGAGAATTTGCTTAAAATTTCGACTTTTCATTAGGAGAATATGATGTGTCAAGAGGTAGCACTAGGCATTTTTCGCAGTATTCAAAATTTTAGAGAATTTGCTTAAAATCTTGACTTTTCATTAGGAGAATATGATATGTGAAGAGGTAGCACTAGACATTTTTCGCAATATTCTAAATTTTTCAGAATTTGCTTAAAATTTCGACTTTTCATTAGGAGAATATGATATGTGAAGAGGTAGCACTAGACATTTTTCGCAGTATTCAAAATTTTAGAGAATTTGCTTAAAATTTCGACTTTTCATTAGGAGAATATGATGTGTGAAGAGGTAGCACTAGATATTTTTCGCAGTGTTCAAAATTTTACAGAATTTGCTTAAAATTTCGACTTTTCATTAGGAGAATATGATGTGTGAAGAGGTAGCACTAGGCATTTTTCGCAGTATTCTAAATTTTTCAGAATTTGCTTAAAATTTTGACTTTTCATTAGGAGAATATGATATGTGAAGAGGTAGCACTAGACATTTTTCGGAGTATTCAAAATTTTAGAGAATTTGCTTGAAATTTCGACTTTTCATTAGGAGAATATGATATGTGAAGAGGTAGCACTAGACATTTTTCGCAATATTCTAAATTTTTCAGAATTTGCTTAAAATTTCGACTTTTCATTAGGAGAATATGATGCGTCAAGAGGTAGCACTAGATATTTTTCGCAGTGTTCAAAGTTTTACAGAATTTGCTTAAAATTTCGACTTTTCATTAGGAGAATATGATGTGTGAAGAGGTAGCACTAGACATTTTTCGCAGTATTCAAAATTTTAGAGAATTTGCTTAAAATTTCGACTTTTCATTAGGAGAATATGATGTGTCAAGAGGTAGCACTAGGCATTTTTCGCAGTATTCAAAATTTTAGAGAATTTGCTTAAAATTTCGACTTTTCATTAGGAGAATATGATGTGTCAAGAGGTAGCATTAGGCATTTTTCGCAGTATTCAAAATTTTAGAGAATTTGCTTAAAATTTTGACTTTTCATTAGGAGAATATGATGTGTGAAGAGGTAGCACTAGACATTTTTCGCAGTATTCAAAATTTCACAGATTTTGCTTAAAATTTTGACTTTTCATTAGGAGAATATGATGTGTGAAGAGGTAGCACTAGACATTTTTCGCAGTATTCAAAATTTTAGAGAATTTGCTTAAAATTTCGACTTTTCATTAGGAGAATATGATGTGTCAAGAGGTAGCACTAGATATTTTTCGCAGTGTTCAAAGTTTTACAGAATTTGCTTAAAATTGCGACTTTTCATTAGGAGAATATGATGTGTGAAGAGGTAGCACTAGGCATTTTTCGCAGTATTCAAAATTTTAGAGAATTTGCTTAAAATTTTGACTTTTCATTAGGAGAATATGATATGTGAAGAGGTAGCACTAGACATTTTTCGCAGTATTCAAAATTTTAGAGAATTTGCTTAAAATTTCGACTTTTCATTAGGAGAATATTATGTGTGAAGAGGTAGCACTAGATATTTTTCGCAGTGTTCAAAATTTTACAGAATTTGCTTAAAATTTCGACTTTTCATTAGGAGAATATGATGTGTGAAGAGGTAGCACTAGGCATTTTTCGCAGTATTCTAAATTTTTCAGAATTTGCTTAAAATTTTGACTTTTCATTAGGAGAATATGATCTGTGAAGAGGTAACACTAGACATTTTTCGGAGTATTCAAAATTTTAGAGAATTTGCTTGAAATTTCGACTTTTCATTAGGAGAATATGATATGTGAAGAGGTAGCACTAGACATTTTTCGCAATATTCTAAATTTTTCAGAATTTGCTTAAAATTTCGACTTTTCATTAGGAGAATATGATGCGTCAAGAGGTAGCACTAGATATTTTTCGCAGTGTTCAAAGTTTTACAGAATTTGCTTAAAATTTCGACTTTTTATTAGGAGAATATGATGTGTGAAGAGGTAGCATTAGGCATTTTTCGCAGTATTCAAAATTTCAGAGAATTTGCTTAAAATTTCGACTTTTCATTAGGAGAATATGATATGTGAAGAGGTAGCACTAGACATTTTTCGCAATATTCTAAATTTTTCAGAATTTGCTTAAAATTTCGACTTTTCATTAGGAGAATATGATGCGTCAAGATGTAGCACTAGGCATTTTTCGCAGTATTCAAAATTTTAGAGAATTTGCTTAAAATTTCGACTTTTCATTAGGAGAATATGATGTGTCAAGAGGTAGCATTAGGCATTTTTCGCAGTATTCAAAATTTTAGAGAATTTGCTTAAAATTTCGACTTTTTATTAGGAGAATATCATGTGTGAAGAGGTAGCACTAGACATTTTTCGCAGTATTCAAAATTTTAGAGAATTTGCTTAAAATTTCGACTTTTCATTAGGAGAATATGATGTGTCAAGAGGTAGCACTAGGCATTTTTCGCAGTATTCAAAATTTTAGAGAATTTGCTTAAAATTTCGACTTTTCATTAGGAGAATATGATGTGTCAAGAGGTAGCACTAGGCATTTTTCGCAGTATTCTAAATTTTAGAGAATTTGCTTAAAATTTCGACTTTTCATTAGGAGAATATGATATGTGAAGAGGTAGCACTAGACATTTTTCGCAATATTCTAAATTTTTCAGAATTTGCTTAAAATTTCGACTTTTCATTAGGAGAATATGATATGTGAAGAGGTAGCACTAGACATTTTTCGCAGTATTCAAAATTTTAGAGAATTTGCTTAAAATTTCGACTTTTCATTAGGAGAATATGATGTGTGAAGAGGTAGCACTAGATATTTTTCGCAGTGTTCAAAATTTTACAGAATTTGCTTAAAATTTCGACTTTTTATTAGGAGAATATGATGTGTGAAGAGGTAGCACTAGGCATTTTTCGCAGTATTCTAAATTTTTCAGAATTTGCTTAAAATTTTGACTTTTCATTAGGAGAATATGATATGTGAAGAGGTAGCACTAGACATTTTTCGGAGTATTCAAAATTTTAGAGAATTTGCTTGAAATTTCGACTTTTCATTAGGAGAATATGATATGTGAAGAGGTAGCACTAGACATTTTTCGCAATATTCTAAATTTTTCAGAATTTGCTTAAAATTTCGACTTTTCATTAGGAGAATATGATGCGTCAAGAGGTAGCACTAGATATTTTTCGCAGTGTTCAAAGTTTTACAGAATTTGCTTAAAATTTCGACTTTTCATTAGGAGAATATGATGTGTGAAGAGGTAGCACTAGACATTTTTCGCAGTATTCAAAATTTTAGAGAATTTGCTTAAAATTTCGACTTTTCATTAGGAGAATATGATGTGTCAAGAGGTAGCACTAGGCATTTTTCGCAGTATTCAAAATTTTAGAGAATTTGCTTAAAATTTCGACTTTTCATTAGGAGAATATGATGTGTCAAGAGGTAGCATTAGGCATTTTTCGCAGTATTCAAAATTTTAGAGAATTTGCTTAAAATTTTGACTTTTCATTAGGAGAATATGATGTGTGAAGAGGTAGCACTAGACATTTTTCGCAGTATTCAAAATTTCACAGATTTTGCTTAAAATTTTGACTTTTCATTAGGAGAATATGATGTGTGAAGAGGTAGCACTAGACATTTTTCGCAGTATTCAAAATTTTAGAGAATTTGCTTAAAATTTCGACTTTTCATTAGGAGAATATGATGTGTCAAGAGGTAGCACTAGATATTTTTCGCAGTGTTCAAAGTTTTACAGAATTTGCTTAAAATTGCGACTTTTCATTAGGAGAATATGATGTGTGAAGAGGTAGCACTAGGCATTTTTCGCAGTATTCAAAATTTTAGAGAATTTGCTTAAAATTTTGACTTTTCATTAGGAGAATATGATATGTGAAGAGGTAGCACTAGACATTTTTCGCAGTATTCAAAATTTTAGAGAATTTGCTTAAAATTTCGACTTTTCATTAGGAGAATATGATGTGTGAAGAGGTAGCACTAGATATTTTTCGCAGTGTTCAAAATTTTACAGAATTTGCTTAAAATTTCGACTTTTCATTAGGAGAATATGATGTGTGAAGAGGTAGCACTAGGCATTTTTCGCAGTATTCTAAATTTTTCAGAATTTGCTTAAAATTTTGACTTTTCATTAGGAGAATATGATCTGTGAAGAGGTAACACTAGACATTTTTCGGAGTATTCAAAATTTTAGAGAATTTGCTTGAAATTTCGACTTTTCATTAGGAGAATATGATATGTGAAGAGGTAGCACTAGACATTTTTCGCAATATTCTAAATTTTTCAGAATTTGCTTAAAATTTCGACTTTTCATTAGGAAAATATGATGCGTCAAGAGGTAGCACTAGATATTTTTCGCAGTGTTCAAAATTTTACAGAATTTGCTTAAAATTTCGACTTTTCATTAGGAGAATATGATGTGTGAAGAGGTAGCACTAGGCATTTTTCGCAGTATTCTAAATTTTTCAGAATTTGCTTAAAATTTTGACTTTTCATTAGGAGAATATGATGTGTCAAGAGGCAGCACTAGGCATTTTTCGCAGTATTCAAAATTTTAGAGAATTTGCTTAAAATTTCGACTTTTCATTAGGAGAATATGATGTGTGAAGAGGTAGCACTAGATATTTTTCGCAGTATTCAAAATTTTACAGAATTTGCTTAAAATTTCGACTTTTCATTAGGAGAATATGATGTGTGAAGAGGTAGCATTAGGCATTTTTCGCAGTATTCTAAATTTTTCAGAATTTGCTTAAAATTTTGACTTTTCATTAGGAGAATATGATATGTGAAGAGGTAGCACTAGGCATTTTTCGCAGTATTCAAAATTTTACAGAATTTGCTTAAACTTTCGACTTTTCATTAGGAGAATATGATGTGTGAAGAGGTAGCACTAGGCATTTTTCGCAGTATTCAAAATTTTAGAGAATTTGCTTAAAATTTTGTCTTTTCATTAGGAGAATATGATATGTGAAGAGGTAGCACTAGACATTTTTCGGAGTATTCAAAATTTTAGAGAATTTGCTTGAAATTTCGACTTTTCATTAGGAGAATATGATGTGTGAAGAGGTAGCACTAGATACTTTTCGCAGTGTTCAAAGTTTTACAGAATTTGCTTAAAATTTCGACTTTTCATTAGGAGAATATGATATGTGAAGAGGTAGCACTAGACATTTTTCGCAGTATTCTAAATTTTTCAGAATTTGCTTAAAATTTCGACTTTTCATTAGGAGAATATGATGCGTCAAGAGGTAGCACTAGATATTTTTCGCAGTGTTCAAAGTTTTACAGAATTTGCTTAAAATTTTGACTTTTCATTAGGAGAATATGATATGTGAAGAGGTAGCACTAGACATTATTCGGAGTATTCAAAATTTTAGAGAATTTGCTTGAAATTTCGACTTTTCATTAGGAGAATATGATATGTGAAGAGGTAGCACTAGACATTTTTCGCAGTATTCTAAATTTTTCAGAATTTGCTTAAAATTTCGACTTTTCATTAGGAGAATATGATGCGTCAAGAGGTAGCACTAGATATTTTTCGCAGTGTTCAAAGTTTTACAGAATTTGCTTAAAATTTCGACTTTTTATTAGGAGAATATGATGTGTGAAGAGGTAGCATTAGGCATTTTTCGCAGTATTCAAAATTTCAGAGAATTTGCTTAAAATTTCGACTTTTCATTAGGAGAATATGATGTGTGAAGAGGTAGCACTAGGCATTTTTCGCAGTATTCTAAATTTTAGAGAATTTGCTTGAAATTTCGACTTTTCATTAGGAGAATATGATATGTGAAGAGGTAGCACTAGACATTTTTCGCAATATTCTAAATTTTTCAGAATTTGCTTAAAATTTCGACTTTTCATTAGGAGAATATGATGCGTCAAGAGGTAGCACTAGATATTTTTCGCAGTGTTCAAAGTTTTACAGAATTTGCTTAAAATTTCGACTTTTCATTAGGAGAACATGATGTGTGAAGAGGTAGCACTAGACATTTTTCGCAGTATTCAAAATTTTAGAGAATTTGCTTAAAATTTCGACTTTTCATTAGGAGAATATGATGTGTCAAGAGGTAGCACTAGATATTTTTCGCAGTGTTCAAAATTTTACAGAATTTGCTTAAAATTTCGACTTTTCATTAGGAGAATATGATGTGTGAAGAGGTAGCACTAGGCATTTTTCGCAGTATTCTAAATTTTTCAGAATTTGCTTAAAATTTTGACTTTTCATTAGGAGAATATGATGTGTCAAGAGGCAGCACTAGGCATTTTTCGCAGTATTCAAAATTTTAGAGAATTTGCTTAAAATTTCGACTTTTCATTAGGAGAATATGATGTGTGAAGAGGTAGCACTAGATATTTTTCGCAGTATTCAAAATTTTACAGAATTTGCTTAAAATTTCGACTTTTCATTAGGAGAATATGATGTGTGAAGAGGTAGCATTAGGCATTTTTCGCAGTATTCTAAATTTTTCAGAATTTGCTTAAAATTTTGACTTTTCATTAGGAGAATATGATATGTGAAGAGGTAGCACTAGGCATTTTTCGCAGTATTCAAAATTTTACAGAATTTGCTTAAACTTTCGACTTTTCATTAGGAGAATATGATGTGTGAAGAGGTAGCACTAGGCATTTTTCGCAGTATTCAAAATTTTAGAGAATTTGCTTAAAATTTTGTCTTTTCATTAGGAGAATATGATATGTGAAGAGGTAGCACTAGACATTTTTCGGAGTATTCAAAATTTTAGAGAATTTGCTTGAAATTTCGACTTTTCATTAGGAGAATATGATGTGTGAAGAGGTAGCACTAGATACTTTTCGCAGTGTTCAAAGTTTTACAGAATTTGCTTAAAATTTCGACTTTTCATTAGGAGAATATGATATGTGAAGAGGTAGCACTAGACATTTTTCGCAGTATACAAAATTTTAGAGAATTTGCTTAAAATTTCGACTTTTCATTAGGAGAATATGATGTGTCAAGAGGTAGCACTAGACATTTTTCGCAGTATTCAAAATTTTGCAGAATTTGCTTAAAATTTCGTCTTTTCATTAGGAGAATATGATATGTGAAGAGGTGGCACCAGAAATTTTTTTGTCTTTTCTAGGTTATGTATTTTTATTTTATTTTATCTACTTATGTTATTATTTTATTTACTTACCTTATACTTACCTTTACTTACCTGTTGCAGCTACTATTTCTTTAGTTTTTGAGTTTGTTTTTTTCAACAGTTTACTTAATTCTAATTATACTTACGTTTTATATTTACTTGTTAGCTTAATACTCGATATCCTTTCGCAGTTCTGAATGAAAAATTGTAATTCTGGATTTATGTATGTGTCTTGTACTTCATAATTTTTTATCTAAAATCCTCTTTCTTTAGTAATATTAAAAAATATTTTAATAATATATGAAGTAATTGTCTCCATTATAATATTATTAATTTTTTTAAATATATAGTTACATAAAGAAGTTATGGATATCAATTTCTTTTTTTTAAATGATGTCTCAGGTATTTTTAAACATAGCAATGTATCTCCTTATTTTCTGTAAAAAAAATTTTATTATGTAATTTAAAAAATTTATTAATTTACGTTTAATAATAACGTTTAATAATAGTTAAATATTTTCTTGTTAATTAAATGTATAAATAAACGAAATTAATCATTTTTCATTCATTGATTAAGAAAATATTTATATTATAAGTGGTAATAATTTTTTATAAAGAATAATAAAATTGCATCTATTTATGCATTAAGAAATGTGTGATTCTATTTAAAAAATCAAACTTGTTTTTTAAATTTAATTTTTTAACTTCATATAATATATCTATATCTGCAATATTGTAGAAGATTCAAAAAATAATAATAGATTTATATTTTTATATAAAATTTTATTCAAAATATTCTTCTTCGAAATTAATTGTTTTTTATTTTCATAGCTACATTCATAAGTATATCGATCCATTCCGCGGTTTTAACAAAACATAATTAAAACCGATGAAATAGTGGAGATATAAATACACTTTTTTCTAATGAAATATCAAGATATATATTAGAGAGAGAGAAAAACAAATAAAGTTTATATTCTCTTTTACATACCATGTCAACGTATAACAAGAAAAACCATTCTCCAACCCATACAAGCAAAGTAATTTGAATATAAAAGGGTTAAGTGTCCCATTGAACGTGCAGCGAATAACAAGTCTACTCACCACGACCCGAATATCTTCGCAAAAGAAGATTACTCTTTGAAACGTCGAAACGATAAAATACATATTGAACCGATTAAAAATATGAAATTATTAAAAGATACGAGGCGAAATAAAATTTTTCGAATGAAATATCGAAAATGTCTACGATGAAACGAGGAGAAACATTAAATTTATCTATTATATACTTTCCGTGTGAACATTAGAGGGGTGAAGAGAGATATATCGTTACAACTGTGAACAATGAATATCATCCAGAGAGGCTAATCCGATTTTAATACTCTTGAAAGGTTAAACTTCGGGGCCAGCCATAAAATCGCCTCCCTTTCGCCCGTTCGATATCCAGCCCAATGACAATTTAATAAATCCTTTATTGTAGCGTTACGAGCGACCAGCTACCAGAAGAGAAAGTCACAAAGCGTAATCGAATCAGAATTTTATGACTCATCGCTTGTTCAATTGTATTATTCCGTGGAACGTTCGGTAATAAACAGAAGGTACAAATTGCTTGTTATTGTTCTCGTGAGGTTGGCTCCACAACGCTGTTCGCGAGTATTTCGTGAACTATATTGGTAAAGCGAAATGAATGGTTTTGTGAACAACGAGCAACGTTGTTATTGGCCACTGAACAGTGTTCGCTTAATGAATACGCCTTAATGTTTAACGAACGCAAGTTACATGAAAAACAGACTAAAAATATACTCATCTTTACGAAGAAGTCTCTCAACATGATATAATACTTAATTAATAGATTGTTGGATGCATAAAATTACATCCTCTTTCTTCACTTTAATATTTCTCGGGTAAAAGATTTTATGAAAGTAGTGGAACGAAGAAGAAAGAGGTTTTCAAGTTCTTTAGCTCGATTTCGCCTTTTTGTTTCTTTTTCGACGAAGTTCAGCTTGAATCACGAAAGTGTTTTATTAAGGCAGATTTATTATTATTCCAGAACACGGCCTTATTTCCAAGGGTGAATTCTATCTGTTCGCAAAGTTCAGTAAAATTTTCTTTTTTTTTCTTTTTTATTTATTTATTTTTTATTTTACGCCGCGGGGAGTTAGGTTTCTCGACTTATCAAGTTTATGCAAAGTCGTATAACCCGTTTTAGAGAACGAAACAACTTACACCCATATAAATAGATTTTCGATTTTTTATATTTCTAAAGTTTGTAAAAATTTTTAATGTATTTTTTTTTTTCGATCTTTCTATTTCTTTAAACATAGTTTCAAATATGGTAAATTTTTTTAAAATTGATAATCGATATGTTTTAAAGATATTACGAAAAAGTGTTTTGTAAAATAATATTATAAAAATTCTGATATTGTATTATTGCATTGTAATGTATCAACATTATATTATTACATTGTAAAATATTGTAAAATCTTTCTGTACATATTTATTTTGTAAAACATATAAAAATGTGAGAAATAAATAAATTAATAAAAAAATCTTTTAATTTTTAATTCGAACCTGTATATTTAAAATCATCCAATGGAATGGTATTTTAGAAATTTTAATAAATCTTTTTAAAAAAAAGTCTACCAATTATTATTTACCAATAAACTTTTCAAGAGTATTTTTATCGATCAGAGGAATTACGTCTTTTTACGAGTGTTATTCGTTCTTTCCCCGTCTAATTCTTGTTTGATTACATTAAATGAGGGAATAAATATATTTTATTGCGGCTCTTGGACACAAAAACGTTTCGAGGAGTGTATCGATCCTATTCAGAACCCAATTCTTCAAGGTAATTCACTACAAAGTCCGGATTTAATTTCTCGAACATAACCTCAACGTAAGCTTTACCCGATATTAAATACTTTTTCTTTCAGTTTTTTTTTTTTTTTTCGCGCAACGCAATATAACCTGCATGAATCGATCAAAGGTTTAATAACTCTTCCCTCCGGCTATATATTTTTAGCCCAATGAGATTGTAATTTGAAAAATAGTCAAGTGTGTGTTGGATACAACTAAATAGTTCGATCAACGTGAATAAATAATATCTGTGCATCAATTTTGTTACATCAATATTGATTTTATTAGATAGTTTCAATTTATTAATTTATCAAATTGAATTCTATATTTTTCTCTATGAATATTGCCATCAGTGTATTCAGTCATTTCGGATATTGTATTTTTTCCTTTTATTTTTCTATCATCAAAAAATCAATATCCTCCAATCAAAAATCTTTCCATGCTTTTTTGATGTTGCGTTGAATTTGTGTGAATAAACATAAAAAAAAAAAAATAATAATAATAATAATAATTATTAAAAAAGCTTGTACTAACTTGAGAAGATAGAAAAGGAAGGGAAAAGTAACAAAAGAAATTTGATACGCAAAAAATTCAAAAAAATTTATAAACGTATAAATATATTGATATAAATTCGCGAATAAAGATTAATTAATAAAACGGACAGCAAATTTAATCGAACGAAATTCAATTATGCGATAAGGATTGTTAAAATAGACGCTATTTCGTAATAAATCAATTTTATTAGATTTAAAAGGGACTCGAATTGATCGAAATAATACTCATGGAGTAATTTAATAATTCAATTTTCGATTACATTAATTAATTCCTTTATCCCATTTTACGCCCTTCATATTTTTGAAGTTTTATTCCTTGATAACATTTACTCTTTCAGTTTCTACGTATATTTATTGCTCTTTTGATTTTTCTTTTATTAAATCAATTTCATAAGTGGCGGATAACAAAATGAGATTATGGCGTTTAATAAAGCAAAGTTTGCTTGGAAACTTTACAGACGTTTATTCTTTCATCGATCAGCTCTGTTCGAGAGGGAGAGCAAAGATGAAGAGAATGCAGTGATTTAATAAAGCCTGCAGGTGGACGAGCAAATAAAGATGTATGGACGTAAATCTTCTTTGTTAAATCTAATCTGATGCAGCTAAACGATTAACCTTTGATCTTATTTATATACCGAAATATCTTCACGATGTTCAAAGTCATCTCCAATTATCAATATATGTCTGTATAAACGAAGAATTTCATCTTTCGCAATTAATGCCGAGCTATGCGATGAAATTTACGAAATATTTATAAGGATACATATATAATTATGAAATATATCGCATTTACGGAATTATAATATATTTGTATCTATGAAATTTATATTTATGAAATATTTGAAATTTATTTATTTCGTTTTATCCTTTCCCTGCGTGCGGATGAAAATATTAAATTTCCCCCCCATCCTTGCAAATTTATAATACATTTTACTTACCATAACTTTTACGATACCAAGGAAATATCGCAAAAATGAAGGGAATATTTTTAAATAAACGATAAAATGTTTTCATATTTTCTTGTCGTTATTTTCGTTTCGCCAAAACCTACGTGCACAAGATGTTAATGTATCATGATGCTAACGTTCCATTATACAGGATTAAGATAATAATATGAGCATCAAACTGTCTAGTTATATCGATCTCTGCCTCTCTCTTTGCTGAATCGAGTTTATTTCTGAATAAATATTATTATACAGTTTATTTCAAAATAGTTTATATATATATATTTCGAAGGAAGATAGGAATTTGGTATTTCTTCGTGTAAAAAAAATTCGAAATAGATTTCAATTAATTTTGAATGCGTGTACACTTACACACAACCTCGCGTTTTATCACTTGCCTTTATCACTGCGGTATTCGCATTGCTGTCTGGATTTATCACATTACGTAGCAAAGGATGACAAATGAGAGAGAAATATATTTTCCAAGTAAATTAAATTCTTTCCGCGAATTGAATTACCAAAAAATATAAAAATTGAAACTTTGCGTTGAACAACTTGAAAATTAATATATGATTTTTCACGAGAATAAAAAATAATTATTCGGCTGAAAAATTTGTTACCTGAAAATGTAATTTTATTCTCAAATATATTTTATCATATCCGATGTGTCCAAATATTTATTCAAGTATAATTCAATTAGATATTAATTTATTCAAACATGAAATTTCGTATGAAAAAAAAAAATATTTTCGATTTACTTTTCTATGTAAATTTACTCCCTTTGAATACCATCACTTCGGAAACACCCTGTATAGATCACGTCGAAAGCGCTCATGCCGATCTTTCCTTATAGAGGAAAGAGGAAACTTTATAAGTTCCATAAATATTTAACAGACGAAACGTAACTGACGGAACCGTGGAATTTTAAGTACGGTTTATCAGATAAAGCTCAGATGTGTATACATATTTTTCTCTCTCTTCTTTTTTTCTTTCTTTTCTTTTTTCTTTTTTTTTTTTTTTTTTAAGGGAAAAAGAGATTAAATGGCTTATCGATTTGACCCGTCTGCCCTTTAATTCGTTGCAGCTCATTCATAATATGTGTACATTCGAGTCTTTATAATAGAGATTGGCCATCGATTCGACATTTGGTTCATTGGCATTGCTCTTAGTAACGCGTAATCAATGTAACGATCAATCATAAACACAACAGTAACTCGTCTTTATTTTCATAAATTAAAATTTCGAATTTATTAGGTATAATGAGTTATTGAGAAAAGGTGAATAAAATAGTTTTAGAAAGCAATTTGATATTACAAATGTCGAAATATTGATTAAAAAAAAAATTTTATACACGTAGGAAGTATCGTATGAATATTAATTACGCATAATATTAATTACATTTTGGTATTATTTATCGAATGTGCACGAATATTTTCAAAGTCCGAAGTTTTTCATTTAAATCGAACAAGTATGACATCTATGAATAAATTGCGAACTATTGTTCGAGGTAAGAGCACTATATAACATAATGTTGAATAACGAAGCATTATCGTGTATCTTGAACTCATAAAATCTATTTACACGTTAAATATGTATTCGTATTTCAAAATGAAGAAATATGTACATATACTTTACGAGCGATAATGAAATATTACGAGACTATTTGAAATAACGATGGGTAAAATATTTTTCTCCGGTTAAATTTCATATATGCACGTTCGCGAATTATAATTTCATAATGTTGGAAAAAATTGAAAGAAAAATCCATTAATGAAAAATATAAAGGCTAAAAATGAAATATGTATATTTTTTTTATATTTAAATTTAAAAAATATGAAAATTTTTTATCACGGTATTTAATATATCTCTTTGTTATTGTTCAGTTAACATGCTTCTCGATTTCGAAAACATTACACCGGAGCTTACATGCTTCTTTACATGCTACTCGAACCTACCGACTGCGTACACATCGATCAAAAATTTTCTAGCGACACGTTGATAAACCTTCAAAAAAAAAGAAATGCGTTTCAAAAAATATCCGATATACATTAGCATTTTATATTTGTATGAAACGCGATAACGTCAAAGTAAAAAAAAAAACGATGTAATGTAAGATTACATCTCATTAGTGCAATTAGTAGACATGAAATAACAGCGCTTGAATATGGTAATAAAATGATGAATACGATGAGGTTAACGATAGACAGTCGGTAAGAAAGAGGGGACAGCGGAGAGAAAGAGAGAACGGAGGAAGAGTGGAGAAAGAAGAGGGAATTAGTAACGTCAATAATAATAGTTGCCGCGTAACGAGGCCAAGAAGGAAATACAGGATCGTAGGACAAACCAATCGAGCAACTTTTGTACGACACTGTACTCGCCGAGTGGTAGCTATCATACACACGATTCCATCATATACAATTCGCGTCTGAGCCTCGGCCACGACCAACCGCGCATTATAAATAACTTTCAGTATCGTGATGTGTATCCACTTGAAACTGCACACAACGTAGTCCACGTAGTCCATGCTTCAACAAATTATGAATTCCTTATGAAAATATATCTGTACATTTGGATGAAACGAAAAAGTTAAAATTAAAATAATTATTTTTAAAAAAAAAAAAAAAAAAAAAGATTTGATTCTAATTTTACTGATCGAAGCGTATTGAAGTGAATTTCAACAAAATAAATTTTTAAAATTTAAAAAATAAATTAAAATTTATGGATTTTTAATTTTGGATTCTTTCTTTCTACATTATATATTTATATATTTTATATTTATTACAATTATTATAATTTTTATATTAATTATATTTTTTTATTAACATAATATTAAAATTTAGTTTAAGACAAGTATTATTGATCAAATTTAAAATTTAACACAATGATATTATAAATATTTGCTCTGTTTTATTTATTTAAATACAATTTTATTTTATACAATTTGATGTGAATTATTAATGAAATGGAAACGAAAATGTATAAAATATTTAAAAAATATCCAACAATATATTATTATAATATATCAATATTATTATATTATTATAATATAATATATTCTAAAAATTTCTTTTTATCGTGAAAATACGATTACCTATAATAATATTATATCTAAATGATCATTAATTATTTCTGAAGTTGATTATCTACATCCGACTATAAATACTGATAAAACATACAGAGTGTATCACGTAACGGTATCCTCTTCAAATAATCTATAAGAAAATGCTGACATATAAAATTAATTAGTTTTTAGTAGCGCATAAATTATAGCGATAATATTTTTAAAATGTTTCTCTTGTTGAAAATGTATTTCAAAACATGGATTAATGCTCGAAGGAATATATATATTTTCCAATTAAACAACGAATTAAAAAAAAAAAAAATCTCATTTTTTTTTCAAATACGAAAGAAATATTAATGAAAAAAAGAATTAAGATAATAAAAAAACTATATAACAAAGTTTACGTATCAAATGTGTTTAATGGATTTATTTGATGACGTTCAAAAATGTTAGTTACCGTTATGCGATACGTATACATCCTGTACTATATGATTTGTCTATTCATGGTCTATTCATGGCTCCCCCTTCGAAACTTTACGTTATACTTCGTTCGAGAAATCTTTGTAGCTTTATTTATGAATATAGTACGCGTCACGGGTAAATATTATACATAACGAACAGCTGTACATAGAGAAAATTATGCGACTGCATTACAGCGAATCGAATCACTCGCGTAATTTCAAATGATAATAATGTTCTCGAGAAATTCCGATCCCACGGCAACCCCCACCTCTCCTCCCCACCCCGACTGTTATCTCCATCCTTCTCTCTTTTCTTCTTCTTCTTCTTCTTCTTCTTCTTCTTCTTCTTCCGTCCCTACTTCCACCAATGTTTTTATGCGCATGGAACACAAACAAATATACTACTATGTGTATAAGAAACACAACGACGGTAAATCGGCAAGCAAAGTGACAGCATAAGCTGAATGGAATTCTGGTAATTAAATGGATCTCTGAATGAACGACGATAGGCTATTCGGTGACCCGAGATAACCCCGGGAAGATAATGAAATTCTTCGATCCATAGCTCTATTTGTTCCTGTTTGCTTGCTTGAGATTATTAATGCGTTCGTAGAGTTTTACAGGGACTCAGCTCCATGTGTTGAATTCAATACGCTCACCGCTCGTTCTTGCTTGTTAATCTTTTCCGCTTTAAGGAACAGACAGTGTATACGTATGCGTGCACATATGGTGGGGTGTGCGCGCGCGCGCATATTTCTACTCGAAGAAGCTCTAGTACAGTATCGTCTAAAAGTTGACGATGGTTTTCAATGTTCGAGAAACTTACAATTACTATATATATATATATATATATTATCGTATCACGTTTTATGTATATTACTCGTGTATTTCAAGGGGACGAAATATATATATATATGTATCATGATTTATGATATATGATTAATCTTGCAAGATGAAAAAATCCAATTATAGAATTATTAAATTAAAAATAAAAATAAGAAATATAATGTATGAAACTATTAAATTTTGTTATTTTTCCTTTCGTCTTTTATTTTTTTCACGTTTTCGATTATCTATCTAATGTACACATGATACTTTATCACGCGTGAATGCCATGTATTAATTAATTAAAACTCTATGCGTCATATATCGTATGAAACAACGCGAGATTATTCGAGATCTACAGTCTGAATTTCAAGTAAACGCTTCTCGTATATTGGTTTAGTGGAATTAGAGTTTAAATGACTTTAAACACTTGAGATGCCGATGTGACTTGTTCCATATTTGCTTAGTACGTTTATCTAACGTTAAATATTTAAACGTTTGAAAAGTTGAAATATCATAATTTAACAAAGTTGATAATATGAAAATTTGAAAATTCAGAAATTCTTGAAAATTGAAAAAGATTTGAAAACTCGAAGGTTTAATGATGAAATGGATTTGAAAATTTGGAGATACATAAATTTTTAAATTTAAACATTGAAAATTCAAAAATCTTTTCGAAAATTAAAAAATTTGAAAATTTTTGTAAATCATCAAAATTTATAAAAATCACGAGCCGAGAATTGTTGAATAGAAAATTTTGTGGAGAAATGGTCGAAATTTCCAAATAATAATAAGAAGCAAAATTAAAAAAGGAGAAATTCTTTCAGATTGATGCTAAACAATAACCATTTGCCTGAAGTCTTTTTTTCCTATCTTTAATACGGTTGATGTTTTTCTTCGCAACATTTTCAGCTACGTAGCAGCTGAGTCAGCCAAAGAATGATTGCACCAGCTGTACAACCGACACGAAAGCGCATCGCTAATTAATTATTTTCCTCCGGATAATAAAGGGCTACTGGCCTGTTTCTTTATAAATTAAGCGTCTCCCCCCCCCCCCACCCCTAGATTATAGTACGTTACACGTTGAAATAAATTTTAATAGCCATCTATAAAATTCTGATTAATTTGGAGAATTTACACCCACATAATAAACATAATGAAGAATAATTATCGTGCTTTATTTTTTCCCATAATTCCCACAATTTTTAAAAAACTTCTCTTTCATCTCTTTATGATTCTCATCTTTTATTTCTTTGTTTTTTTTTTTTTTCAATCAATAACAAAATTTATTTCAACTTTTTGCTCGTACATTTACTACTTCGTGTCTTTTTTCACCCGAATTTATAAAGAATATTAAAGAAGATACAAGATACATTACACATATAATATTTACATTACATGACGTGCAACTACGTATCATCGTCGTTTCGTCATTCTTGGATATAATTATTGCCCGTGTTAAAAGCAACTTGGTAGGTAAGGAAGGCTGCGACATCACTGAATAGTGATGAACATAAAAATATTCAATTGCTTTGCTGAAACCAGAGATATAGCCAGAGATTAGGAGGAACCGTGTTGATTCAATGGTGATACAAGATTGTTGTTGATTTATTGTTCAATAAATAATCGACAACAAATGTTAACTACTTGAAAATAGCGCCTTCTAGATCTACTAATATATTTAATACTCCCGTCATTATAACGTTTACTTAATGAGTAATTACATTAATAATACGGACGATAATAATAGCACATGAGCAATATGGTATACTCTTCGGGTAACGAAAGAGTTTCAAAATATATTAACCGCAATAAAATTGCGCTGCAATCGCGAAATTATTTATTATCGTTGAAGTATCATACAACCACCATTTCTTATTCCCACGCAGAATGTATTTTAGAACTTGAATCTTATGTTCTCCTTTTTCTTACCACTACACCATTCTGCAGAATATTGAATTTTTTTTACAACCAACCATGTTATGACTCAGTGATGAGAATACAGCGACTCAAATAGTATAAAATATACAATGGAATATTCCGTATACATCTCGATAAAATTGAAGGTTCAAAAATTGTTAAAGGATCTTGAAATCCTTTCGCGATCACATTTTGCTTTACGTGTCGTTATTTAATTTAAATTAATTATTATTTTGAATTTCTTTTTTTACGTATCTCCGTTTTATTCATTTTATACATAACATAAAATAAATTTACGAGACTTGAAATTAAAAGTAGATTCTGCAATAAATATTACGGAATATAAGACAAAATTATTAATGCACAATATATTCTTATTTTATCTCAACGAGAAACAAAAAAAAAAAAAAAAAAAAAAAGAAGAAGGAAAAAAAAAAAACAAAAAAAATACAAAAAGTAGAAAATCAAACATTTGCGAATGTCAGTTACATCTGCAAACAACGCGTGAACACTTCACAGCTGTCTGTTATAAACCGGTGTATCCACCTCTAAACACTTTTGCCCCTTTCCTGCTTTGATAAATATTTTCATACAAATGCTAAAAATTTATTGATTGGGAATGCCAACTGCATAGAAACGTAATAGTCATTTGTCTTTCTCTCATATAAAGCTCAATACATATTTTTTGTCAAAGTTCAATCTATATCTATCGAAGCTTAAAAAAGTCAAATCCTTTTGAATTTTAATATATCATACGTACTCTTTTAAACGTAAAACACAAAAATATTTCTTTCATTACTTTTTATAATAATTATTATATTACGCGAAGTAATTATCGACCATAAGAAATATTATCTTCCTATATATATAATGTAAGATGTAACTTTAAAAAAAAAAAAAAAAAGTCAAGCACCTATCAATACTTATATAAGAATATAATTTTAAGTTAACGATAATTGTAAATGATTATTGTACTTTAATCATGTTCTACCTTATATCCTATTACCGCTTATGACTTGTAGGTTCATAAATATTTACAGCAAGCTTGGAGTTTAAATTTATAACGTTCGAGTAAACACGAACGCACGTCGCAAGAAAAGACGAGCGCGCGCGCGCGCACGACCACCCATGTGACGAGATGGTTGGAAGGTCGAAAACGTTCCAACGTTTTTCTCTATTGCTCATAAACCAAGTTCGACTAAATTAACTAATTTCAGTCCCGACACAATATCGTTTCGATATTCGTCATTCCCCCAAGTCTGTTAATATTCCAGTTACTTGAAAAGCGCAGTAGCCCGATCAAAAATTCATGAGAAAGTGCAGGTCGAATGGGCAGTAGCCGAACTAAGACGCTCGGAGGCCAAACTAAGTATTCATTAAGCGTGCAATAATTCGTACTCGCAACGATGAACACAGCGCGTTCATGATTTCGCTCGTATTCCCCGGTGTATATATTTCTAACTTTGATTTAATGAATTTATTTATACTTTTTTACTTACGAACACGCAAAAAGTTATTTAATTATGCCCCATCTGACATTATTGAATTGTTTAATTGATTGCATTGTTTAAAGGAAAAAAAAATTATTAACGAATAAAATAAAATATTTTAATTTGATTCTTTTCCAGTTGTGACTGAAAAATTTTAATTATTCTTTTATTTAAAAAAAAAATATCTCAAAACGTGAATACTCGTCACACCGCCGTTTAATGTGTGAAATATTGAAATGATTATAACAATTATTTCGTTTGTACTATTTTGATATTTTTAAATTCGTTGAAAAAAAAAAAAAGTTCATCTCTTTGAAATCGCATGAAATAATAACGTTATCAAAATACAAGCCGTTATTAAATTATAGTGAGAAATAACCGCTTTGGGCCTGAATAGCGAGGGTCACCTTTTTTCCTATTATTGTGAAACCCTCTCTGAGTACACCGGAGAATTATTGTCCGCAAAAGGAAGCGCAAGACCAAGCGTTCGGGGACAATAATTGTGCCGCACGGCAAACTGCCAAGGACGGTACATAGGCGGCTGCATCAGTGGCTGCATTCTCTAAACCTTTCTCCGTTTCTGTCATATCGTCACAAGAAAAGCAACAGATTTTCGAATAAGAAGATCGAAAGACGAAAAAGCAACATTGCACAATCTTGAATTTAATTCTTCCTCTGTGATCATTTCTTTTTTTAAATTCTTAGCCTTTGGAAAAATTCCAAAGATTTTTCGGGACAATATTTTCCCCTTCTCTCTTACGATATGATATAACTGAATTCAATAAAATGCACAGGAAATAGAACAATCGAAACAAAGAATAATGGTTTCTCGATTTATTAGTTACAAGATAAGAAGTATATTTTATTTTATTTCCTATTTGAAAACATCGCGTATGGATAAATTTTATCCAATGATAATTTCGATAAATTTTTAACGATTTTTTTATTATTATTAAATATTCTTATATAAATAAATGTTTCAAAATTTCGTAAAATATCTTCTAGCAATTATATAATTCTCTTTGAAGAATAATATTATTCAAGAGGAACTGTTCTCATTTAGATCTCGGTTTTCGCGCTTTTGGTAAACTTCAAAGTCGAGTAAAATCAAGGAATTAATTATTTTGAGAGCGTAACATGTTTGCATAAACGTTGTAACAAAAGATTTTTATAACGAAAATGATATTTTTCGTTTAAATAAGAAAAGAAATCAATCGTATATTTGGCATAGGTCGCAAGGAGCAATTTGTCAACTCGTAAAATCATAAATTTGTACGGATACACGATTTAATGATTTGCATAAAGCCACCGAAACGCAACGGTTCACTACGCCAATGGATTTAAACAGACTGCAGGCTCGCCTGTATCACCATTGGCGTATAACGTCCCACTAATCGCCGCTCTGTTTGTCAACGTAATACGTTATCTGGTTGATCGAATGATTTTCATAGGAAATAAGTTAACAATGTAATTAAAGTGTAACTGTATTACGATTATTTAGCCGTTTTAATGGTTTTATCTATCGTGGAATTCTATTTTACCTTTAATTTATTCTGTTAAAAAAAAAAAAAAAAAAAAAAACAAATTGATATCGAATTTGAATAACGTAATTATATATAGATTTTATCATATTTTATTATCGTATTTATAGACGATATTCTGATACATTTAATCTCGTTATAAATGAAAGAAAATTATTATCTATTTTGAAATAGGACAGAGATCGTTATGTTATTTTAAAATTGTAATTTAAGAATGAAATTTAAATGGAAAATGGTAATAATAATAAGAGTTAGCGTAGTTTAATTTAAAATAACGAAAAAAAGAGTAGCTCGGTCGACGGAAATATATGAATTTCTAAGTGGAATCTTTTTCGCGCAGAAAAATCGTTAAGTTGACGACTATGTAGAACTCATAAAGAGAAATGTACGATACGTATATGTTATGTATATTACGTGAATACTAAAGCCTTCGTACACTCGACGTTGCCTGTTTTAATTCAACGCGCCGATGATAAAGTTATTCAAGTAAGTTTTGCAAAAATGTATAAATATTTTCTTAAACAAAAGTACAAAGCGCGCGATAGTAACGGTGCATTTCATTAAAAATATATTTTCGAAGAAACGAATTCGGCCGAATGCGTGTATCTTTTATTTCTCAAGATAGATGAATTAATTAAAATTCTTCGTTAAATAGCAACTTCAAATATCTTTTTATTATTCAGTTGCCAGTATTATTTTATGAATTATTTTCAACGACCAGCTTTCATTATTCGTAAAATTCTCGTCCGCTATGGACTCCAATCTCGTTTACAAAGAAAGGAAGATCATCAAGCTCTCGGGAGCTCTTGAAGAGAAATTTATTTGAAAGGAGATTTTATTCGTTTCTTCTCATTATTCCCCCGTTTTCCTCTCTCTTTCTCTTTTTTATATATATATATATATATATTTTTTTTTTACCTCTCCCCTCCTACTTTTTCCCTTTTTAAATCTAAATTAAATTATGCGAGAAAAAATTTTGTTTCCCATTTTAATGCTGGTTGATAAACGTTTATCGGTATATAAGTTTTATTCGTCGATGAAATTGTCCTCCTGAGTTAGAATTATTATAAAGTCGAGAATTTCTATTAAATTTCTTTTTGAGCGAGGAAAAATTTAAGAATTTTACAATCGTGTTAAAAATCCGATAATAAATTCTTTCGTGATTAATTATTTTCTATTTATTATAATAACTAGCCCAAGCGCGATTCAAAAATTATATCTTGCACGACGTTATAAAAGAACCTTTATTAAAAAATAATTTTTCAGAAAAATAAAGAATTAAAAAATTTTCAAAAGTAACCAGAAGAAGATATTAGGTTTTCAAAGTCGAGATTATTCTAGAGATGATCAACATTATCGTATTATCATAATCCACAAATAAAATTTCTTTAATTCTCCCGAGAAGATTATATATAAAACAATTGAAATACTTTAAATCTTTAAATTAAAAATCACAATTTATTTTCAAACATAATAATGGTTTAATTTGAAATCAATAATAATCTAATCTAACTTGACCTAATTGAATATAAGAAAAACAAACGAATATCTAAAACTGTCGTATCAACGATCGATAACAAAAGATAATTTATTACATTTACATACACAGAAACAAAACAAATAGAGAGATTAATACTACTATAAAACTGATAATTAATCGATAACCGGATAAATTAAATATTCTTTAAGAATTTATAATTCCTGTTCAAGGTCCTATCACGGTTTTAGAAAAGGTTTACAACAAACTTAATTCTCCCGTCTGATGAAAAACAAAATAAGAGAAAAATGGAGAGGAGCGTCCCGAAAAGGACAATGTACCCGAAAGGTTAACGACGTTTCACGAATTTATCGGGCGAGAAATACTCTTTGAAGTCCATCGTAGGGAGGAAGTAATTAAGGAGAGCTAATAGTTAGCACGAATAATCGGCCCTAGACAAATAAACTTTTGCGAATGACGCGTTAACGAGTTTCTGACAATGGGCTCTGTGTGATTAGCCATGATTTTCGAGATGGAGTCAATGCCAGAGGGAAGATTCATATCTGAAGAAAGTGGCGCCGGAATCACGACCAACAACCCTTCGACCGCGAATTAAATAACGTCATTCAGTTCTTTGACGAGAATTAAATCCCCAATGGTTCTTTTCCAACGATTCGCAACGCCATCTATGGTCTAGTTTTTTAAAAACTCATCGTGTCGAGAAATGAAATTAATTTTTTCTTCTAACAATCTATCTCTTGATAATTTTGTCAAGATTAAAACGCTTGTGAAAAATTTGAAATTATTTTTCTTCTGTATGTATGTATCTAATTTTCTAATAATTTTATCATTAATATTTGACTTTAATAGTTGACAAATATTAATTTTTTCTACTTTGACTAATTTTATTAGATAACAAAATTTTATCATTTCCTTTGGAATTTTTATGCGGTGATTCCAAATTTTGTCTTTTTATTTTATAAAAAAAAAAAAAAAGAAAGAAAAAGAAAAAACTAATATAGGATACATGGGTTCGTATATCGTATATCATACCATAAAGGGTAAATCACGTGTACATTGTACCCTTTTATGAAGATAATTTAAAATTGATAGAAAAAAATGAATAAACAGGATGTAAAATTTTACCTTGACATTTTCATATTTCGATCCAAAGTATTCTTTTCCCCCCACAAATAACATACCTCTCACTTTTATTTAAATTTATAAACCACCCCCTCTCTTCCTCTATCTGTCTCTTCGTGTTCTCCATCTCTTATTAACGTAAAACTTTTTCCCGTTTATTCTCGGATAATTATCTAATTTCCTTCTGAACATTGTGGCAAATTTTCTCGTGAAAGCATTCTCTGATTACGCCAAGTAATATCTTTAATTTAATTCCTTTGGAATTAAATTTTTAATAGTTGGCATTAAGTAAATTGAATGAATGTTTCAGGTTAATAACATTCGGCCCGGTTGTTTTTTCGTTTCTGAATCTCGATCGTAAGTGGTCGTTTGCCGAGCACGAAACAGAAAAGAGTGTATTGGAATTTTTCACCGAGTAATTTTTCACCGCACTTACGGTATATTAAGCTTCTCAATGAAAAAAAAAAAAAAAAGAAAGAAAGATAAAAAGAATACCCCGGACGGGATTACGTTCATTTATACCACCACAATTTCTTTTTCCTGGGAAGAATCGAATTCTTTTAGCAAACAGAATTTTATCGGAGGAAAAAAAAATTGCAATTGCTCTCACTCCTTACGTCATGTTTTATTGGATCAATAAACACTAGATTATATTCGCTATGAGAAATGTTTCTTCGTAAAATCTTTAATCCCAAGGATTTCACAGGCAAGTCTCTTTGGTGTTGTTTAAAACGAAAAAGAAAAAGAGAGAAAAAAAAGAAAAGTTTATTAAAGTCATTAAACCTTTTAATGGAATTTCATAGTTATCAAAGAGTCGTGATTACTGAACGCAAAATATAATTTATGACGCTGACGCTTTGATCCTTTTTTCTCTCCCTCCTTCCCTCCCCCCTTTTTTTCTTTACAGTTTGAAATATAATTTAATTAAAAAGCGTTTCTCGTGTTTTATCTTTTGCATTTTATTTAATATACGCTGCTCCAGTTTGAACGTGAATTTTCTGAAGAGAAAGACAGACAGAGAGAGAGAGAGAGAGAGAGAGAGAGAGAGAGAGAGAGAGAGAGAGAGAGAGAGAGAGAGAGAGAGAGAGAGAGAGAGGAAGGGAGAAAAAAAACCTTGGCTTGTTATGTGTTGTGTGTATAAAAAAAAGATAAACTAGTTTCTCGAGTATTTCTCGTTTCTTAAAATTACTATAATAATATCGAAGTCCTTGAGAATTTCACGAGTACGAAGGCCAACGAGAAAAAAGATTCTATTTAAAAGATAAAAGATAATAATTTTTCTATTCGATTATTAAAATAACAGAATGAATAAATTGCCGAGGGAAAAAAAATATTCATTCGTTATTCCGTGGATAATTTTGATAATATCGAAAGAAAGAAAGAAATGAAAAATTTCATCGAGGGTGTCGAGGACAATACATGAATTTCAAATTTTCATATGTTTGCGAAACATATTAATTATGCACACATTCGGATTTGATTAAATAATTTTCGCCGGAATATTTCTCATGGTATTTCGAGTGATTCCGGCGAAATGCAAATATTTAACAGGAATGAATTGAATCGAATTTTAACGAACGGTGAATTAATTGAAACTGACAAACACAAACGTGGGAACGGCGAGAATATTCTTTTGACTAGACAGTTGGAAAAAAATAACGTAATTTCTTATTAATAGGCACGTTAACATTCATTAAACCGCATGGGAGTCAATGAAACACGCGCGCTTGTTCCAATCCACGAGCCCGCCATTATATCCGCTTCACATCTCCCATTAATTTTTTTTTAACATCTCTGAACAACTCTGCTTCTATACCTCTTAAAACTTTACGTTAACTCTCCTCTCTTTTTCGAAATTTATTTCATAAATAAGTAGAATACGGGGGATTTCAACTTAAGGAATCGAAATTCGATTCGAAAAGTGTCCCCGCTCTGAAAGGTACTCGCGAGCAAAAGAAAGCTTTACGTTATATTTTTGCTGGATGTACGGTTGCGCGAGATTATTATCGATCGAGGCCCCGGAGCTGAATTCCCAAATAACGCTGCTTTTGTTTTCCCTCGGCGACGAGGGCCCCGTATTAACTCGAATTTCCATCTTTCTCCTCCCTCTCCCGACCCTACCGCCTTGCCCGCCATTTTCAACCTTTCGAAACGATGTATCAAAAGAAATTCGAATCGATCTTTCGGTTATGATCGCAGAAATAACAACAACACAAATCATTTGATCCATTCACATTCCTCTAAACTTTTTAAATATTTAACTTAACTGCCGACTGACCTGAAAACAAAATTCCTCGCACTTTTTAAAAAAAAACATCATCGACTATGCTCGCAAATTAATTGTACCGTTAGGTCAATACGTTGGTTATACGTTTTAAGACGCTTTGTTAATTAACACCATCGTGAAACGTTTTAAAGATATTTTAAACTTAGCCAATAATACGTCCATATTTGTAAACCAGTAAGTGATTGCCGAGATAATTCGCACATTGGAGAATTAATCGTGGAATAAAAACGCATAAATTTCGAATGAACGATAAGACCTTCGAACAAGATAGAGAGAAATAAAAGGGGGAAATAAAAGATGTACAAGTACGTTGGCAAATAAGGATAATCAAGATTGTTGGAGTAATAAAAAAAAAAAAAAAAAAAAAATATGGGCCGAATCAGCGACGAGTATTATGACTAATCGTACCGTGAATAAGAATGTGGCGTCACTATCATCGGGTTTCAACGTTATCCAGTTCTTTTCTCCTCGACAAAAAGTTAATCCTTCGTTGCGTAATACAAATCGTTGAATCTCATTGCTCTATTAATTTTTTTTTTTTCTTTTTTGTCAATATTCTAATAAGAACTATATTCTATTCAAATAGAATTTTCTTGTCCGATAAAATACATTATATTATTGCGATAAATATTTAATTTCTAATACGAGCATATCGATTCGAATAGAAATGATATAAAGATAACATCCGGCATAAAGCGTCATATTAAATCGTGCTAGCTTAGAATTAGTACAATATTGTTCGAATAGATGGCCACAAATCTACTCGCTTAAATGGCCATGAACTACTCCTACCACTTCCTAATACTCCTGTTGTTGGCTCGAGGCAAGTATTATCTATGATCCGCATCGATCATGATTCAACTATTATTGAATTACCAGAAAATAGAAAGAGTAAAATTTTTTTTTATGCTTCATTCGAATATATTTTTTTTGAAAATGAAGACTTTGTTTCTCATCTTTGTCATTGAGGGATGCACGCTAGAGTGAGCAGGTGTCAAATTACATCGGCCAATTCATGGAAATATGTCTCTCCAGATATATGGCCACGATAGGTCTTGAATGGTTGCCGCCATATATCTACCATATTATATTCTCAAAAGTTGGAACTATATTTTGTTATATCTTACTTTAATTTTTTACAATCGACTTTTAAATCTCGTCCAAGACAATTTATAATTGTTTATTAATTGTCATTTCGAATTCTTGCCTTGCACAGGATTTTACAATATTATTTCTCGCTTTATGTAGCGAAAAGGTTAAATCATCCGGATGAATTGAACTTGTCCGTCGGAGAATTCGAGTCTAAAGATTTCTGACTACGTAAAGAAAAAGAGAGAATGAAAGAGGGAAAAATGTAGCAAGTAACCGAAGGAAAAGGAACTGGGTTTAAGAGCTTTTGCCATTGGACGGATCCAGCTTGTTTTCAAAAGACACACTCGCTACGGGTAACCCCTCTGAATACCAATTAACGTGAATTACGTGGGTACATGGAATTCGAGACCGTACTTTATCTCCATCGCTCCACCACCCTTCTCGTTCCTTCTTTCTTTCTCTCTCGCAGAGGCCCAATCTCTGCCTCTGTCGCTCTCTCTTGATACTCACTCTCTCGCGCGACTCGTAATTAATTTGTGGTGGTCCAGACGTGGCAAGGACGCATACACACCCTTGTCTCCTTTTTTCTCTTCTTTTTTTTTTTTTTTTTTTTAATGCGATTTCTAATCTTGTTTAAACGATTTACCCATTCCATGATATGATTTCCGGATAATAATTTGATTTCTTTTTTTATTTTTATTCAAATTAAAATTATTAATTATTAAAAATTGTAATGAATAATAATATATAAATAAATGTTGCTTCAAAAGTTACAAATATATTTTTTTTTTAAAAAATCTAATTGGTAGATGGTAGATAATTGGTTAATAAAAAATTGTAATTTAAAATTACAAGAAGAGAAAAAAATTATTTTGGAGATGAAATGTTATTTCTGTTGAAATAACATTTGTATATTTCTGCGTTTCTTATACCGTAAAACTATTACTCGGAATATAGTTTTTTCTACAATTAACTGGAAGGTTAATAAATATCTCGGCGCTCTCCAGTGCTTACTTTTCTTTTTCTTCCTTCTTCCGTCTCAGCACAATCCGTTACAATGACGGTGTGCACTTGACAGCCGCGATAAAATCAGATATACACGAATATAAAATAGTGGTAGTTTAATTGGCGTTGTGTTGCGGTTCACGATGATGAATTAAAACAATTTTTAAATATACGTGCCGGCCTTCTATTTCGTTTCAATCTCGTTCTTTATTCTTTCCAACGTGTTTAATAAATGAAATTTTGCAAAATATACAACATCCATAAATATTTAACCATATTTTTGACTGTGTTTGTTTCGCTGGGAATATTTACACATTTATATTTAATACATGCAATCCAATTTTTATCCAAGTAAGCGATAGAGAATTCAAGCTGCCAAGAAATTGAGATAAAATTGTACAAGTATTTCTTGGAGGTCATTCTAGTATTTTTTAAGAGCGCAAACTTATTCCGTCGTAAATTTCATCTCTACAAGTTCGTTGAAATTTTTAATACGAAGAGAAGTTAGACTCTGTTCCTTCATCGATTTCATGCAAAGTTATTCTGTTTGCCTGACTTCCTTCCGAAAGAGAAACTCGCAGCACAAATTACAACATTCATTCAATTAAACTTTAGTTATACCGTGCAGTATTAAAACGTAATTTCAACATTCGGTTATTCAAACATAAGTCAAGTCTTCTCCCAAGTAAAATCTAAAATTTATTCTATTTCATAAGGTAACAAAAGAAAATGGAACGAAAGAAAAAAAATTTCCCTTTCTGAAATTTTTTGTTAAAAAATTAAATTACTTTAATTTTCTTTCTTTTTCTTTCTTTTTTTTTTTTTTTTTCATCCCGACAAGAATGATATCTTTCAAAATTTTGTAAAAGCGGATACATTCGTGGGGAATTCGTATGCTTTTAAAAAACACTTGATATCATGAACTATATTAAATTAAACTATAATATACGAGACTTGTAATTGAGTCTCTTACTATGTAAATATAGTCATACGTATACGTATCATAGCAATGTGAGACGAATGAACTTGGAAAATCTGTAGAATCTCTTGACAGTACGATTTATGATTCATCGACGACAGGAAATTGCGGCACGAGCGGATTAATCACGATTAACAGCGGTCACGTTGCCATAATTGTGTCCAATTTATTCGATTCTCTTATGAGAATTGATAACGCTTCATAAATTGGTTCACGATTTAATTTATTTTATCTGAAATATCGCGATCATCCTTCCAAACTTGATATTTGTATCGATAAATTTTATCGATAGATTTTGTTAATTCAACTTAATTTATCTTTGAGAAAGATTAAATGGCATACTTGTTAAAATAATGATAATACTTGACTTAATAATAAGGAAGGCACAATTATATCAAGTGGGGAAAAATCTCGAGTTGCTTGAACACATTTCAGCAAGCGTTTAAACAGCTACTAAGAATTCACTTTGAACGCCCTCTCTTCATCGTCGAGGAAAAAAAAAAAAAAAAAAAAAAAAGAGATTTAACAGCCCAGTTATAATCGGGAAGGAGAGGAAGAAATCCGATTTCTGTTTATCTAGAATATAAAACGTAATCACTAGCAGTGGATCAAATCGTTTTATTAAATATACCTCTGACGAAGACCTCTAGCCTCAAAAGATCATCCCTGAAGTCATTATCGTCCCTTGAAAAAAAAAAAAAAAGCAAAAAAGGATACGTATATATGACGGTAATGGGAATTCACCCCTGTGAAAAAAGTTGGTTTCATGGTCGAGAGTCGGGGTCTCGAGTATTGACAATGAATAGTTTTCTTCCGTAGCAAAAGACTGACTGCACGGTGGGAGGGGGGAAAGAGAAAGACAGAATGAGAAAAGAGGAAGAGGAAGGAGAATAGAGACGCGCGTAGTACTCGAACCGAGAAGGAGCGAGAAGGAAGAGAGAGAGAGAGAGAGAGAGGATATGGGTAAACGTGGGTGAGACAGAACTTTGGTAGTGGGGAAAACAGAAATATAGAGAGATAAAGACACATGGAGAGACCGACGAATAGATGGAAGGGGTAACCGAAAGAGAAACACAAAGAAAAGGAAAGAAAAACAAGTGAGATAGTGACAGAGTTACAGAGCAAGAAGGTAAGAGGAAGTAGTAGCATTAGATAGGGAGAGAGAGAGAGAGAGAGAGAATAATTCAGAGTGGGGGACGGAGAAGAGCAGCGAGAGTGGGGGAAAATTTGATAGGAGGGATGGGTTACTATGGAAACGCGTCGTACTCCCAACCAGCTCAGATAGAATATACAGGTATATATGTGTTTACATACCTACATTAGATACATACATTATAGTATTATACGGCACATATACAAGATACTCGTATGAGAAGAGCCGTAATTTGTAAGTCGATTTCCTCTTTTTATCTCTTTCTCTCTCTATTTCTCTCTTTCAATCGCATTAGTCGCAATGCGGTGTATTTTTAAAAATTAATTTGTATAATTTTCAAAATTAATATTTGATGATTATCTATTATTCGTTTGTAGGTTTTTCTTTTTTCTTTAATATTCTGTTCCAATGATTGATTCTCTGTTAAAAATACCGACTCTTTTACGTGTGTATATACATATACACATAGTATATTCAATCCTCTTATCCTATTTTTCTTTTATTTCATTTTTTTTTATTTTTTATTTTTTTATATTTTGTGAAATAACTTTAGAAATATGCTCGCTGGCTTGATAAAAGTTTAGTGGTATTTGCGTATATGAAAAACTGTATTCTCCGTTTTTAATTAATTTCAATTTTGTAATGCTTCAAAATGAAATTTACGAGAATGTGAATGAATACATTTTAGTTACCAGAGAAATTAAATTTACTGACCATATAACGTAATAACAATTTGAAAATTAAAAAAAATATTATCAAAAAATAATATAACGGTGGAATATGATTTTATAAAATATCATTTTAAAATTTCTCTTAATCTTATTCCTTGAAACAAAAATAATTTCGAAAAACAAAAAAAAAAAAACAATTAAATTTAAATACAAAAATCTAGGAATGTAACATTTTCAATTTCACATTTTATTCTGGTCTCGATCGATAAATATGATGACAGGTGATACAACACTTTCAAAACTATTGTTTCGCGAAACTATACATTGTCGTTCACCTAAACAAAAGACAAGATAATTGCTTGTATGCATCACGTGAATATAAATAAATGTATACGTATATAATAATCATACAATAAAAATAATTCATCGCACTAGTCGCATAAATTTAGAGGCGATTACATTAATTAAATTTCAAAGGCGAAAATCGGGAACAAAGTATGCAAAGATGAACAATTCATGGGTCAATGAGGCCTTAGAGATACTTTAGAAATACTATGTTTCCCCCTCCCCAACTGAACTGGAGTCCGGGAGGGCACATTGGCGTAGAGTAGTGCCAACAGAAATAGAATTCCAATAAAGCAGGTTTCCAAGTGATCACGTGGAAAACTCGCTCCCCGTCTTCCTACGAAACACATACATATATGCATGGGTTTGAATAATAATTATGTTACGTAATTCGAGCAGATTATGAAACTGTTTTATCTCTTAATTATCCTACTCATTACGAATTGAAAACATACATTATTGATTATCTATTATATATGAATATTTACATTGATATTAAAATAGAAAAAAAATAGAAAAAAAAAAAAAAAACTACAAGTTTATAAAAAACATACAATTTAAAACACTCATGAAAACTAATCGTCAAAAACTGAAAAGAATAGTAAACGACTATGCTTTTTATTTTTATTGCGGAAACCCGTTTATATTCATAACGAAAACAGAAGCGCAAAACAGAAGTTTTTTGAGATTCACGAGAAACTTTACGATAACTTTTTTTTTTTTTTCTTTTTCAAATATTCTTAAAATAAAGATCGAGATTATTTTATAAAACATAATGTAACAAAAATAATTAATCATTGAACGATAATTTTTGTGAATAATGTTAACTGAAGTTACCTCAATACTCAACCGCAAATATGTATTTACGTGTCCCTCTCCTCGTCATTTCCCAGTCACGCTAATATACCTATAGGATTCGATAATATTCGAATGTACACTGTATTCGAATGTATACTATATGTATGTATATATATATATATATATATATATATATATATATATATCGATCCCGCAGCTCGACAGGGGAAGAAAACAAGCAATATAACCGAAGAATGCTCTATTGAAAACTCGTCAGACAGAGGTTAGGATCCCAATGTGGGAGCGTGAACCTACACTGTGATTTTTTTTTTTTTATTGCGATTTCGACTGAAAATTTTCTCTAATTTATCTATTCGTGTCGGTACATGGTAATGCGATTTTCACCACCGAGGGCGACACGTGCGTCATTATCGCGTTCATTGTTAACGCGACAGGTTAATTTTATTAGATCGCTTCCACCCTCAACCACCCTTTAGCGAAGTTTTTTTTTTTTTCATTCGTTAACGATCTATTTTTCTTGGCATGCAGAGCTTCCCCCGGAGCGTGAACTGGTTTCGAACGAGTGCCATGCCTTTTACGTTTTCTGGTTTTTGTGCTCCTCACGGAGGGAGACAAGGGCCGACGACTTTTAATGGACGACAGGGCGAGCCCCATAGGCGTAAACCGCGATTGTACTCCCATTCAGAGTCTAATATCCCATCTACTTCAACGACCGGAATACTATAAAAAGAAAGTCTTTGTTACTTTCGATCTCAATTATTGGATACCTAATATTATGGACAAAATTAAAATATGCCTGTCGCGTATAAATATAAATTAGATAAAAAAAATAAAATAAAATGGCAATTTATATATGTATATATAGAATTTATTTATAAGATACTTTTTATTTGATCTAAATTTCTAAATTTTTATATTTTGATTATTTTAATTATGACTTAGAAAAAGTAACAATTAATTAACGGAGAATATATGTATTTGAGAAGTACATTTTCGTTTTTTTTTTTTTTTTTTTTTGATAGAAAACAAATTGAAAACTTTTAGAAACGTTGCAATCTCTCCTAGTTTCATAAAGTTTAAAATTATCGCATTTTAATATTATGAAGAACCACGCATCATTATTTTGCTATTTAACCGTGAAACTAATTAATTCAAAAATTGTTCCAATTAAAATTTCGAGGATTCCAACATGGACTACCAGGGATCGTATAGGGAGTTATCGATCCTCCCTGTCCTCGACTCGAGGTGCGTAATTGTATAACATGACACAGTGTTGTAAACGTGTAATGTAACATGATGTTTCAATAATTATACACATCCGGTTTTTGATACATTTTTAAAGGATGGCGAAAGTATCGTCTTAAAATACTGTTATTATTTCATTTAATGAAATTCATCTTCAATATATTTTCTCGACGTTCGATTATTCCTTTGTTCCATGTAACCTAACGTCGAACCGCATGAATTGTGACACCAGAAACTCCCCTCCCTCTCTCCCCACCCCACCCCACTCGTTCGGATATATCTCGTTCCATTCCGTGTAAACGATAAAAATATGAGCCTGAGGAGGCGGCGTTCGTTACTTTCAGCTTGTTATCGATCTTCCCGAGTCGAACTCTCTCATGTAATTCAATAATGCAACATGGCATTATTACACGAACTCCGTTACCGTATTTCCTGTATTGCTTCGCGTTTCAAAATAGTGTTGTGCCGTATGAACGGCAATATTATTAGTCACGAGGGCCGAGGGGTGGGGTGGGGGTGGGGGTGGGGGGAGCACGAGCGGAGTAGCAGGAGCGGGGGGGGGGAGGAGGAGAAGAGTAGGGGAGGTGAAGAGGACGGTGGAAGGGTGGGGAAAGGGGTGGAGGAGACGTTCTGTTACTGACATTTAGCGGTTTATTAATCGATACATTCTCTCTACTCCGTTTTAGCGTTTGACACGAATGTTATTCATGTTATTTCGTTTGTCATTCGTGTTATTCTATTCGATCGCATAGAATTTTCGACAGAAATATCCCATTTCATTTTTCCCCTCCCCTCCTCCCCTCCTTCCCATTTTAGACATAAATTGGACAAAAGGATCGATGGAATATCAGGAATGAATATATATATATATATATATATCTTTTTCTTTTATTAAATCAAGTTATTAATTTCAATTTAAATAATATTCTATCCAGTATTTAATTAATCGATCATGTTTAATCATGATTAAAAGAGAGAGAGAGAGAGAGAGAGAGAGAGATAAATGAATTTGTTGAAGAATCGAGTTAAAAAAAAAAAAAAAAAAAAAAGAAAGAAATGATATTTTGGGCCGCGATTCGCTTGATCCATTAAACAATCGATTTACATTTGTAATTTCGCTGCATTTGCTGGATTTCTCATTAGCGAACAATACGATATAAATGAATGGGAGATAGGTATATAACGAACGTGCTTTTCATTCGTTCGACGATTATCGAAAACACAATTTGAAACACATTTGATATGGTTTGAACGGTTCAATGGGGAAACGAGGCTCGAATAAATTTCGTTATAAGCGAAATATATTAATATTAATTCGCGATTGTGTTATTCTACTTTGATATTAAATTCCATGAATATTCGTGTTTTGAACGGCAAAAGTCCAACAAAATCTATTCGACTTTCGACCATCTGTCTCGTAAATTCTTTCCTTATACCTAATATACGAGATCCATAAATTATGCTTTTTATAAATCCCACTAATATTCGTTTCAACTGCTACTTTCTTAAAAGTCTTCTATATAAGGCTACAAGTCTCACGGGTACGTCTCTGTGTATGTATTATGGGTCTGGAGGTATATATTATTATGAAGTGGAAATACAACTGTATCGTGGAGCGTGTGAGTAAACGTTTTTCATAGCCTAATGGTTACAGTCTATAAGCGTGTAAGGTAAGGGATAATGCGTTAAGTAAATTGCCTTGATGTCGATGAAAAGTGGGGCGACGTTTGTATTGGCGCAAAACATTGGAATTTTTGTTATCGCATCGCCCACGCTTCGCTGCAAGCAGTCGTTTCATCATAAAGAAATATCATTCGTAAGAATATCGAGTAAAAATAACTGATGGTTTCTATATTCGTATATTCCTGGAAAGAAAATTGAAAGAGAAATTATTGAATGATAAAAAGAAATACGTTTACGTTTGAAGAGAGATTAACTCTCTTAATGTATATGAATTTAATTTTTAATGTAACTATTAAACACTGAATAAGAATAACATGAAAGGAATAATATAAATATAAAAGAAACAAAAAAAAAAAAAATTTATAATGTTCCTTGCTTATTTCACTTTTTCGCCATTTTTTTTCAAGTCGTAAAATATTTAAATTTTTATGTAAATAAGAGTTGTAATAAAAAAAATATTAGAAATTACTTATTGTTCGCTATAAATAATAAAAATATTCATGTGAGTTTTTAATGAATTTAAATTTCAAAAAAGTATCGTGAAAGTTCTTGGGGATATAAATTAAACATATCTTAAAATAGATATATTTATATATCCCAGTCAGAATATTTTTGTGCTCATTTTAAAGATATCCGCTATAAAAATATATGTAAAGTAAAATAAATATAAAATAAATTGTCTCATCTGACAAATTTTTAAAACGATTCTAAAATTTTCAAAAAAGTTTTTGAAATTTTTTATCGTAATTACGTTTCAATTATACATTATTTAAATTATTACGATTAAATATACATGTTCTCAAGATATTAAATTTTCATTCGAAGAAACGAAATTTCGTATTCACTAACCTAATAATTTAATCCAACGTTGGAAAGCGGAAACTGGTAAATATTATGTATACATATATTAAACGAATATGCAAATCATTTTAATTATTAACAATTTTAATAACTTAATTGAAAAAAATTGTTTATTATTTATTTTACATACTTTTTACGTATTTTTATTTTAATATTCCGTTTGTTTCTTTTTTTCTTTCTTTTTTTTTTTTTTTTTTTTAGAATCATCAAAATTCTCTACTGATATCGAAACATTGAATTTTGATGAAATATTCAAAACTATAAAAAAAAAATGTTTTCTGCACTGCGTCCTTAACGATGGAGATATTTTTAATTAAAAGAGAATTCATGAATATGCAAGTGATTTGTAGCTGTTTTTGAAACATCCATTGGCAAAGAATACTGTCACAATTCAAAAAATGACGGGTTTTCGGGAAATTGAAATCTCGTCTGGCGGAGGTGAAATACAAATGTAAATAAAATCGAGTTTCCCGTCAGCTAAAACCTATTTCAAATGGAATCGGTTCATATCCATTCATAACTTAAATAAACTAAAAGCTGTTTCAGATAGAAACTAAATAAATAAATATGCATTCATAAAAATTTATTCTAAAAAATATGAATTTTCCAGAAATTATTATTCAATTAAAATAAATGATATTTTATTGTGAAAACTGTATCAAACATAAAAATAAATAATATTTTTAAATGGACATAGACAAAACAATTTCGAACATAATTATACGAAATATATATATATATATATATATATAGACAGAGAGAGAGAGAGAGAGAGAGAGAGAGAGAGAGAGAGAGAGAGAGAGGAGTGTTAACACATACCGGTATGTATAAATGTTGGAAAGAAAAGAAAAAAAAGACTCACTACTCCCCTGACGAGAATTGAATACGTTTTCCGAGACGAGTGTCAGTGAAACAATTTCTAAAGGCTCGACAAGTTGGAGGTGCTCAAACGAAACGAAAGCTCACAAGTGTTGAACAGAGAGGAGTTCATTTTTCCCCGGTTCTCGTTAGAGTGACGAAAAGGGTCGACTTCTCGCGAAGATTGACGATTTAATTTAAGAATTCTCCATTCACCGAGGCTCTTTCTACTGTTCGTAGAAATATATACGTATATATTTTCGTTTGGAGAGATAGAAAAGCGGTGCTCAAACTATTAAAATTGGAGAAATCGTTGCTCGCAACTGGGTACGGATTTTAATGCATTTTAAATCAAAATCTACACTGAAAACGTTTATTACCTCTCTTTTCTTCATTTTCTTTTTTTTTTTTTTTTTTTTTGAAATTTAAAACGTAATCAATAAATCTTTTTCTAAATAATTTGAAAATTTCGTTTCTTTAAATAACAATGAAAATTGTTTCAAACAATATGATTAAATTGCTCTAAAACGCTCTTGTACAAGAGAAGAAACAGGGATGAAAGAGGAAAGAAAAAAGTGAGCAAGGAGAGGTAATTTTATTAACGGAGGAAGAAAAAGAACGGACGAGATGTAGAAGGAAAGAAATTAAGAAAGATGGGGATCAATGTGAAGAATGAATAAGGACAGAGCATTTGTGAGCGAAGAGAGAGAGAGAGAGAGAGAAAGAGAGAGAAAGTAAAAAATAGCGAAATAGAAATTGAATGACAAGGAAAGACTTAAATAGTGAAATAATGAACAAAGAAAAAAAAAAAAAACGACAGGAAGCAGACAAGTGGAGGAGAAAAAGACAGATATTAAAAAAGAGATGGCAAAGAGGAGCGTGGTCTCCGTGATTGAAAGGGAGAGAGAGGAGGAGCAGTGGCTTTGAGAAGAGAAAGAGGGGGAAAGAGTAAACGAAATAAAAAGAGACGGAGGAGGTAAGAGAATAGGGGAAAGGAGAATCCCTTCCTTTCTCTGTAGGGAGAATCCATACACAGTTGGTCAAAGGTTACTATACAGGCAACTGTGTACGACTGCGTTTAGAATTATCCAATCCAATCCAAGCTATACAAGCAAAACACATAATGTACAGTAGAGAGCAAAATTACTTTCCTTGTGAAAACTTTTACCTCTTTATCTTTCCTCTATCGTCCATTCGCGAATATAATTGATTAAAATTCAAATAAATAATTTTTTTTTTTTTTTCAAACAAAAAACGAGAAGGAACGATCATACGAAATCAAACTTATTCTTCCATTTCGCATTGAAAAAAAAAAAGGTAACAAGAGAATTTCAAGTGAAGTAATTTTTATCGGATTATATTTTCCTTCCCTTCCTTTTTTATCTTTTTCTTTTCGAATATTTAAATGAATGTATGAATTTAAAATTTAATCGTAAATATATCGAAATATATAATACATCATAATCATAATACGGCTGTGAAGAATGAATTATAAATTAGAAGAATTTTTAATAAACAACGGATGCTAATGAAATTGATAATTATATAAATTAATAATTATAATAATAAATATTAATAATTATTATTAGCTTAATACTTAATTATTCGAACATGAAACGGATCGCGTTGATTTTATTTATGTAAAAAATAGAAATCGAAACAAGAAACAAAAGTTATATATTTTTTTCTGCTCGTCAAATATTCAATTACCGTGCACCAGCGATGTAAAAGCAACGCGAATGAACGTGGACGAGGCCATAAAGGAAGAAAACCTTGAAGAAAGATGGCTCTAACTACTCGACATTGGCCAACGAACTGAATAGGCAACTTGACATAATATAAAATCATTTTACCAAAGAGAAATATTTCAAGAAGAATTATTCTCTTTAATGCGACTCAACCTTATACGTTTTCCTCTAATGAGTTTTATTTAAGTTCTCTTATCGAACAAGTTTCATCGCTATTTAGAATAATTTCATCCAATTAATTCACTTGCTTGAAATATTCTGCTCCTTTTCTTTATAAAAAAAAAAAAAAAAAAAAAAAAAGAAAAAGGAAAGAAAAGAAGAGAAAAGAAAAAAGAAAATATATATATATATACACATATATTTTAATTGATTTGTAACAAGAGGGTGGCATGAATTGCACAAATTGCACACGAACCGTGACAAGAAGGGGCCGGGAAAAAAGCGATTCGCGGCAGGTTGGTTGTTGGGATGGAAATAAAAAGGAAACTCGACGAAAGTAACTCCTTTTTACTCGGTTGGTATTGTAGCGTTCATAAGGGTACTCTGTATTCGCCTAAGTAAACTAAGAACGAAAGCGTTGCCGCGGCGCTGCCCACAACCCACAAATCCCACATGAACGTATCTGCCGTAAAGTCGTGATGGTGAGCAGGTAAATACCCATACACTGATCACGATCGTGTGAACGGGCCTTAAGCATCTGCCGCTGGACGCATACAACCAGCCGAACGAAATGGCATGAGCGCAAATACAAACGAATTTCAACCTGTCGAGTTCATTCGGTTAGCCACATGTACAGTTACATACGTCTCAACTACTACCTGTAGCAATTCAAAGGTTAATGTCGCTCGAAGGACCGATTCCTTTCCCGCCATTATCGTCATCACCGTCGATACTAGCGCCATCTCCCTCCACTAATGCGAGCCCAATACACTGTAGACGTGTACAACACTCGTCTCTTTCAGCGAAAAAAATACGATCGAAACTTTTATCTTCGTCCACGTTCTTTAGGTATTCGGGTTCGTTTCACTTTTTTTTTTTTTTTTTTTTTTTTTTAATAGCGGTTATACAACCTTATGCACATCGCGGCCGCGGACTAATTTCGTTTAAGCAGGATCACCGCGCGGGGAGTTGCAGCTGTCCGCTTATCGGCGAAATTGGCTTTTCAGGATCTCGAGTAGGGTGGCGCTCGATTCAAAAAAAAAAAAAAAAAAAAAAAAAAGAAAACAAGAAAAAAGGACGAAACACCATGCGCGATAAAAAATGTAAGGAAGGTAATTCCTTTTTTTTTTTTTTTTTTCATGGTGATTGTTAAAAAGATTGTTAAAATTGTTCTTTTTTTTTTCTTCTTTTCTTAAATAAAAGAATACGGCCGAACAAGAAATCTCGAGTTCATAAATCTCTTACGTTCCTCTTTACGAACTCTCGGATCGTTTCTCGTGATTACACATCAAAATTCGTTTTGTGCCATCGAGGGAGTAGATAGAAAGCAATAAAATGGTATGTAAGACCGAAGAATCGATGATCGATTACTTATTCGTCAATTTTTCTCATATCTCGTCAGAGAATGAAAAATAAAAAAGAATTCGATAAAAGTAATTGAAAACTTGGAAGGAAATAAGACAAAATTTTTATTACTTTACTTTGTATTCTTCTCTTCTTTTCTATATATTATTATTATTATTATATATATATTTTTTTTTAGCATCATAAATATCAAGATTTATTTTTCCATTGAGAAATACAATAAATAATAAAATATTTTTAATCAAAGAAAATTTATATTTTCAAATGTATTATATTATATATCACGTATTCATAAAATTTCACCAATTTATAACAAGAAATGTATTCTTATAAACCGAAAAGATCTCGGATACATATATTTTCAATATTATTTCATTTATTCCGTATTGTTTCTGAAAAAGGAACACTCATAATTTCCCGGCGTCTCGAATAAAACCGATCGCTCTAATAAAATATCCGATAAATTTCGACGACTAAAAATCAAAAAAAAAAAAAAAAAAAAAAAATGAAATGAATTACACAAGAGGAAGAATTGAATTGATTTTTAAAATCAATAATTTTGATTAGGTCGAAAGGAGAAAAAAAAAAAAAAAAAAGAAAGAAAAAAAAGAGAAATATTAATCGATTAATACGCGAGAGCGGAGTGAGGCCATTAAATTACCAACTTCTGTCATAATCTATCTCACCTCTGGCCAGTTAAACTTGGCTAATAATTCGCCAGATTGGCGCCGGCAGTAGGCATGCGCAACAAAAACCAATAACACTGGCTCTCTCCACTTACCCATACAGAGTAGCTCTATGCTCCGCTATAGCTTCCATTTGGCACCCCTGGTCCACCCCTGTCGTCCCCGATTCCTCCCTAACCCCGAGATCCTCGGCAACCATGCGAACCATGCTGCAGCAACAACGTACCAACACCGTATTACTAGAGATGGGAATAAACCTGACTCGAATGGCGTCCATACGTGCTACGTTCGAAACGTTACGAGCATCGCGAAACCTTTTATCGACTTCTGTTTTTTCCTCGGTAGGAAAAATCATGTTGGTCGAGAGAGAGAGAGAGAGAGAGAGAGAAAAACACCGCCCGATGAATTATTTATACGTTACGAATAAACATTATCCCCCCGCACGCGAAATGTAATCAATCTTTTTTTATGCCTCTATACGAAACATCGAGAAACACATGTTCGATCGGAAAATCGTATTTTTCGATTGGGCGTACGAGCGAACGATAATCGATCAGAATTACGGTCCCGTCCCATTTCTGTCCACACTCGATTCATCGAATCAAGCTTTCGGGTCAGTTCCAGTTCACAAACACTACTCGACTCGATTCCATTTCTACGTGACAGCGTTCTAATATATCCATGGTGAGAGCACATACCGGACCGAATTCGCATAAATCTGGTGGTACACGTAATGCTCGGTAGATGGCGATTGAGACCGGGCAGAATTTATGTTTTATTTGGACAATCTGACGAATTTACTTGGCAAGAGACGCCCGCCCGACCGTCTCTCGTTGCACGAGAGAGTTTAATTAATTAATTGTGGAATAGGACGAATCTATTATAATAATAATAATAATAATAGTGTCAATTCCGTGTAGATGGAAATTTTGGATCGTTTCGAAATTTTGGTGTGTCGAAAACTCGAGATCGATCGATTGACGATGTGACTGCTCTCTATCGTTTTTTTTTTTTGTATCAATGTGGATACAGCTTAAAGTCAAATTTATTCCAAATAGAAACGAAAGAAACTGTGCTTTCGAATTGAAACGTTGGAATGAAAATTTGTAGCAAGTGTTACAATCTCGATCTTTTTATGGATTGTCGTAGATCCATAGTGTCGGTTCGTGCTATGTTATAATACATATTCGGGTAAAGATAGAAAATTTTTTAATTTTATTTTAAATAAAAACTCACGATAAGAATTAATATTAAATAAATATTAGAAATTATTATAAATTTAATATCAACGAATACTCATTTCACGGATTGTGCTTGTTCGTCATAAAATCGGAGTCGGAAATTTTGCGGAAAATCGACTATTGATTGAATACGGAGGAAAAAAGAAGGAGAGAAAAAAAAGGAATTTTATTTCTTGAATATCCCCATTCGGTAATCCCGCGCGTTAAATTAATAGAATAACAATTTTTTTTCCAACGTTCGAATCGATTAGATGATATACAAGATAGATCATATTGTTAATCGTAACAATGAAACGGGTCAAAATCAAATTTAATTAATATACACGGCTCGTGCGTTACAATTGCAAATAAAACGCGATACGACCATTTGATCGATACTTCCTGGTTAATAGCCAGAGTAACAATTTAATTAAATATTTTGCTAATTACTTCAATTTACGATTCAATCGCGTATATTATAAAATTTACTTGTTATAATACAAATGATAATTAAATTTGATAATAAATAAGGGATTCGAGATTGGGAAGGGAGGGGGTGAATCGTGCGTATAATGTAAAATTAGCATTTCACACGTGTATTGCATGCGTGAGAAATGTAAAAAGTGTATGTAAAAAGACAAGATTAATTCGATAAAGAAAGAAATGAATTAACGTAAATAAATCGATTCTGTCAGTCTCCGCGTATTTTATGAATTATATCTTTGTAAGGAAACGTTGCCACTGTAGGAATGTATTATGTAAGTCACGCTCCTGAATAAGAGCCTTTGCAAACACTGCATTGATTTTGTGCGTGTACGTACACATGCGATATCCAACTTGAAACACAAAGTGGCCGTTAGCTAGCCGCCATGTTGTACTCCTCGTCTCGTGTATATCAATTTCTTGTTATTTATTTATTTATTATTATTATTATTATTTTTTTTTTATACAAATAATTTATCGTCGATACGCGGCATGTATAAGAAAATAAATCAATCCGCATTTAAATTCAACCAATAATTATATTCGTGTATTTTTCTTTTATCTCTCGTTACAGATACACTCGTATAGATACGTACAAATGTATTTATGATCGGAGATTTTTTTTTTTTCAAAGTAATTTAAAAACTTAAAACTTGTTTTCTGTATGTAAATAATGCCAATTTAAATAAATAATCGTGTTCGTTTTTTGTTCGTTTTCTTGTTTTCCCGTGTAATACTTTTATAATTTTATGAAAATGTTTGGAATGGAATCCGTCCGTTTAATTATTACTTAATTTAAAGATTCTATGATGTCAATTATTAGAATTATTAATATTAAATATTTCTTCTTTTTTTTTTTTTTTATTCCCATAACCATCTTATTAGCGTTTTAAAAAAATTTTTCCCCGCATTTTCGACATTTAACGAATACAAACTATTGTCTCGTTTTATACGAGCAAATAATTTTTATCTGATAAAAAAAATTCAAATTGAAGAAGACCGTTCCTCCCTCGTTTTACTCCCTTTTTATAAAAATGGTAAACGTTAATTTCATATATTTCCATTTCGAAAGTAATATTTCTTTCCATTTCCATGAATATAACGAAATGTAGCTGGAAATATTTTCTTGTTCATCTTTAAATTAAAGTGAACTGGAATGTAAAGAAAAAAGTAAAAAAAAAAAAAAAAAAACATTTGGAACTTCTAATTTCAAAATAATTTTCATTTATCCGTGTAAAAGAAAAACAAATTTTTTTATCGAACAGTCACAAAATGCATGTAATAAAAATAACGAAGAATTAATTTGAAAATGTAATAAATTTTTTATTTACCTGATACGTAAGTATATGTACGTACTTAAATCACATATTAAAAATAATAGCTAAAAATAACGTATCGAGTTTCCTGTACAAAAAGAAAAAAAAAAAAAAAGAAAAAAAATAAAAAATAAAATAAAAAATTAATCTATAGTCAAACACTTCATTTATCATTTCAACAATGTTTCGCATCTTCATCATAATAGTATTTTTTTTTTTTTTAAATAATAATTATAACAATTATATCACTTCGTTGTATAATTATTATAATTATGGCAATAATTATTTTACAAGCTTTTTTTTTTTTTTTTTGTAAGCTTGAAATTGAAATAAAATCTCGCGAATACCTTCCCATAATTTTTGATGAACAGAAGATATATATGCATAAGTGATTCCCTCCCAAATCGATCAGTATCCTTGAAACGAGAAGCTCTTCACTCTCCATTTCTCGCCAGAATTATATCGTCCCCGAAATTTTTCTCAAAGTTCCCGATTCAGCTTCCGTCGCTTTCAAGGCATCCCGGTCGAAATTCGATAACAGTCCCGAAGGGAGGCACTCGAAGTATATCAGGAACAATTTGTCACGTTGCACGGAGTTAGCCGACGGAGTGTTAGACGCGATTTATTTTCAAAATGTTGTCTCCAAAGTGGTGTCCTTGTCTCCCTAATCGATTCGTATCGTAAAGAATCTAATTTCGAGCAATGGTTTCCACGATTCGGTGGACTTCGTCGATAATCCTTTCGACGAAAGATTTTTCTCCTTTTTCGTAAAAAAAATTAAACGTCAATAAAGAAATCGAAATCGAAAAAGAGATCACAAACGTGAAAATAAAAATTTTGACGAGAATTATTTTTATCGACTCGAGGCTAAGGAGAAAGAATAGTGTGAGATGGAAGGTGGAGAATGATAAATGGACGAATATACTGATGCCTTGCCAACTGTCTCAGTAAGCATATCGAAATATCCCTAGCAATTGAAGATCCTAGTAGCAGTAAAACAGTCGTACATCAATCCCGATTTTTGCCTACCGTCATTTTATACCTACAACATAGTATCGTGTTTTTCTGGATAAAATCATATCAATTAACATTTTAATTAATATGAATTAATATCGAGGTATGTATTTTACGTAATGATCGATTGTAATTAAAGTAATGTCATGAAAATAAACAGGTATATAATTACATCTATGTCTCGATAAAATATATATATAATGTTAATTTCCTTAATAATTTTCTCAATAACACACAAAAATATAAAATCCTTCGCTTCTTCAATCTTCCTTATAACGACACGCGTTTTTCACCGATCCTTTTAATTCTTACAATTGCAATTTAGAAACAGAACGTGATCTTTGAAATCGAAGAAAGCATTTCCAAGTGAAAGTAACGACAAACTAAAATATCGGGACGATTAACGAGTCACCATCTCTCACCTTGCAAGAGGCATACCGCCTAACTTACCTGCACGACATCATCAGTGAAAAATCACTAGAGCCAATATTCTCGTCGAACTTAAACAGGGCCCATTAAAATATATCTACCTCCTCGAGAATCGTACAATGCTTCGTACATTGCACCGACACATACCGATATACAATACGGCCAATAAAAAACAGTTTGCCCGCCCGATTCGGGATCCCTTACTAATGGAAGAAAACGATACAGACGGGTTAATCGCGTTGTATGCGCAGGGCTTAAGGGTACGTTCACCCGATCGTGAATTCCCCATCGTCCTCAACACTGACCTAACAACAACCGCGTGCACGCGAATTCCACGAGTTTTATTTAGAACACATTGAATTATTCTAACGTAGATATGCATGCGCGTGAGAAGATCCGTAGAAAGGAGTGGGAGAGAAGACGAGGAAACTCGTTCGCTATTTTCTAATAAATTATGCAGGCCAAGTGGAGTATCTCTACAAGTGAGTATCAAATGAAGTGTGCATTATGTACAAGTTGCAAGTTGAATTTGACGAAAATAACTGAAGATAGGAGAGAGACATATATATATCTCACGCGAGATGTGTATTCAATCGAGTTGCAAAAAAAAAAAAAAAAAAAAAAAAGAAGAAAAAATTGTAAGAAACAAAGTCGATAATTGGAATAATAATGGAAATAGGTACGGGTCATCGTTCATGAACAATCTGCATAATTCATAAGTAACAATAGTGGAGACGATTAGGTTTGTACTTTAAAAAAAAATCGAATAAAGGATAGGATAAAGAGCGTTGTTTCTTCCCGAATTTTAATTTCTTTCGTTTGCACGATCGAAGTATGAAAATAATTCAAGTGTAATTCGATGGTAATGCACGTTGTTGGAAAAAAGGTATTTTTTCTGGGGGAAACGAGGGGAATGAATGCACTTTCTAAGATAATTCAAAATAAATCAATTGCACTCGATCAATTATCGTCGTAAATCAGCGTATAATTAATATTTCAAAAATTCTCCTCCCTCAAAGGGGTGAAGCAGCGAGGAGATGCAGCGTTCTCGAAATTTTAAAATCGAATTGCTTAAAAAAGGGCTTTGAGTGGTACGTACGTTGAAATGGGACGTCAAGCTCCTCTCCAAGAGTGTGCTCCTCGTGGAAGAAAAGAGAGGGAAATTTGAAAAAGAAATTTGAAGAAGAAAACTTAAAAAAAAAAAAAAAAAAAGAAAGGAGGGAAATATTAAACCACGAAGAAGAAACGAGTGCAAATAAATTTCATCATTCCCGGAACAAACTTTTTCTGGCGAGGAGGAGGAGGAGGAGGAGGAAATAAACGAGCATAAAATATTTTCTGACGGAATGCAATGAAAAATATTCGCAACGTGTATGTTCGATCGCGATGGAATGCATGCAAAACAACACTTTGTTCGCCCTTGTTATTCTCTTTCCCGCCCGTATTTATGCTGTTCAACAATACCACGATGTTTCTATCTTCCTTCTTTTTCTCTTTTTTTTTCTGTCTCTTTACTTTCCCTCTCAACCCGTTCCTCGATCATTAAGGGATTGGATTCGTATGTGTGCTCAATCGTGGACGAAACCGAGATAGAATTAGAGAGACAATCTTTTGGATTCGAGCTAAAAATTTCGTTGAAATTCGATTAATTTAATTTTACAACATATATTATAATTTCTCATTGGATCACGGCCAGTTCTAACCGGCACTTGTTTCACAACGAAATCTGATAACGCAAAGTCCACATTTGTTAATTAAGTAAACTCACGCTTATTAATTCAGCGCAGCTCCGTCTTGAATACACCTCTGTATATCGATTCATCTGTGTGGCTCCCGTATTATATTAGTATTATATTAGTAATAATATAAACTTTTGTAACGTATTATAATATATTTAAATAATATTCGCATTTATTTGTTCGTTCCGCGTCGCGGATCCACCGTCAACGGAATTTAATTAAATTAAATATGCAAAGGGAGAATAACATTTATGAAATAAAATATGTAATAATGCCACTAAAATTAATGTACGTATTTATCTTGAATTACAGTGGGAAAACTTCGCGAGGATTTCTACGAATTACACGAAGGAGGGGAAAAAAAAAAAAAAAAAAGATAAAAACCAACCTTTGAAATGGGAGTAGAAAAGTTCATATTCTCTTAATTTACTCGCATGGGAAAGAAACAAAAGGAAAAAAAAAAAAAAAAAAGAAAAAAGGAGGGAAGAAGGATGGGGGGGGAGGGAGGGAAAAAAAGTAAAATAAAATAAAATCGGGAGGAAAAAATGGCGAAAGAATTTTTTTTTTTTTTGCAAAAACAGAAAAAAAGCTTCGAAGTTTTGATAGAAATATCTACGCCCAACATTTTGCATAGTGAATAATAACATCCTGAACGCATATATCGAACAAGAAAAAAGAAAAGAAAAATGAGAAAATTTTTTCGGCGCGTTGCAAGGAAACGAATTTTAATATTTTTGGTATTAAAATAATGCATAGACGACGAAAGTGTGTCTAACAAAGCAACGCCATCTATCACCACTCTCCTCACGACGCTTCATTTTCAATACTTTATACGCGAACAAGTCGAGAAATTCCCGTAATTGCCTTTCTCATTTAGACGCTGCTGTAAGAAAATCGAATCAAAACTGGATGGCTGAAATGAAATGAAATTTATTTAGGGGTGGATGGAAGGAGAGGAGGGTGGAAAGCTAGATGAAAGGGTGCGAAATTTCGTCAAATCTATTTCGATGACGTGTTTTCTGATTGGTTGTAACGAAATATCATTCTACAAATCATATTTCCCTCTTGTTCTCTTCTAAATTATTCCATCTGTCTGCAATATTCAATCTTTCCTTTTCAATACGAAGGAAACAATTTTGAAACAAAAAAGCGAGATAACAAACTATCCGTATTATATTATATTCCTTATCTACGAAGAAAGATTATATTTGTTCCACTTTTTTCCTTTTTTTCCTAATTAATCTAGAATAACGATTAAAATCGATCAATCTCGACGGTGTGAAAATATTATGCCAATGACTTATCACGAATCGACTGTGCCACGTATAATTGACATGATTGATGAACACGATCGAATTAAAAGGCTCCATTCATCTTGACTATCGAACAGCAATGTTTACCCGACAACTGTTACCAATTCCCCCTTCCTAATTTATTCCAGAGCACAGATGGGATTATAAGATAGTCGATTCTTGGCCAATTCTCCGAATTGTCTTTCCGAATGGTCTCCAAGTGTAGACAAAGCTAACGTAACAGGATACAATTTTATTTGCCTCGATATTATTAGTTTGGATATTTCCTCACGAAAGTTCATGCTAATTGCAATGTAAAATTCCAATTTTACCATCTTTTCAATCACAAAATTGGGGAAACGTTGATGAAATAAAATGGAAAGTGGAAAGAAGAAAATAATAATAATAATAATAATAATAATTTCAATAACATTCAAATAAAACGTGAACTACAGAAAGAATTATATTTGAAGATTTTTTTTTTTTTTTTAATCATATCGAAGCAATTGACGTTCGATTTATCGACATCTCGAGAATGAATCGATTCAACGAAAGTACGAGTGAACATCGAGAAAAACGTGAAATCGAAAGATTTATCGCGATGAATACATAATGCGATAAAAGAAAAAACATTGAAGAAATGTGTACACGCACGATTATAAATGAATTTTTTTTTTTTTTTTCTTTTTCTTTTATCGTGTACAAACACGAAAAACAGGCCACCTGAATATCTCGGCCCCTTACTGATAAATTATTTTGCAGTTGACCTTCAGTGACCTTGATCTTGAACCATAGGTCGTTGTACGCGTTTTTAAAACGCTCTACTATGTGATACGATACGAATATATCGTCTCATTTAAAAAAAAAAAAAAAAAAAAAAAAAACAAATTTGACACGTTCATATATCGAAAAAAAAAGAAGAAGAAAAAAAAAACTATTTACACCAAATTAATTATTCCCCTCCACGCGACCTCTATATTTTTTTTTTTTTTCTAACAGCTCAACAACAAACATCTAATCTATTTTAAGTATCTTACCTAATACAAAAAAAATTTTTGTATTTTTTTGTACATGATACAAAAAAAAAAAAATAAAATAAAATAAAATAAAATAAAATAAAATAAAGTAATGGCAAGAAAAAAAAAATTCATTTACAACGTAAAAAGGTTATAAAAAATATCATGAATATTTAGATTATTTTTACACTTGCCCATATCTCTTTTATTTTTTTACTTTTTGTTCAATTAATTAAATTCACGTTAAAATATAAATTCGCATAAAATATGCGTCGAAACCATCAAGAACGAATTAATGTTCATCCGTATGTGATTGTATGCATATGTGTTGTGTTTCATAAAACTAACATTTATCGCGGGAATGCATTATTCATTACCTCATTTCTGCGGACAGTATTAGAACGTAACCTTGTCGAGCTCGAAGATACTTATTTCTACACACACCGCGCTACCCGTGCAATATAAATGCAATAAAGAAAAACTCGAATATAATAAAGAAGTAACTTTCAATTGATCCTCAACAACAACAACAACAACAACAACAACAACAATGATCCTTTCCATTGATGATCGTATTTTACTTTTTTTTTTTTTTCCTTCAAATATTTCTTACATCCTGAATTTCCAATCAGACTCGGAGATAACGAACGAATAAATTCCAAGTAAAAACTGGTTTTCCGAGGGGAGAAAAAGAGAAAAAGTTCCAATTTTTTGCCAGGAGGTCTTTCTCCTCTCCAGAGCCTTGCCACGGTGCTCTTCTTTTATCACTTCTATAGGAAAAGAAAAAAAAAAAAAAAAAAAAAAAACGCGAAAGCTTTTACTCACACTACTTGACACGTTACGGAACAGAATCCTTCCTCGTTTTAATTTCATCGAGTCATTATTATTATTATTATTATTATACGTATAATCACTCTTCTTTTCAAAAGGTAATTCATAGCACAGGAAAGGAACGCATTGTCTCGTTTATTAGATCGTCGTTAAAGAGGAAAATTGGTCCTTGACACGTAATAACAACGAAAAATTAAGAATAATAATTCATATGAAATAACATCATTTCGCTCGAAGCGTACTTATCCGTAGATATATCCAGTTTCAAATGTAATTTAAAATAATATTTCCAAGGTCTTTTTTGCATCCAATTTATTGTTCTTACTCGATGCCGTGTGCAATAATACGGACGTGATTGTGAGCACGGTGATTCGATTTAACAGTCGCTCTCTCTCTCTCTCTCTCTCTCTCTCTCTCTCTCTCTCTCTCTCTCTCTCTCTCGCGTGCACAGACGTTTATCGATTTAAAATAATAACGAACGCTATGTGTTTTTCCATTTACCAAAGTGTACCATTATATCTCCGTCCATTATGTTTGTATACACGCGTATACAAACACACCGCTTTGAGATCTGACAAAACGATTTCTATAATATTGCGAGCGAAATTTCGTTGAAATAGAAAATACACCTTTGGGATCTCAATTTTCTCAAATGCGTAATTCCTTCCTCCGCCCGAATATTCCGAGTATTATCATTGTATCGATGCACAATAGCGTCCAATTACGATGACGATGATGTAAAATTAATATTACAAATTATTGGAGAAAGATGGAAAGAAAAAAAAAAAAGAAATCTACTTTCGATAAATATTTATTTATTTCACACCGATCTATCTTCGAATTATAAAAAAAAAAAAAAATAAAATAAAATGCAATTACGCATTTAATCGGCGAGATGATTTTTACGTTGAAAAAACGAGATACGCAAAATATTTCGACCCGATCAACTGTATGCTTAATAAGATTATAATTATAATTTTTTTTTTTATACGTTATTTTTTTACAAATATAATTATCCGATGAAAAATTATCCGAATCATCATATCGATATATGATTACGATGATTTGAAATATTCATTATAAAAATAATAAATTTTATCTATTTTATTTATTTATTTATTTATTTATTTATTTTTTTTTTTATGATTAGTTTTGATTGTCACACAAATCGATAAGAATTGTTTGTCTCTTTTTTTCCTTTTTAATTTAAAATTTCCAATTTAATTTAATAATTTATCCCAATGAAGATTTATCTGACTCTCTCTCTCTCTCTCTCTCTGTCTCTTTTTCTCTCTCTAAATGATAAATTTATTATTTCCAACAATTATCGCAACAATTTTCTCAACTTAAAACTTATATAAGATTATCACACGAATCACCATTATTCATGATGATTCATGCGATATTAATCTATCAAATTCAAATTTCAAAGAAAACGATATTTCATAATCCAACTTATAACAACGATTAATAATCGATCGTGAGATGATTGAGGCGGCAACAATTGTGGATTCAACTTTGGAAAAAGAATTGAAAGTAATACGAGATACATATTTATAATACAAGGGATACGGGAAGATAGAAGAGAATAAAAATAAAAAGATAAATAAAACTATGGTGCACATCCACATTCAGAGATAACTAAGATCATGATGGATGATATATATTATTCAAAGTGCTTATTCTTCGTGCAACCAGGCTATTTGCATAATTCATTGGGCTTGTTTGCAGAACCATGTTCCCAGAAATTATTATCATTTCCTTTTCATCCCAAAAAAAATTCGCAAATACGATACGCGAGGATTATTTATCCGGAAAGAAATTGGCGTTGAGTCGTAGCACAACTTCCCGGTGCATATTTAATTAACTGAATTATTCGACCAACTAAATGCAGTTTTTGACCGTTCTCCCAGACTTTTCTTTCCAATTAGTAAATGCGAATGGAATTTGTTCTCGTTTCGGGGAAAAATATCAAGTTTTTCTCCCCCCGTCTTGTTTCTTAGTCGAAATAATACAAACTCCGAATTGAATAATCTCTAAGAATTGATTGAGAAGGAGGAAGAGGGAGAGGAAGAAGTTCGTGGAAAAAAAATTATTTAATTCCGCGACGAGAAAGATGAAAATTCTCCTTGTTTTCCGAAAACGAGGGAGCAGTGTAAACAGTGAGAATGACGAGCGAAGGGGCGCGGTTAATTGACAATGTCTCGATAGTGGAGCCAAGTCGAAAATCCACCCCAACATTCGACGAGGGATTTTCCTGTCCTGCAAACCCCTGCGGAGCATTTTTACATCTGCCACCGAGTGCTTTACGCCCTTGCCTCTGTTAACCGCTCCTATCTTTTATATCCTGGCCCCTTTTTGCATATCTCTTGCTTAACTCCGCTCTGGAATTTCCTCTAACTCGGGTCGCGAGAGATTTTCGTGAAAGAAAATTCCGCGCCGCAATATCATTATTAGATTGCGGATGTTTATGCAAATCGGTTACGTATGGAACAAAAAGAGGAACGGAATGTAAATAGGGATTTATTTTTCGATCTAACTATACGTGTTTTCGCGTTAACCTCGAACGATCGTTCTCCGCTCGATTTTTCCTTCGAGAATCGAGGCAAAATGAATTTACTTTATTCCCTCTGACTTTTAAAAAGTAGATATTTAAGATAAGAGGGAGGATAAGTAATAAAGTTGATGGAAAGTTTATCGTTTATTTTATTTTTCCAAGCGCAAGCAATTTTTCCGAAAAATCTCGTATCGTAAAAGTTAAATTAGATAAAATTTATATACGATATTTTCGACCTTTTTCCCGTACGTATCAATTTTCTACGAGTAAATATCCGCGAGCGAAATATCATTAGCGATGTGTAACCACGGTATTTATTACATTCTTTTTACATTTTTTTCTTTTTTTTTTTTTTTTCTTTTTTTTCCCCTGCCGGATGAATTAATCGATGATGTCAAGCGTAATTCATACATTCAGTTACGGTAATATTTTGCAAACGACATTATCCACGTATAAATTTAATTAATGTATAAATACATTTGCATATTAACGCGATTATACTATCATCCTCAATCAATATTAGGCATTTAAATAACATCATTACCAAGTTTTCATGGACCGAGGCCTTGCAAAATGGTCGTATATATTTATTCCGTTTAATATTCTCTATATATTGCCAACAATTAACAAAAAGTACCTAGAAGTCTTCCATCACGGGTTTTACAACCTGTAATCATCATTTACCGATTATCGATAATAACAAAGTAAATGCGATTCTTGCAATTTAACAATTAGCCAATTAATGAGCCAAGAATCGTTAAAAGAATCGAAGACGCGATTCGATTGTTAAATTGCTCGAAATTAAACGTTGCCACGTTTTCATTTATTCCAAAAAAAAAAAAAAAAAAAAGTAATAATAATAATAAAAAATGTATTTATCACTTGCGCCCTCAAAGCGAAGAAGAGAAGAGAGAGAGAAAGGAAAACGAATTTAATGCTTAGAGAAGATGGAAAATATAAGTATGGAGCTCGACGGAATTTCAGAGAAACTTCAACGAAAGGGAGGCAAAAAAATAATGAGAATGCAAATATGGTTTTGAATAAAATCCGGAAAATATGAAAGCCGCAAGAACAACATACAGATCTGCATCTACTGCCTTCTTTTTTCTTCTTCTTCTTCTTCTTCTTCTTCTTCTAGTTCCCTTTTCTTTTCCCTTATGAAAAATTGCGTTAAACATTCGTTGTAAACTATATAAGCGTAATACTTCTCTATAATCTCGAAAAATTCCGCGATGGAATCTTTTATAAAGCGAGCTCATAAATCTTTTTTATTATCTCCGTCTTTCTCCGTACAACTATTTATCTTTTTCTAATATTTTCGTACTCGCTTCCAATCATATTTTCATTTATTCGTTCCTTCTTTTCTCTACTGAACTACTCGTGCATTTTATACGCGATGCAATTTTATCGAAAAACTTCGCAAACTTGAATTTTTTTTATAAGAAAAGAAAAAAGAAAAAAAAAAAAAAAAGAGATGGAAATTAGAATTATTTCTTAGGGAGGAACAATCAGAATTGATCAGAAATCCACGGATATTATAAAATAGAAATGCATCGGTTCTTGCGATTTCGAAGGATATCATATTCATTAAGATTCGAAGAAATTAAATTATCGAAACTCAATTAAATAATAAAGTTCTCTCATTGCGTTTCTCGAACTAGGGAGGGGAGGAGATTGAAAAAAGAAAAAAAATATTCGATAACACCGATTCTCGTTCCCCTATTAACAGAGGGGAAATAAATCTATATTGTGTTCGCGATCGTGCCTCGGAATTTCATGAATTTTTCAACTTCGCCATTCGTTTCATTTTTTCCTCTCTCTCTCTCTCTCTCTCTCTCTCTCTCTCTCTCTCTCTCTCTCTATTCCACTCTTCGACCCAATTGATTCTCTTTACCTCCCATCGCTCTTCGTTTGCATCCCATCCGTTTCATCCGCTAATAAATATAAACTTGCGATTATTAACTATTTTATCGACCGAGTCGATTTACATCACAATTGATCGATAATATCTCGTTGAATATTTATAGAATAGTTCGCGGGACGGCAATAATGCAATTTAGGGGGGGGGGGGGGAAGGGGGGCTCGATCGAGGCAGACACAGAAAGTTTATATATCCGAAATATTGAATTTTGATTTTTCCCTTTTTTTTCCCTCCCCCCTCCCTCTTTTTGTTTCTCCTCGTGCCTCCTGTGGAATATTTCGTAATTAATATCGCCAGATGGGAAGCCGTGGAGATCGTCGAGGAGAGGAGAGGAGAGGAGAACTCGAGGAATCAAAAGCGAGGCTCACAAAAGGAAACGGTCGTTAAAGAAGGGGGGCCATTAGCATGTCGTTAGCATAATACAAGGTGAATTTGATTCCGAGTACACGAATGTGCCCTGAACACTATCGTGGCCGCGGTAATCGCGTTATTATAAGACAGATTAATTTTAGTTAAACTGGTACCCTTGATACCTTGTGTGGGCGGAAATTGGCTTTCGACTCGAGATACCGATACATTTTGTACAGAAGAAATTAAACGTCGCGTTTTATCGATTAATTTTGGATACAAAATGTGGATGCAACTGTAATCGCAGTTACGTTTTTTTCTTTTTCTTTTTTTCTTTTTCTTTTTCATAAACAAACGTTGCGTTTACTTATTGATTTCAATAATGATAATTTTTCATTATTTGAATATTACGCGTTGAGCATGATGAATTATACAAGGCGTTAATTTATTCGTGGCACGCCTTTGAAAAATCGATTTCACAAGTCAAAACAATTATAAAAATTTATATATATATATATATATATATATATATATATATATATATATATATATAAATATCGGTTGAAACTTATATATATATATATATATGTATAAGTTACAAGCAATTTAAGTTAGATGAAGTAAAGATAGAGTGAGATCGATTCTATCTTCATCTTACTTCATCTTGCAACTTAAATTGCTTTATATAACCGAACATTTTTTTGTACACCAATTTTTCTTTTTACCATCAACGCAACCGCGTCATCGCGCAGGGAAGGGGAGGAGGAGGGAAATGTGGATTTTTCACTCGAATTTCAACGAAAATTAATTTCCACTCGAAGATATTCTCCGCGAGAACTTTTTTTTTTTTTCTTCTTTTTCTTTTTTTTCTTTCAACGAAGAAGAAATGTTTCTGCGCGAGAGCGCATCACGCTTGTCAAGAAGAATTTCGAATTGAATCTTTCTTTCGTGAGATAATACGGACGAGCGAGGATGACTGTGCAGGGCATACATCGAGAGTATACAGAATTGAGAAAGGTTAATGGTCACGATGGGGAGGGAGGGAGGGGGAGGGGGGAGGGGAGGGGGGGGGAAAGAAATCACGTTTCGCGTAATGCGTACTCTTGGGGAGGATTTTTGCCGATGAAATGTTCGAGCAACCGTGGAAAAAACAGAATGTAAACCGGTTTACGACGTCGAAAGAGTATTTCCTCGTTGTTGGAACGAGATGTTCGAGTGTTCGCCACCGATTACCGGTTAAATTACAATTATACGCCTTCCAACTTTTCTGGGGGCGGAGGGGGGACAAGTTTTAGATAAAACTTGGACGGAGAACGATGTTTTGTTTCCTTAATTTGAGAGACCGATTGTAATTTCAATCTCATTCCTTTTTTTTTTTTTACTTATTTATTTTTTTCGATTAACGTAAATATCGAAAGAAATATAGAAAGAAAGATGATGATGATGATGATGATGATGATCGATAAATGTATCGAATATACGAGAATGATGAGCTAGCTTTAGAAAGATAAGTTGAAAAATTTTGGCAAGTTAATGTTATAAAATGTTTATTTTTTTATATTTTGTATAAAAATATTTAATAATATTTAATAAAGCTGGATCATACGTATGAATTAATATTTATTAGAAAATTTATAATAAAAATGCCAGGATCTCGTCAGGATATTCTTAATTTTGGAAAAAGCGGAGGATTAACCGTGATTAAAAACAAAAAAAATTTATCGAATTCTGAGATCTGACAATTTTTTTTTTTTTTTTTGTAAATAACAAAGCTGGCTAATCGTTCAAAACAACAAACGTATAAATTCATCATTGTAATTATACGTGCGATTGCTTCGACGATTTATCCATTTTGGAAAGCAATATTCACTGTATAGCACTGTAAAAAAGCATATGCGATCTCGCAAGAATCACGTTTGAAGGGAAAAAATATGCGCACGATGTATGTTCGACATGAAACGTGGAATTGTTTCGAGCAACGTGGTCGAGCAATGAATTAGATCAAGGTTGCATTGCATCGCTAAAATTAGCCGACAGAATTCAGAAAAATTCTGGCATTGCGACACTCGTTTTCCACGATCTTTTAAATTGTTACAACTGAAAGGATAATCGTTGCTCGATAACTCGATTATATATTTTAAAAAAGGAAGAGCGACTAAACTTTATTGGTCTCATTAAAAGGAAACGATCGGTCGTAAAAATTTTTATTACTCGAGAAAACGAAAGTTTTCGAACACAAAGCCAAATTTCTTTTGAGAAAATTCAATTTTTCGAAAAAAATTTTATATCCCCCGAAAATATTTCTAATAAATTCCGTTGATTCGATTTTTTATGAAAAAAAAAAAAAAACAAAAAAAAATCAAAATAAGTTTCCTATTTTTTAAAAATAGGAAAAATGATAAAAAAAATTTTCTATTTCTATTGAAGAATTAAAATATAAATGGATACAATTGTTTCTTCCATGTATATTCATATTTCACTCAAATCACTCAAATTTTTATCGTGTTTAAAATAAAAATTTTATTAATCGATTTATTTTTCAATCTATTCCTCAAAATTCGTGGAAAAATTTTATGAATTTGTTTTTTCTTTTTTACAATTCCTACAAAAATCGATGGTGGAGATACTTTTAGCGAGATTATTTTTTGATCTCGTTTAAATAAAAGCTATATATATTCACGTTTAAATCATTTCCATAATATTATTTTATAGATTCCTAATCTATGCGCAACAATAATTAATTCTAATTTCGAAGCGAAATCATTAATCACGATTAAAAAAAAGAGCGCGAAATCAGAAACGCGTGCACGTAACTTTCTATGATTATTTACCGTTAGTTTGTGTTATAAATATTATAATCCCATTATATTATTTTTTTTTCAAACATTGCTCCACTCTGATTACATGTTCAATTAATATACTTTATATTTGAAACTTGGAGGAAAAAGATTGCTTATTATCTTATCTGGGGCAATTAACTCGAATAAAAGATTACAGTCGAGTAATTCTCTCGGTTCTATCGTGAAACGAGATTAAGTTTTCTACGTATTTTTAAACTGCGAGATTTTCTATTTTACCATTTACGATCTATACTTTGAACTTTGTGATGAATTCGAGACTGGAGATAAAAAAAAGAAAAAAAAAAAAAAAGAGGAAAAAAAACGCGTATCTTTTTCTTTTTTATCTCCACACAACTCTTATTCAAATTTGATTGCATATTTCAATAATGAAATCTTCTTTCGAGGCGTGTGTCGTTGAAAAATAAAAATTTTGTAATTTCATCCTTCGAATTGACACGTTATTGACACTTTTCAATTTTAATTATCCCATCATTGTATTTATTTTGTTATCTCAAAGATGAAAATTTTCTTTGTAATAAGATAACAAAATCTGATGCACGGATTATGATCGTTCAACGTTCACAATCTTAATTACTTTAGCCCAGTCCTCGATAATAATAATTCTTATTCATTTACGGAATAAGAAAATGTTCCTCTCTTACTTTCACAATAAGATTACAACGAAACAATCCTAGCTGATTTACCGGTTTAAATATTACTTTCTATTTTACAGAATATAGCTATTTATACGCGGTGCTGTCGTTATGAACCAAGATTGCTTCTCCAATTCATTATTTTCGCAATAAGAGCAATGTAGCAATTCGTCTGATTCATTACATTCGAAACTTTACTTTCTATCAACGATCGAACCGAATGGAAACGAAATTTAATAAATATACGTACGAAAAATAAAAAAATATATATATATGTAAAAAGTGTCTATTTTCTTTGCCTACTACGATACCTAATTACGATATAAATATTATATTATATCATCTAAATTAATACCTAATAATGATTTTATTTACATCTCATGAAAATGTTCTAAAATAATCTTTGTTTTCGCGAAACTCTTATTACGGATCCTAAAAATATCGATTCCATAAGAACGGTTTAAAAAAAAAAAAAAAAAAGAAAAGAATCTAATCTATTGATCTCGAAGGATATAAATAGATTGTTTTTTTAACTTTTCTCAGTACACGATTCGACGGACAGAATTGCTCGTTACGTATTTATAATTATTTCGATCAATAAATAACTATTACGAAGATAGAATATTGCAAATATTTATTATGCAATATATCTTATTCATAGTCTTAGATTATAATAAGATAATCCCCGACACAATAAAGAAAATAAACGCTCGAAAATATCTTGAATCCATCGAATTTGAAATTTATTTTATTCCCGCTTAAATTAAAAATATATCTATTTTAATTTAAGACTATGAATAATAAAAAAAAAGAAAATCGTAAAATAAATCTTTGCAAATTTCCATGTGTTTTTTTTTTTTATTAACTATCAATTATTTATTGAACGATATAAATTATAAAAGAGTATAATTACAATTTTGTCCACAACGTGTGAACAAATTAAATTAAATTAATAAAGATGCTTCGCATACACACACACACGCGCGCGCATACATACATACACGCGATGATTCGTCCTCGAGAAGTAAGAGAAAAAGGGGGGGAAAATAAGAGAGCAAAAAACCACTCACCTCTCCATGCGTGTCCCTTCGGCCATCCGGGGTGTTCTCCGGCAAGAAGTATAACCGCAACGATGCCAGAGGTTGATTCGGTCCCCGGCTGTCCATCCACAACAGCTGAAGTTCCCCGATGCTGACAAGATCGGCATCGCTCCACAGTTTCGTGAGGAAGAAGCTTCCAAGGCGAAGTACACGACCATTTCCTATTCTAACCGCTTTGTAGAACGTGTACGGGCCGTGGCTGAAGCAAGCACCGCCCAATAACTGAAACGAAATCGACGTCGTTTCCTCTTATAACTCTTGTCCTTCTGTTTACATACAATACAAATGTTCCGTAATCTCCAAGCGAACGTTATTTGTTCTCACGCGCAGAATGTCGAAAACACACGGTCGACACTTCTATGGGCACGTATATAATTCGTGGAAATCGCGTTAAACGAAAGCTAGGAATCGGAGGCATGTCAACAAAAACAGTGCGATGGAAATATTCGTATATACTCGAGAATCTTGAGTATATTATTAAATTTTTACAATATCGAGAGAGTTGACTGTAATTACATTAAAAGAAATAATTTATTTATTCAACTTTTATAAATATTGTAAAAGTATGTACATATATTTAAGATGGAATTTTTTTTTTTTTTTTTTTTTTTTTTAGTCTTTTTTAGTAAATATATATTCTTAGTTTATTGGGGAAGTTTATTTGGGAACAAGGCTTGTTAAACAAATGCTGTTCAAATAAATTGAAATATAGAAAAAAATTATAATCGATAGATTTATTTTTCTTTTTCACGAAGCCCGGCAAGTGGGTAAAAATAATATTCGTAGTCAGCGAAATATCGGAATAGGCTTGTGTCGAGTACGCTTATTTGTAAGCCATCAGATCGGTTTTATGGATGTTCGTCAAGTAAAACAAGTCGTTAGATGACTCATATCCCACGCCAGTGGCCCTCATTTGTATCATTGCATCGCTTTAAAAAAATGTTTCTTAAAACGAATAACACGATTTGTTTCCCGATAAAGCATTATGGGGAAATTAATATTTTTCATCGATAAAGCATCCCAATTTATTTCTCGTCTATTCAATCAATCGATATAAATTATCGATAGAATTAGATAAAGATCTTTCTTATTAATAATAAATTTCCAATGTTTCAATAATAATTCGTATAATTGTGAAATTTTAGTTCGCATCGGCTGCATGTTCATTAATAAACCTTGAGCTCATTTACAAGATTAAATGGAAAATTATATAGCGTGTTTGAACTTGGATAACGTGCAAACTAATGAAGGTAAAGTAATACATTTTCCAAGGAAGAAAATGGTTTCTAGTACAGTCCGTGATGGGAATAATATCGGTTATTGAAAATACGTGTAATATACATTGATATGCGATTCGAAAATAAAATTAAATTGTTGGATAATTCTTTCTAAAAAAAGAAAAAGAAAAAATTTAATTATACATTTATATAAAGTTTAGGTTTTTTCGAGAAGTATAGATTATCGATACAATCTTCATATCGGTTATTTATACTCGAATGATATTTAAGAAAAAAAAAAAAAAAATGTCATACTTAGATAATGAACAGATTATTTTATCGAATAAATCGCAAACACTAAGTATGTCGGTCAACTACAATGTAACAAATAATTTCAATAAATATATATTTTTCACACTTCTATAAATACTCGAACACCTGATTACGATATTCTTCAAGATTTTAATCAGAAATTATACATTTTTTTCTGTGGAAAGATATATCATTTCATCAACAAAAAAAGTTTATCAAAAAAAGTTTATATGTAATTAAAAATAATAAAGTTTTAGAATAAAATTTTCAAAACATCTCTTTTTATAAAAAAAAATAATAATAACAATAATAAATTTCAATTTTTAAAAATGAAACCACATTTTTATATATATATATATATATTTTAGAAAGAGATATGAGGCTAATGATATTAAATAATTATCGATTTAGAAAATATCTTAAAATAAATATTACGAACCTACTATTAGCAATATCTACGATATTTATCTCCTTAACCTTTTTTAAATTGCATTTTCTTTTTGTTTTAACAAACTACTAATCCACAACAATTTTAAGAATAATTTCATTTTTAAGTTAAGCATTATCATCCAAACGTTCTCCGATAAACACAATATTACTATTCGAATCGAATAAATATTTTACAAATTATTGCAATTTACAAACAAGTGAAGAAAAATTAATCAATTAATCAACCTTTTCTTTTCCAATTATTCGAGACAATTGAAAAAAAAAAACACAAAAAATGAAATCAGAATAATCTACGATTTTCGTTTATCCTTTAAAAAGATCGCCATTATTACAAAAGTGTAAAAAAAAAAAAAAAAAAGCAACGTTTATTATTTTAAAGGAAGGTAACTAGAAGAGAGAATGAGAAAAATATGAAAAGAAAAAAAAAAGGAGAAAGAGAGGGATCGAGAGATCGAAAGAGAGAGAGAGAGAAATTCGATAAACGAAGCGTGCACGTCGCGTACAGTCCCGCGTATAACTCTCGATGAAGCTTCCTGTGCGAACAGCAAAGCGAGCAACGACTCGCATTCATGTCTTTTATGCCTTACCTCTTCCCCTCCCCTCCTTCCTCGCACTCACAAATGCGCTCACTTCTTCGTTTCCTTCTCCCCTTTTCTTTTTGCCAAGATTCAACCGTCAACGTGCGTGATTAACGAAGCACGCGAGGGGACACGCGCATGCGCAATCCGCCGAATGCAGACGCGCGCATAGCGCGCAGCAAGCGCATCAATTAAGCCGAAATCGAATTTTTCGCGCTACCTTACCGATTGAACCCGAAATTGATCGATGATTACGTGTTATATATCTGTCCGATGGCCGATTTTGAACGATACCGAATACGTAGACATTGGATAATCCTACGTACGAGATTGCAAGCTGAGATTATTAGATACACAGTAGAGGATAGATAGATAGATATAAGTGGATGGGATATCTGGTGTGTTTGCATTGAATTTGAGATGTTTGATATATCTTTGTGTTGAATACCTTTCAATGAAGAAAAATTTTTGTTATTATATAATGTAATAGGATATAAATATATATTTGCCGAGTTGGATGAATTATTTAACGAAGTTATTTGCAATAAAATATTTGAAATATAAAATGTTTGAAATAAAAATTTGGAATGAAATATCAAAGCAAACTCGTAAGTTAAATAGACGTTTAATTTTTATTCTATATATTTTTTATTTTATATAAAATCTGTTATCTGTTATATGCGCGTGTTATCACCCGTTTATCGTTTCATTTATAGTTATGTTATCTATTATAAATATATGTTATAAATATCTCTGCTTTAAGATATAAATATGTAAAATGTAAAATATTAATAAAACATGAAATAATAATTTTTATGAAATGTATAAATATTCCATTAATTTATATTCTATGAAATAAGATAAATAATTTTTTTTTTTTTTTAAATTTTCCTTATATTAGTTTTATAGAATTTAATTTGAATTCCTTTTAATCTCATTAAATTATCTAAAGTACTATAAAATTAAATTATAAAATTATGCTTCGTATATTATTAAATTAAAATAAAATTTATTAATAAAATTCTCGATAAATATAAAAAATACAAGATGGAAATTAATGCACATAATATTAAAAGTGAGAATTAATGCGCATACCCTAATACCCGTATTTAACAATGTACTTACATTAATTCACTTCGTTCAAGGATTCTGTTCAAGAAAAAAACACGCCTCAGACATGAAAAAATTAATTAAAATACTAGAAATGAGATTAAATTCGCAATATCGAAATAATTTTCATATTATCACGATATCAATCAAATATAATCTAGAATGCAAATATTATTAATGCAATATATATATATATATATATAAAAAAAACATATTTAATCTAATCTGATATACTACTAAGTGCAATTTAATTTTCTCGAAACTTATTTTATAAATGCATCTTAAACTATAACCTTTATTAACCAAGTTCCCTCTCATGCGCTATTATTTCTCATCATACGTGAACGAAATGCTTAAATTCCTGCATAATTTAATTAAATGATATTACGAAAATTGAAGCGTCGTATAACTAGCAAGAAAACGTTACTAAACTAAATGAAATATTTAATTTGGGAAAACTTCTTGATATTCCTTGACTGGAGTATGTACATATTTTTTTCTCGTTTCCCCCCTCCCCACTTCAAGTAAAACTTTCTTTTCCAGTTTTTTCGAAAGTTAAAAAATGAATCGAATGGATTAAATAAAAAATGAAGATGCGATTAAATTGTTCGTGAAAAGTTTTCGCCTTCCCTTAATGAATCATGAATTCGTTGGATGCAAAGTAAAGGTAAATTAAGAGATAATTTAAAAAGTTGTTTAAAAAAAGAAAAAGAAAAAAAAAAAACATAGACAATCTCATCAGCCGAGAAAATTTGGCAAAAGATCTTTTCGAAACAGGGGTTAAATTCTTTTAACGAGGAAAGATATACACACTTTTTGCACAAATCTGTTAATATGAATTCAAATGTTGCCGTGTATCGAATTGCAAATATGATGTTCCACGCTTTCACACCAATGGAAAAGATTGCCATCGTGATTCAGAATATCCAATGATACGGTAAAAAGTGAGAATGAAAAATCCGATGCGCCATCTCTCTGCTTAACTCGAATACTCCATAGACGCGTCTACTTTATAGCAAAAGCTTGTCTATTTCTCCCCTTTACTTTACTTACATGCTCGATCTCAAATCGAACGGATTTTGGTGTGTGAAAACGACATCGTGCGTGTAGGAGGATTGTCGATTTATGTATACAGAGTGTTACTAAACATGTGACGTGGAATACCTTTGCAGGTTATATACCGATTCTTGGCCAGTTGCCTACTTACAGGCGCTTCTTGTGCAAATATAAACCGCTTGTAATTCGAAAAATAAGCCATATTTTTTTATATCAATATATTTTTCTTTTCCTTCGCTTTAACGTGTCAGAATCAATTTTGCAAAGGCTTGTATATATATATATATATATATATATATATATATATATATATATATATATATTTCTTTTTTTTGTTTTTAATTCTTTATTTCAAAGTTTATTTCAAATTTTGTTTAAATTCCATTATCTGAAATATCTCTATTATTTTTGATATTGAGTTTTATAAAAATTTTCATCCAGAAAAATTTCATAGTTTTGTAGTGTACAATAATCTGAGTTTTGTTTTGTTGGAAAGTAGAATTTTCTCATAAAATATAGGGAGTATGAATTCCATATTTAAAATAATAAAGATAAAATACAGGATATGAATTCATATAAAATGAATTGAACGTAAATATAATATTTTAGTTAAATTTTCGATGCCATCGTTATAAATATTATTCAATATTAATTTTTTTATTTTTGAAAACAAAATTTATTATAAATAAATTATTTCGAATTTTTCTTTCGTAATAAATATTTTGATGAAATTTAGATATATAGCAGAAATATTTGATGAAGTTTGGTAAATATACATATATTTATGAAAAATTTTCAATATTATGAAAAAAAAAAAACAAAAAAAGGATATATAATTATTATTTAAAGATAGACTACATTAATTCTGTTATTTAATTCCGATTCAGAATGCATCATGTTGTTGTGCAAAAATGCATAATTACTTCGTTAACTCTAATACTTAAATAGGATGGCTATTTCCTTCCTCGATTGCATCGGGTTTAATTGCTCACTAAGTCAACCTAATAATAATCTATTCTTAAACACACTCGTGCAGTTTTCATTTGAAATGAAAATAACAAATATATTACATAATATAATAAGTAAAGATTATATTATATAACGTAGTCATATAGCCAAACATGTAATAATTATATTTTCGAAATTAATAAATATTAAACGCGAATAACTTTATTTTATGATAAAAAAGTTAAATTAATTTTACTTGATTATTTTAATTATTAATATTTATTTATTCATAATTATTCGAATAATTATTAATTAATATTTATTTCAATAAATTGAAATATAACTATTTCCCCAAACTAAATATACCTCATAACAAATAATACAGGCACACGGAATACTGAATAAGAATAATATATTCATATGTTATTTCCAGTTAAATAATTAAATTATTAATAGCATTATTAATTAAGTTATTATCTCATATGAAAATCGTGACGCTCGTTACGCCATTTACTATATTTATCGACACACGACCTCGAAAATCATTACAAGCAAATAAAATTGAATACTCGAAAAATATAAAAAAAAAAAAAAAAAATTTTTTTGCGTAACAAAATGTATTTTACACTCCACGATATTTCTATTTTACCAATTTGAAATTTCATTGAATGAAAAGGTAAAAAAAAAAAAAAAAAAAAAATAATTTTACATCATAAAAAAAAAACGAAACAAAAGATACAATTTATTCGTATCCACGATACACTTACAATCTTTCTTTCGTGTCCAATCTTTGCATTAAAATACAAAAAAAAAAAAAAAAAACCGCAAACAAAGAATGAAAATTAAAAAAGAAAAGTTTACTCCAACTAATCAATTATGGAGAATAAAAATGTTAAACTCCGATACGATATACATATGAGAGGCCAGTTACATAATTGAATCAATAACCACAGAACCGGTACCGATTGGATGAGCGCCACTGTCATAACTATTTCTAATGTTTTAAGGGTACAGTCACGGACAAGAATTTCTCGCCGGTCAAGACACAGCCCGGCCACCAATGGTATTTATAGCGTTAATCTCGTTTCTCCGCTACAGCTGCATCGCCTGCGAACCCCCAACGCCATTGATATCGCAATTGCATCTACCGATCCTTCTTTTTTCTCTCTTTTCCCTCTTTTTTTCCTCCTTTCTCTCTCTCTCTCTCTCTCTCTCTGTCTCTCCTTCACCCCTTCCTCCAACTTCTCCCTCATACCATCACCACTCCCCCTCCCTTTCCATGTGTCCACGTAGTCACTTGGTTGCTGTGCATGGATTTTCGTGTGGCGCGTTTCTGCCTTCATTATTTACCCGCACACACACTCCAATTACCATCGCGCGTACCGGCCCTACCAAATATTTCTCCACGGCATCGAGAACGACAGCGCATGTATTATTCAGCATACGTTGTCGATGCCTCGTTCAAGCACATTTTATCCGTGTACACACATGGAACGTTACGATCGGTTTATTATTTATGCTCGTTGTCAGTCATGACCAGTGGCGCTCAATTTCTTAATTTACTTTGGAGAGGGGGAATTTTTTTTTTTTTTTTTTTTTAAATATAAATATATATATATATATATTTGAAATGAAAGGTAATATTTCTTATCGAGCCGTTTGGGAAGTTTTCAATGAAATTAAAGAGAAATTTAAAGTCATAATACGCTTTTATCGAATACTTTTATACAAATGTAAAGTATTATTTTCACGTTGATAGAATTGTACGTAAAGATTTTTGTAAGTGGATCGAATAAATATTTGTAAGAAATTTATTGATAATCATTTTTTTAATAATGAAATTTGTTTCAATTATACGTTTATATACTTTTTCTTTTTATATTTTATAATTTGAAATAGAATAATCATAATTTTTAAAATTTAATAATAAAACTTTTATTATCAAACTTATTCGATACAAATTATTAATATTATTAATTATTTATAATTTGGAAAAATTTACCAATAATGTATTAAAAAAAAAAAGGGGGGGGAAAAACTCCAGAAATATATAAAATCCTAGGAATTTTCTGAATCACCCAATACATATGCATATAAAATTACTATGTTTCTCTTCTCAAATGCAAATGAAAATTTCTTTTATTCATCTTCCACACAAGGATATATAATATCCCCGTTTTTATGAAATAATAATTTTCTCCTGGATCTTTCTACCTTCTTCTCTTAGCCATTAATTAATTCGTCCAGAATATTACAGAATATTAATTGGATCTAATATAAACTGACATCGCGTTAATAAATTATTAATCGATACGTAACCGTAATAATACCGATATCACTTGTTGATGATTCGAACAGCTAATATGTAAGATTAAATTTGATAACAATGAGAGAGAGAGAGAGAGAGAGAGAATTTTCTTTGAAAAATTCAGCGTTCGTAATTTATCTTAATTGATTAAAAATCGATTTGTCCGTCGAGGTGTGGTGGTAACGATGTTTTTCGACCGAAAAATAGGTCAAGTAAATGACTTTATGAACTTAACGAGCAGAAGAACAATCTCTCTCTCTCTCTCTCTCTCTCTCTCTCTGCCTTCTGGAGAAAATGCAAAAACTTTGACAAGTATTTTCAAATGGAAACGAAACACCGCGATCTACATTCTTTTCAGCCTGAGAACCGCTTGTTCTGTAAAGCTAGAAGAATCTTTAGAAGTCACGCAAGTCGAGTACGAAAAAGAACCGAGAAGAAGGAGAAGGAGAAGGAGGAGGGGGAGGAAGAGGGGGTGGCGGTAGAAGGAGAAAAGGAACGACGAGGAAGAGAAAATGATTATTCCGCGTATAGAAATAGTAACTAAACTACAAATGGAATATCGTCTCATTTCTATAATTGCTCTTAAAGGGAACTGGTTTCAGAGAGCAACATCACGAAGCTAATCGCACGAAGAAGCGGATGCATCAGCCCCTTACTTTAGCCTTGGTGTAAAAGTGAAAAGTGTTGAATCCTTTAACCGTGAATAATTATCGTTTGGGCGCTGGGTGGGGAAGGGGGGGAGATGTAATTTAATTTTCTTGTTGAACACATCTAATTGTAGGAGAGCTTGTCGCCATTTCTACACTGCATCATCATTGTATACAATGAGCATTGTGATATACGTAGGCAATGCGTATCATTGACTTGGATATCGTTGTCCATGACACGTTGTGAATAACTATTAAATTAATCGTGACGTGATGGGTTTTGGATTTTTGAAAAAAAAAAAAAAAAAAAAAAAAAAAAAAACATGTGAAATGTTTTTTAACAAGATCATGCATCCCATGAAATTATAATTTTAAGTTATTGAATTTTAAACTGAAGTTAAGTTAAGTTATAAATTTAAATTTCAAATAACAAAGATAAAGATCAAAGAGTTTTAAATACAAACTTCGTTTCATAATTTCATTCTTATACAGTTTTTATTAAAAAAAAAAAAAAACTTTTTCTTTTTCATTATTTGAAAATCAAATATAATTTTTCTTCTTTTTTTTTTAAATTCTCATTTAACTTATGTAAGATCCAATTCCACCAACATCTAACCGTTGTCCAAAGTTCCTTTTTGCACTCTAATTTTTTGTACAAACTATATATTTTCTCTTCCTTTTTTCAATTTTTCTCCTTTTAACTCGCGACAAAATTAAATCACCGAAGACGTTGATTTCCGATTCCGCTTTGTAAACTTGAAAAAAAAAAAATTAAATGTAAAATTAATCTAGCTAATGTCTTTTAACGTTTCGATCGATCATTTTTTTCACAAATCATGCCTGCGGCCATGTTTCCATTTCTTTCTTTTTTTTTTGTTCCTTTTTTTTTTTTTTTTTTGGTTTCATTTTTCTTTTTTTTTTTTTTTATCCTAAATACCGTAACGTTCAGTCTGTTGTGCCTCTTCGAGTTTTATGTAATAGCCGTTGCCTGGTTTTCCTCTGGCAAACCGGAGGCAACACTGGATGAGACGAGAACGAAAAAGGAATGCGAAAAAGAGTCCTGCGCATAACGTTTTAAGGCCAGTGCCAGAGAAATATGATGTGTAGCACGTTTTCATAATACAAGATTACGAGTGTTTCATCCTTCACCGGTGGACAATTACGAATTTATAACTCACGGTTGATACAACGTGAGAATAGAAAATAATGAAAACGACCTTTTCAAATAGCCGTATGCTAATTAACTCCTTTCACTTCGAATAAATATTAACTACAAAGGAAGGTATGGAATAGACCTACCATTTTACGGGGACTTTGTATCGAGGTATGGAATGAAGCGTCGACCTTGACGAAAAGAAAAAAAAAAAAAAGAAAGAAAAGAAAAAAAATGGAAGAAAAGGGGGACATCGAAAAGAATCAAACGAGCAATTTGCAATTTAGAATATATGATTCACGCGACGCGCGAGTTTAATAAATTATATCTCGAAATGTAATCCACGCGATTGATAAACTGAAATGTAAACATATCTCTATTTGTCAAATCTTCAGGCTCGAGGATAATCTTTGTCAGAGATAAGATATGTTGTTGCATCGTCTATATACGGGAAATCGCGTAATAATGCGAAAAGCTGTGTATATATTTTCGATAAAAATCTCGGCGGTAATTGGTAATTGAAGAAGAAATAATATTCGTTATTATAAATAAATAATTAAAAAAGATTAGGATGAATTAAAATTTACTATTTTTTTTTTTTTTCCTTTTTCGTTTCACAAGATTTGTACAGATTAATAGAGTCGATAATATTCTCGTTGGTAATAGTTTGAACGAGACTTATGTAATGAAGTAGATGATTGAAATTAGGGACCATTGGACGGTCTGGTGCGTGAGTCATCTTTGTTGAAAGACATTGGGCCCCTTTGTAGAATAATTTATCAAGCAATGATAAAAACGATAAAAAACAATAAATTCTAAAAATGAGGCTTGAGTAACGGCAAATTAAATATTTATAAAATTGCTGGTCTACGAATTTTTGTTTTTCTTTCTTTCTTTTTTTTTTTTTTGTAAAATTCCGTTGATACGGGAATAATTTTTTATAATTTTAACGAACGAGTTAGTAAAAAAAAATAATTGTGCAACTTTGAATAATAAACACGCACTGTTAAATTTGCACTAGCATCAAAGAATAAATATTTGAAATCGTAACATCATAATCATCATCGGTTCGAACTACCTCGATTGCACATTTTTACATTTTCGGAATTGGAAGCGCAAAATAAAATATATACAATTCGATTGGACGAGAAATGTCGAAACGAGGAAGACAAAGGAAGATAAAAAAAAAGAAAAAGAAAACAAAATCTGACATAACTTTCCTTATATAAATGTTTGTAATGTAATATTCAAACTTCGTTAATCATATAATGCAGATATATTCTAATCTATCACAGAGACGAAGATATCGATTTGTCTGGTCTCTCTCTCTCTGTGTTACACGAGCTCTCCTCTTGTACTCCCCTTGTATCGAGCATTTTATTCCATGATTAATAAGCCGTATAACTCAGCCGAATAATAAAACTTGGCCGGTCGAAATGAGTCAAGGAACAAAAGAAGAAAAAGAAAAAGAAAAAAAAAGGACACGATTAAAAAGTTGATTTCTCGACTCGACGTTTAAATAATCATGAGACAAAATATAGGTTGATTTTATTATACTATCCTTGAACTGGAGATTGATAAAACTATACAAGCGAAAATAGATTGTTTACTTTACTTATCGATTAATTATAGCGGAGAGGGAAAAATGCGATTCAATTGGTCAACGTTTAAAATAGAAATAATTCCTGATAATTATTTACTTTAACAGAAAAATCGGGCGAACGAAAAAAGGCTAAATATTTTTTAATCGTAGCGGCCCTTAATTACATCCAAGCCAAGAATTTGAAATCTAATAACCGATCGAAAAAAAAAAAATTGTATATATTTTACAAAACAAGTGATTGTACATTGAGCAAAGAGAAGGAAGATTCTAAACACAGGAAGTTTCACATCCTCATACATATTAACGAAAGCAAGTCTATTAATATAAATAACTCGCACGGAGTGGGATCTCTCTTACAATGTTGCACAATTACTACGGTTATAAGAAATAAAAAGTATGCTTCTCATTTACTAATGTGAACACAATGAGACGGCTTATATAATTGCTCGCCAATAAAACGACGAATTAGCTTGTTTCTCCTTGTCGTGTGATCGCAGAAAATATATATATATATATATATATTTATATATATATATAAAAAAAAGAGAGAGAGAGAGAGAGACATCGTTAAGTAATTTCCATGCTTATTTAACTTCGTTTACGTAAGAAAGCAAAATGTTAACATTTTCGTTTACAACTATAAAGGTAGGAGAAGCAGAGAGAAAAGGAAATTGTCTGTAACACTTAATTGCAACAATCGATCTGTTACATAATTAATGAACTTGTTTATTCTTTATCGATGAAAGAGAAAAAGAAATAGAGAGAGAGAGAGAGAGAGAGAGAGAGGAGAAATGGATCTCGCCTTTAATTCTGCAAGAGCTTAGAGAAAGTGTGCTCTTAATTAAAGATCGAAACGATTTCGATTTTTTCATAAATCTTTGTTGGATATTAAAAAAATGAGAGAGAGAGAGAGAGAGAGAGAGGAGAAAAAAAAAGAAGAGAAGAGAGAAACATTGAAAAGGTTAGCTTATTGTGATATCTGTCCATTCGCAATTTAATAACACGGCTATAAAATAAACACTAAATCCAATTTCCAACCTGTGGGTCTCAATTTCCCAAGAGGATAGTCGCCATTATTTTCGTTGAAATTAGTTTTATGAAAAATTTCATAACAGTATGTCCAATATTTATTCCAGAAATTTCAATATTTATTTATTTCTCTATAACCGTATTGTAATATCCTACAATTATTATATTGCAATATTTTTAATACATCTTTGAATATTAAAATAAAATTGTGCGATACGATTTCGATAGAAATACGAGATAGAAATATCTCGCTCTCAATTTATTCCATTATTATTATTATTATTATTATTATTATCATCATCGACAAATTTTACATTAACATTAATATTATCCCTCCGCGATGAATTAAAAATAATCGAAGAGTAAGAGGGATGATATATCGAGGAAAATGTCAGGGGACAATTTTATCGAGGGGAGGATAATTTTAATAAAGAAAACGACACGCGATGAATTCGATTTCTATATTATGTTCGAGAATGAAACGATTCAATTAGACATACTCCTCTCACACTCCTTGTAATAAGAAAATTTCCAATTGTAATAAGGAAAATTTTTAGGAAACGAGTTCTTCCAAGTTTCGAGCTAGCCAAAAGAAAAAAAGAAGGGAACGAAAAAAAAAAAAAAAAAAAAAAAAAAAAAGAATATATAGGGCAATGCCCCCATCTCCCTTTACCCCTTGTCTCATTGTATACACTCACCGCGTGTAATCGCATATATACCAAGCTGTCCAAAAGCCCTCCCGCACTCCAGGCCTCACTCGTGCCGTCTCTCTCTTTTCCAGTTTCCCTTCCTTCTTCCCATTCGCTCTATCTATCCGTGTCTCTTTCCCTTTCTCTCTCTGTCTCCCCTCTCTTTCTCTCTCTCTCTCTCCCACCCAATGACACTTCTCTCGAAAAGAAGCCATCGCTCCGTCTCTCTCGCGCGCATCGCTTCCCCCACCAACGGCCTCCCACTAGAATGAGTTTTACTAAGCGCTTTAAGCCGCCGTCACAATCAGTGACTCACCTCAAGACATTAAGGGGCGATTCACAAACAAATATACCGAGAATGAATATAACGAGACAGGGGGAAACTTTCTATTCGAATATGTATATATATTTCTTGTTCCTTTGAAAGTTATTTACCGCGTTTATTTTTCAAGCGAGGAGAGGAAGCGGAAGAGAGGGTAATTGAATCGGCGTTATGAAACTGATGTAAAGTAAATAGAAAGGGAATCGTGTATTCTTTTCAAATATTATCGATATTATTTCGTTCGATTAATTAAAGAAACGTTTCTCTTTTTCCTTTCTTTTTTTTTTTTTTTTTTGACACAAATTAGACGGGACGAATTTCGAATCGAGATTAATCCTCGATGTTTTTTTTTTTTTTTTTTTCCCCCCCTCCCTTAAATATTGTAATAACTCGTGAATATACTTTGTAACTTGAAATTTAAATATTAGCCTGGTTTTCGAGTGTAGAGTACAATCTGTTAGCGGAAGTTCTTGATAGGTTTATTACATAGACAGATATATATATATATATATATATATACATAGTTTCTCGAGTAAATATTCCTGGTACTCGGATGATTTATTCTACCTAGGCCAATCGATAGCCAGCCTTAAAGTGCATCCAGAATGAGTTTTCGCCGATTGTTATAAAGTCGCGTCAAACACTCGAAAAATTGTTTAACCTTTTTCAAATATCTTGTCGAGTCATTCTAATAAATATGCATTATACGGAAAATTTGTACCGTCTCGTCTCTGCAAACTTATTCGAGCAAATACGTTTGTCTCATAAAAGCTTTAAATTAGAAACACTCAAAGATATCAGAGGAGATATCGTTCGCTTTTATATCCCTCATACGCATATATTCGTGGTACAGTCTGCTCCAAAATTTATTCCACAACACGCCCCTCTGTACCACATTGAAATCGATACACAACGTTCACACACACACACACACACACATGTTCCTATTTTCACTTGGATTTAGTTGCACGTCAAGCGCTGTTTGTGAGACAGCCTTTAGACTACGCTCGCGCAGCACACGTACAGATAGCGATGGGCACGCACGTTCCGCTTCGATCGGCATTATTCCCAACAATTTTGTTTCAAATTGTGTATCTTCCTGCACAATCCGGAAACAATATAAAAAAATTCTTTTAAATTCGTTTCATTAAATTTCAATTTTCCAAGTTCGAAAAAAATTTTTCTTAATCAATTTTATACATTTAATAACGAACTATCAATATGGATAATAATAATAATAAAAATAAAAAACACGTTGATAATAAGATATTGGAGAGAGAAAGAGATATCTGGCACGTGAAATTGACGTGTTCCATGTTTACTCTGATTAGGAACGTATCAAAGCCATCGCTACCATAGGCTCACAACGCTGCAGTAAAGTAACGCCTGTGTGTACAAGAGTGAATCGACACAGGGGAACACGCGCACACACACACACACACACACACGCACGCACGACAGAGACAGGGCAAAGACACATGTATACACACTCGATTCACGATATACGGGGAATTTGACTCAGGTATGTACGTTTCACGCACACGCCTCCCTCTGTAATACGAATCAACAACTAGGAACACTTGACTCGTCAACGCATCACTTCACGCAACATTTGCGGAACCACTTAACCCCTTTGCTTTTTTCCTATTCCATATCGAAACAATTTGTATTGATTATCGGGGAAATATTTCATAGCTAAACATCCCTTTGAACCGTTACTCGGCAAAAGCTCGAGGTATTTATATTCCGGGCTAATCCCCTTACTGAACTTGTTTAGCTGTTTCTCTAGTTTTTCCCATTTCTATTGCAGAAAAGTTGTATACAAGAAAAAATCTATCATTACATAGATATTTTTGCATAATATTGTTAAAATAAATTACCACGTTTAAACATTCGATTAATAAGTGTATACTTAGTCGACCAATATCCTATTTAATTTCTAATAATTATGTTATTTACATTATTCGATTTCAACTCGATTAAACGTATTGTCAGCGGAATAAATGAACGAGCGTATATATTACATGTATATATACATATATACATATTATTTTATAATAAAATTTGAAAGTTAAACTTTAACTCTTTTGTATTTTGGCCAATGCCAATGTATTAGTCGATGTATTATTTGCAAGGATAACAAACAATTTATACAAAAGTAACGTTTAAAAAAAAACGAGAATCTCGAGTGAAATATCGTTTCTACGCAATGGGGGGGGAAAAAAAAATTTCCAAAACCTTTTTTCGAGCTGGTATCGGGAAGAAAATTTTCGCTTATTAACGGAGGGGGAAAATTGATCTCGCGCGGTATATCGTTTGATCATTTATTTTTTAACCAGGGAATAACCGTTTGATGGGTTCACGAGTGTAATCAGTTCTCGTTATTCTCGATCGGAATCACTCTGTTAATTGTACGCATTATTTACCGAGTTTTCTCGTCGCCGGAGCGGGAGGTTTTGAATTTTTCTCGTCAATTTCAATTAAAAAAACGAGTGGGAACGAAATTTTTGCCCCTCGCGAGCGCCACCGTTATCGGCTAGTTATTCATAAACAGGGCCGCGTGTGTGAAAACGCGTTTTTCCACAATTATCGAACGAGCCGCCGAGCGTTACTTTCAATAACATTTTCACGCCTCGATAACGAGCGTTTCTCGACTTCCCGATGAACCGTTGCGAAAGAACAAGTCGAAAAAATCGAGGATCGCGCGCCATTTTTCGTCGATTAAAATTTTCACCGAGGGAGAGAGAGAAAAGAAAAAAAAAAATAAATAAACGCGATGAAACGACGCGGTCAAACACGGCCGTGTTTCAACGTGTTTCATCCTCGATTCGAATCGAGGCGAAAGAGTGACATCTCCTCCTCCTTTTCTTCCTTTATCACCCTTCCTCGTCGTTCCACCCTCTTTCGGTCGTTTTTTATTATCATTCTCTCTTCTTATTATCATCTCGAACGTAGTGACGGCAAGTTGTACAAATAATAAAAGATATATATACACGTATGTACCGTGTGTATGTATATTCGGGAGCGAGCGGGCCCGATTCTCCTCGCCGAGCTGTCGACAAAACCCGAGGAGAAGAACCTCCCTCTACGCACGAAGAGAGAGAGAGAGAGAGAGAGAGAGATCAGAAGTCACCTTGGAGATGGGTACGAAAATGGAACCGGTTCTCAGCTCATATAATTGGGTCCCGCTTTGACTGGGCCCCTCTTTGAGAATAATCAACGTTTATTTCGCCATTTAGCGCGGCCAGGGTGTTACAGCCCATTCAACACTTTTTCTTCCTTTTTTCTTTTTTATTCCCCGCGTAATTTCGCCCCCGAATAATTTTTATCCATTTTCCATGGAGGAAGAGAAAACGTGGAACTTTCGAGAAAATTCATCGACTTTAATTTCGTTGATTTCTTTTGCTTATTATGGGGGAACATTTGGCAAGGAATGAATGTAAGACGGTACGTGTACGTCGATAAGGGAAGAAAGAAGGTGATGCTAGAACGATGATAGAACGTCAAGTAAAAAGATACGTGTATTTATACATACATTTCGCGTTGAATAGTTTACTTAGGAGGATACCGATACAAATACCGATATGTAAATATTGGAATAATACGTATTATATATAGTATAAGTAATGCACAAACAGGAGAATATTTTCTCGCGTTTACATTTCGATCGGATGATATAAAAAATTATTGAAAAATAATTTCATCGATCTCTCGCGGCTATGAAACGTTTGAATATTTCATTGTTCAATGTTTTTCCCCCTCGTTAATCCTTTCATCGATATATATATATATATATAGACATTTAATTTTTCGCCAATCAAGATTTCGAAGAGCGTGATCCAATTTCGAAATTGTAAACCGAGTATTTGGCAGGGATAGAAATTGTTTCGTACACTTAAATTATAAGGTAATCGGAATCCGTTCCGTAAAGGAGAGAAAAATTAAATAAAATTGCGTTCGAGAGTTAATAATAAAGACAGAGAGTTGTGGAAAGAATAAATTTGTGTAATTCGAATCAATGAAAAATCAATTGAAATTTCGGAAAATTTTTTTTTCCGGGGACAGTTCAAATTTAACTTAATAACTTTAAGATTGGAGAGAAGAGGGGAGAAGAAGAAAGAAAGGGCAGGGGGGGGGGGGAGAGGAAGTCGTTAAACTGCTTCGATCGAAACTTTGGAATTTTATTATTATTATACTTTTATTAATTTCGAGGCGTATTATAATGTGATATAAGCAAAATTTATAATTAATCCGTTGCAAAGTTACGAGGACATTTCACATTTTAGATTTCGAGGGAAATGAAAAGGAGGAAGGCTGTTCACAATAATCTGGCGAGTTTGTAGATCGTAAGTTGCTATCTTTATGAAAGTTTATCTCGGCACTGCTGATTAAAACTAATTTTAAATAATTTAAGCCAATAATTTGAGTCTCGTCAAAAGAGCTTTATCACGGGATTCAATTTATCTCCGCTTTTTTATTATTGTTTATCTATATTAATTTTTATCATTTATTTATTTATTTATTTATTCGTTCATATTTATCTTTTCATCCATTGTATTCCATCCCGTATAATTATTCGTGCATGAACAAAAACTCGTTGCTTCATTTTTTTCTATCGAATAAGCGAGCGTTTCTTTTATTTTATTTTATTTTATTTTATTTTATTTTATTTTTTTTTTCTTCTTCCCCTTTGATTTTTCCTCTCTCACTTCGAATCTGTGAAACGTGAAATTACCAGTCGGATTGAAACGCCTCTTTAATAAGTCTTTTTGATGTCTCGCTCGTAGAAAATGTCTGTCGTAATTTCTATTAATGTTATAAACTGGGAGGGAAGCAGAGTTCTATGTTTTAATTAGAGACTTTTCATGCCTCATATTTTTCCATTTAGCGCCACGATGTTGCACGGTTTTAATATCCAAATTTTCATTCGTTGATGGAAACTCTCTCTTTCTTGCCCTCCCCCCTTCCCCTCCCCCCTCCTTCCCTCCGCGGATGGATAGAAATACAACAAAGAAAATCGAAGTTCGAAGGAGAAAAAGGAAAAGGAAAAATTGTTTATTAAAAACAGTAGTAGTTCACGCGAGGAAACTGGAAAAAGGAAACTGATGATAAATTTCCATTCCATTCTCGATCCATCTTCATCGATTATCGTTATATAATAAACGGGGAAGAATTGCCGAAATTAAATGGCAATTGGAACGAATGGAGTGAAAAAATTCGAGAAGAATCGACATATTCGAAAATATTCGATCAAAATGAAACGCGGATGGAAATGCAATTTACAGGATAATAAAAATGTTAAAATTTTTAAAATTCACGCAACAATTGTGAACAATGAAAGAATTGAGCGTGATCGAAAAATTTCAATTTATATATATATATATTCCCATCCGAATAATAATTTATCGAAAAGCTGGGGGGAGATAAAAGAAAGCAATAATATATATGTGTCACGCGAGGCTTATCTTGGCGAATAAAATTTAATTTATTTTTGAAAAGTGATATTCGATAACAACGTTGCTTCCCGATAAAGGGAATATCTCGCCGAGATCGTATCGGCCCGAAGGAGATTAGAAACTGTTTTTCCAATTAATCATAATTCATAATTCGTATCATTCTTATTATTCTTAAAAATCTCTCTCGAGATGAATTATTTAAAAGGGCAACAACAAAACAAAAACTGTGCAAAAACACAGAAAATCGCCTGATACGAGAGAGAGAGAGAGAGAAGAATGCAAGAACAAGTTCCACTTTTTTCCTTCTTTAAATGAAACTTTCCACCGCTGAGGCCGGTTAAATAGTATCTTAATGATGCAATTGTATGAGTAATAATGAGCTATAGAAACACTCGTGCCGCGGCGTAACGCTTTACAAATACGAACATGAAACGATAATTACATTTACCATTGTGCGTGTAACAATAAGAGATACCATACCAGTTATTCAATAAAAGCAATTGCACTATCGGGAGTAAAGATAAATATATGTTATATCGAAGATTCAATTCAATTAAAATTTTTGATCTTCAAACTTTTCACATTTGTGTCGCGTTGATTGAAAAGTTTTTTCCTTTTTTTTTTTTTTAATTCACCGATCCAAATTTAAATTTTAAATTTAAAAAGAATTCGTTTCGTTTGGAGGGAGAAAAAAAAAAAATTAATTCACGCGTAAATTTTTGTGGAAATTGTTTCTACGTCTATATATCTATACGTGCAATTTCGCATAGATAACGCAACGCAAGTTTCTGTTTCTCAATCGCGTGCAATCGGTGGTTTGCGAGGAGTGGTGGGGGGAGGGGAGGGGGGATATATATACATATATATATATATACATACATATAATATGAATAAGGCAACCGCGCATGCGCACCAACACACCGGCGAACAGTATATTCGCGTTTATAGATCCGATATCACATTATTATTAAATCCTGGCGCAAGAAATATAGTATTGCTGAACGGTCGAAAGAATCCAGGTTATTTCGTAACGTAAGATTTTAATTTATTCACTTTGCTTATCAGCAATATTTTTCAGTTTCTTTTCTCTCTCTCTCTCTCTCTCTTCTCTTTCCCCTCCTTCCTTTTAAACCGATCATTCTTCTAAATTGCTTTACTAAAATAACGAGCGTAGGAAGCGCGCAGATTACGTTTCTCTCCTTTAATTACACATTCCGTCACGCGTTATCTGTCAATAATTTTCTTCCTTTTATCGAACTTCGTAAACAAACTTATCTTGTTTATTTACGATGCGCAAATAATAGATTATATTTGTATTACGTTAAATTTTATATATACAACGGCGATTCGAAAGAAATGGACAAACAAAAATTACCTATACCTGAAAACAAAGGATAATTTAAAATTCCAATGTTATTCCTTCCACATGTTATTTCTACTATCGATTTCGCATAAAGAGCTAAAGTTAAACTATAAAACGGAAGGTTAATTTAAAGGCTACGATTAAGCAAAGAGCTCGAGTCATTAAACTCGTTTAATTACAGCTTTGTGCAGACTTAATTATCGGAATTTCTCTGTCCGCCTCATATTCTCATATTTCTTCTACACGTTTGATCTTCCAAAAAAGAAGAAAAAGAGGGGCAATGAACAAAAATTTCATCGCGTGATTCGATTTTTCTCAGATCGGAAAAAACATCGCAATCGTAACATTATTATCGTCAACTCTCGATAGGCCACTCTCGTAGGCCGGTTCCCCAACGTAAATTGAAATTCTCATCGTCTTGTTCTCTCCCTCTCTCTCTCTCTCTCTCTCTTTCTATTTAGTTGTTATTAAATCACGAACGAAAGAAATATAATACATACAACCAGTGAATGCTTCGAAGAATCTAGGTTATTCCGTGACGCGCAATTTTAATGCATTTGCTTCGTTTATTTATAACTATTTTTAGTGTTTTAATATAATTTTTTCGAACCACGTGTACATAATAAAATACTGATTTTTTTTTTTTTTTTAATTCATTCCTTTATTCCTTTCCAATTCGATGAATGAAATTTGAATGCTTATTCGAAAATCGTTCCACGGAAAACCGTGTCATCTTCGGTATGATATGATGGTATAAAGGATGAATAAAGTGTAATAACGTGATTATTTCGAGGAAAATTTGTTTTGTGAAGAGAAAAAAAAAAAAAAAAAAAAGAAGAAGAAAAAATATATATACATTCTGAAAGTTGAAATGAATTATAATTTTGTTATTTAATTAATTAATTTTTTTATAAACGAGCGATATATGATCGTCACGAATTTTTTTAATATATTTTTTAAAAAATCCAGATTGTTGTTCCTTTAAGAAGATAAAAAAAAAAAAAAAAGAAAAAAAATCATTTGAATATAAATATCAATTTGATTAATTTTTATTAAAAAAAAAATACTGTGATTCGAATTAAAAAAAAAAAATGAATTTAAGCTTGGCTTGGTATCCTCTCATGTGTATACTTGTGCAAAATATGTAGTGACAATTACGACTTCTTCTACATCGTGCAATTCTTGTATAAAACATTTTTTCATATAAATTGCGTTATTTAACTTTCCTATATAACTATCCTATAATTAATTACACGTGTATTAACCGATTTCATGATATTTTCAATATGCATTTATTTATTCTAAGATATGACACAATACGTAAATATACTGTGTGTAATTAATAATATGTACCTATATTAATTGGCTTTATGAAATACTAAACTTTCGATATGCGTTTACCTGTTTCGTAATAATACAATAATCGCGTAATATAGAAATGCAATTCGATATCGATGGGAGGAGGAGAATGTTTATCACCTAGATCAAATTTTGTATAAACACGGTTTATTACTCCAAAATTAACCATTTACCCACGTCACAAGTGTACATTAATATCATTCGATAATTAATTCTCGAGGCAAATTTAATATTGCTAAATTAAAACGCTTGCTTATGGGCAGAAATGCTTGTTGGGAACGAAATTTAAACGAAATTTGAAAGCATATTTTTCATTTTTTCCTTTTTTTTTTATAACAACATATTTACCGCAAATATTCAACGTCGTGTAAAAATTCACGAAAAAATATCTTTATCGTTCCACGTGTACGATTTTTTAACGATCGATGATAATATAACTCCTCTACACGTTCGCAATCATCGTCTCTTATAAATTAAGCTTTTACTCATCCTCGTCCGTGCGTCCAATAAAGATACACAATCGAATACGTGTATTTAATTTTAAATTTTTTCCCATTTTCGAACACGCGATAACGATATTTTTTTTCTTTTTTTTTTTTCGGCCAAAAAAATTTACATGACCAATTCTTTTCCTCGTTTCAAAAAAAAAAAAAAAAATCTTTTCCAAATTATACACGTTGCGTTTAAATATACTCGTTTCTCTTCTCGGGTGTAAGCGGCGGTTAAAATACCATCTCTCGAAACGATACAGGGTCACGGATTTACCGATTACCAGTGTGTTAATCATAGCGTGGCATTACTTTGTACACGAATTGCACGAGAACTGTCCCGCGAGATTGTTCGAATCGCATGAATTCAGCTTCCTGCAGGCGTCTATTATTTCACAATCGACGATGATTTCATCCGACATCATTTCAATCTCTTCGTCGTCCGTTATCGGGCTTAATTTATACAATCATATACGATGTATATTTCTTCTTTTTCTTTCCTTTTTTCTACATATCACTGTATCCCCTTCCTCTTTTTTTCCTTTTTAATTTCCTTTCTTTTCTCCGAACAAATTAATCTCTCCCCTTCTCGGCCGGCATCTCTCCACCGCCCACGTATCGCATTCAATTCGTCCCTCTTTCATCGAAACCCTTCGTTCGTCATTATTTCCAACGTTCTATCTAAACAACAGTGAGTTCAGGTGAGCTGATTTTAAATTGCACGAGTCGAATGCAGTGGATTACGAATGTACAATACTCATTTCCCCCTTTCTTCCCGAGGAATGATATATTAATCTCGAGAAGAAGAAGAGGAGGAAGAAGATAAATTTACGGGCTTTTGCATCTATTTCTTCGGTCGAAAAATATTTGAAACGAAAGTCAAAAAGAAGAAATGTCTAAATATATATAACGGATAGTAAACTCGCCCGTTCAAGAATTAACACGTTTTTACTTAGCAATCCGGATTTTTTTCTTTTTTTTTTTTTTTCCATACACCATACAGAATGTTCGAGGCGGTCGTAAACCTTGAAAATGTCCCCCTCGAGGTTCAAATTAAATCCTAATTTTTATATGACGGACTCGCGCATAACATGGCTAAGGATTTTTTCACGAATACCTAATATACCGTATTATTTTATGCATTTCTTTCATATTGATCCTTTTCTCCCTAAGGGATTACAAACAAGCGTTTTTAAAAAAAAAAAAAAACGTACAATATATTCGTAAAAATTTTAATCAATCTAAATCGGATCTATTTTATTATTGAAATTTTATATTTCACATAAGATTATACATGGAATAACGTACGATGCTAAATTTCTCGTGAAAGATCGGCTCGTTGGACGAGAACTCTATTGCTATTATTAACTACACATATCAATCTCCATGAATATTTTTAAACAGATACAACAGATCACGTATCACGTTCAATTTTCCGTACGAGTTTTATATACGAGACGAAATGCACGCACAACTTCCCTCCTCAACCCCCCCTCTTTCTACTCCAACGATTCGCCGGCCAAAGTAATTTTCCCACAGTCGTTCCGCCTCAAAATTACATTTATACTTCGTTACTTGATTGAAATCACGTTCGCGGCTAACGAAATTATCCACTTCTTTGTACACTTAAATAAACAGGCATCCGATTATTAATTGGTCGTATTTCATGCTTATCGAAGAGCAATCAGACGTATTTAAATTCGTGATCGTTGCAAGATTCGTGGAATAATTCGGTTTAATAATTCCTCGTTCCTCTCTCGATATATAATTATTCTTATTCCCTAATATTAATTAATATTGTTATTATTCGCGCGCCCTAATCCCCCCCCTCCCCCGAATCTATTCTCGAATTAACGGACAGCCGTGAAACACGTTCGAGAGGTTGAGTTTTACAAGTGAAAGTAATGGATTAATACTGGATTTTGTTGCAAGCGGATCGATCGAATGCGTAATCGCGTGTGATAGAGAATAACGAGAAAAATAGATGCAAAATTTTGTACATCTTGATGATAGCTCTTTCATCGACTTGAATTGAATTATAATTATCGTAAGGGCAAGCTTCGACAAAGTTATACGGTTTTAACTTTTCAATTCGAATTCTTTGCACCTTGGAATTCGTTCTATGATTCCCGATGAACATTAATTTATGGGGGAAAAAATTGTGCCGAGGATCAAATATTTTTTAATAAACGTGAAATATTATAAATATTTCGAATAAAAATAACTAAAAGTAAGAAGAAGAAACTCTAAGGTTTAAAACACGAGTGTATACACAAATGTAATTCATCGAATCCAGTTATATAAAACCAAAAAAGAAACAATTATTAAATTCTCATCAAGCAGTTAAAGAAGCATCAACCTCAAAATGAATAAACGAAAAGGTTCAAATCTGTAAAAAAAATCTATCAACAGATCGATCGATATTTATGATTTAAACTTTCGTTCGAATAATCCACCAAAAAAAGGAAAAAAAAAAAAAAAAAAAAGCTTTCACTCATCGTCCCTTTGAACATATATACTCTGGAATGCAACGAAATCGAATTTGCCAAATATTCGGATAGTTCAAATATAATACACGTTGTGTACACGTGTATGGACGATGAAGCAAAGATTTTTCCAACAGCCCCGAAAAACATCAAAAGCAAGCTGCCTCGGGAGCAAGGAAACAGTGGATGAAAAAGGGGAGCGGAGGGTGGGGCGACAGTGGGTGAAACACAGGGAGAGGCAAAGACGGATGCGTGTGTACACGCGTGTACGTGTGTACACACTTGGGACAGCCTGTTAAATAAGCTGACACTCAAAAAGTGGGCGGCTGACAGTTTGAAGGGAGTCGCGCGAAATCACAAATCCCTCGAAGCGCTTTTGTAATAACTTTAGATACCGCGGTTTCAAGAAATTAATCGCGATCCCAAAGATTTTTATTTACACCCTTTTCTTTTTTTTTTTTTTTTTTTTTGGTAAATAAAAACCGATACCGTGCCCGAAATCTTCTTCTCTCTTTTTTTTGTTTCTCGAAATTTTTTCTTCTTCGATCGATAGTTTGTTCATTTTCTTCCGTTCCTTTCTTTTCTTTTAACAATTTTTTATTCACGGCAACAAATTCGACAATTGATACTTTACTCCACCACGGTTGGATTACGATCCTTGTTTACGTGTACTCGTCACAAAGTTATCTGTAATTTGACGTTACAGATATTTATGCGGATTAAGCAGCTCAGCGGGAGGAGATATTTGAACGAGAGAGAGAGAGAGAGAGAGAAAAAACTAAATTATGGCTCGCCGTCGACATCGATTCGAGCCCGCTGTTCGTTTTACTTTCAATTCCATCCGCCGCGATGGAGTAACAACAAATTCAAGAGTTGTTTTTTTCAATTAAACTCGATCGTGAATTACGTCGAAGAAGAAGAGATAATGTATATATATATATATATAAAATTCATTCGATATATATTTATATAAATGGAAGAAGAAAAAAATGTATCGATGAAAATGCAATCTTTCTTTTTTGATAGAAAATTTGTGATTGGTAAAATTTTTATATTTTTAGATGGACGAAGAAATAAGCATGAACAACGAAAAGAAAGAGAAATATGCTATAAATAATACAATCGAGCAGTCGATAGATAGTCCTGACAGCAAACTATAAACCAAACAAATAGCCAGTATCTTTCATGCAGTATTATTAATTCCTCCGATAACGCGGTATCTTTTATTCATGGCAAAAGTGTCGATAAAGCCGCGACGTGTACCACACCTAATTTTCTCAAGAATCGAAGAAACAACGAAGATCAACTCGCATTCGAGGATCCCCCTGATTCCCTCTTTCTCTTATTTCGCCAAAAATAGAAAACTAGATTTTTCGTCATCCAATAAAGTTACATGTCCACGCTGTTGCGACATCTCGATCTCGAAATTTCCAATGAGAAGTGAAAAAAATTGAGAATTCCTTCGAATTTGCTCGAAATTAATTAAAAAAAAAAAAATCTAATTCAATATGGAAAAGATTCCCCCAATTTCGAAATTTAACTTATATATATATATATATATAATGGATACACGATTTAAAAATTTAATAACATTGTTTAAATTAATTCTGATCTTAATCTTCTTGAGTTTCCATCTAGTGTACGAGGTAGAAAATTTTTTATCGAAACTGAGCCATTGTAAAAAAAAAAAAAAAAAAAAAAAGGTTATAATACTCTAATTCTAAAAAATTTTTTCCCCTACGTAAAATTTAATGAAATCTGATTTGATCGGAACGTTGCTCGTTAATACAAATCTTGCAAGGATTAATCAGTCAATCAAAAGTGATAATCCTCCACCTTCGATTTATCAGATCGAATTATTTATCTCGTCGAATACGAATATTGTGTACAACACGAGTGAAATAACGATTAGGTAAATGCATTCATGTATGCGCCTCACCTATATATCGTTCCATTGTATCGCACTTCTTCAACCATGTATCTATGGTGCACGATCAATTGCTAAATAGATAAAAAAAAAAAAAAAAAAAGAAAGAAAGAAAGAAGAAGAAAAAAAGGAAAAGCGAGAAGGGGATTGGCGTCTCTTTCCTTCTTTTTTTCCCTCCATTTCAACCAGTCAATATAAATTTCGATATTTCACCGGTTGGAAAAAGGCAATTACTTTTAATACGTGTCAGCGTGGACATGCACGAAGGTAATCACATCTGTCATAAGCATATGGCAGAGATAAGTTATCGCTGGTAACTCGATTCACTCGGACGTGTACACACACAAACGAATTCCATCTTTAACGATGATTACGACTGGAAATTATTATTCCCTCTTATTTATCCGCCTTTATATGCCTTTTTTCTTTTTTTTCTTTTTTTTTCTTTTTTTCTCTTTTTTTGCGGAAGCAAAGACGAATCGATAAAATGTTTTCAATCAATCGAATGAAAGTCAATAGACGAACGATTAACTCTAATGAATATGTTCCGTTGTTTCTTCCCCCCCCCCTCTCTCTCTCTCTCTCTCTCTCTCCCTCCTTTTTTCTTTCTTTCTTTTTTTTTCTTGTTGCGCGTTAACAGCCATTTAAATTCATTGTAATCAAAAGAATATATAAATGAATACGAATTGACTCCGAGTTTTTCTAGGACAGGTATTAATCGTACACGATAAATTTTATTTTTAGTTTTAATCCTTTGATAATATTCAATTCTTACTACTTCTATTATTAAATTTTATTACTTTTTTATAAACACGTTGAGTTTATACTTTTCCCCGACGTATTAATTTTCAAATAGGATAATTTTATGAAAAAGAAAGAAAGAAAGAAAGAAAAAAAAAAAGAATACGAATAGAAAGTCTAATGATTCGTAAAATTTTTTTCATAAAAATTCATTTATACATTTATATAAACATTGTCAAAATTTATCACAACGATGTTGTGCAACGACATTAATGAAATTTGTAACATTTGGCTAATTGAATAATAATAAACTCGTGAATAATTCAATAATAATATTAATAATAATAATAATAATAATAATTCATAATTTCATAATACTCGTTTAATTGCGAAAGAATTGTGTAATTAAATGGACTGTGCAAAAGAAAAACGTACATATAATTCAAATTAAAATATTATTTGTGGAATATTTTTCTTACGTAGGAAAAAAATATGTAGGTAGCGTGAGTCATACATGATATTGCAATTTCTATATACTACCTCGTATTTCTAAAAGTATAATTATTAAATACTGTAATCACCTAGTCGTTAAATGCCAACTTTTTAAGATCTTAGATTTCTCATCAATCAAATTAACTCTATTTATTTTTTCTTCTCTCGCTTCATTAATAATAATTAATAATCCATAACCATAAATAAAATGATTAAATCGACATTTGCAACATAAGAATAGGGGATATCTTCATGCGGAATATTTAATGAACATTTATCTTTAAATTTATCTACGTATCAAATATTTTTACGCTACAAAAATAGTATGTCCTACATTCTAAAATCAATATTTAACATAAAGGAAAGAGGATATTTAAAATTTAAATAAGAAACTTCTATCTCAAATTACCTCTTAAAAAAAAACAAAAGGTTATTTATACATTATCGCACAATGCGTAAAGTTTAATTTGTAAAGATGTATGTTTTTTCAATAAATCATTGCATTGTAATATATCGTGATTAAAAAACATATTAAAACACCATAATACTAATAATACTCACAATTTATTATTACGTGCACAAAAATATTATTATCCTCGATAATTCCATATTTTAGAATTACAAATTAATTTTTTTTTTTTTTTCAACTATTCAATCCAGACCTTTCCAGAGAAAAGAGGCAAGGATTAAACTTGATTATCCATCCGCCACAATGGATAATCTTTTACAACAACGGTAGACAATACAACGGGCAGAGCTTGAACTTTCTCTCCAAGCGACTAGATTCTATCAAAGCATACAATTTATGCTAACTTGACTAACGTAACGAACAGGATTGTCCCTAATAACTCGTGTCAGCAGTTGATCCGGTGCAAAGTAAATAATGAAACGCAACGGGGAGGGGAAGGGCGGGGAGGGGAGAGGGAGGGGGAGGGAGGGAGAGGAGAGAGAGAGAGAGAGAGAGAGAGAGACGAATACCCATTTTGCTCGGTTGGGCCGCGCATATTCGAATGACCGTGCGAACTGAAAAGTCATCGGTGTGCAATGTGATAGTGTTTATGCGCATGATTGTTTCGAGCAATTCTCGTTCCGATCCGGTAATTAATTCGACAGTCCCGCGGAATGTAAATCATCGTGGAAATGAATCGGCAACGAAGGGTTTTTGCCCAATGTGAAAAACCCGTACAACTCTCTCGACCGAGGGACGTATCTAAAACCTAACCTCAAACCGTGTTTTGCTTTCGGTCGCAACTTATTGCGACAAAATATCGTTCGAAATTGGAGCGATTATCGATTTATGGATGTATATTTTTATGGACAAAAGCATTTTGCCGCGCAAACAACAGATATCACCAACAAGAATTTGTCCGCCTCTGTTTTATATTTGTTAATATCGATTATTTTAAATATTTAAACGTTTATATTTAAAAATATTTAATTACAAATTTCGAATTGAAAATATCGCTTGATATTCGTATGATGATATATTATTCGTAGATGATAAATAAGTAGTTTCTAGTAATTTGTTACGTAATCTGGTAATTTTGTTACGCAAGTCTGTAAAATATAAATCCAGGATGATGTTATCTTGTAGAAAATATATTTATCGAGTTTAAAAAATTTTTGAATACGTAATTTTTAATTTAATTCCTTTAAAGATAATATTATTTTAGAGAATCGAAATTTAATTATGATATAATTTATCACCATTAAATTTGATAACTTTAATATGATTTTCGATAAATTTAGCAAACTATATTAAATGAATTAAATCGAGCTGAATTTGAAATTGAATTTCTGACCTTATATATATATATATATATATATATATATATAAAGTACTTAAGCAATCTTCTATAACTAATAATTAGAGTTTAATATATACGATGAAGATAATTAAATAATATATATAATTAAGTTTCTATTTAAAAACATTTTAATTGCAAATATAAGAAATTCACAGCTCATCGTTATAAGATAAATTATGTTATTTAACCTTTAGCCTCAAAAATAATGTTTCACTAAAAATATTATTATATCAAGTTGTGTAGTACAGTTAATACAATTTTACATGCGATATCTTCTAGAAAAGTTGATTCGATACCGATTTATATTTCTGTATTAATCGTGATATAACATTGTCTATCGATTAAGCAAGAAAAATCTAAGATGAAAAAAGAATTTTCCTTCGAACATTGTACAAGCGAGATGTTCAACAGTTCTCAAAAATTGGAAAAAGTTGGTAATCTAAAAAACAAGTTACCGTGACTTTTTATTGATCCGGGCGTAAAATTATACTTATAGGATTTGGGAAAGTTTTCGCGCTAAAAGTTACAGCTTAAGATAAATTATCGATGGTCGGTAAGATGTAATTAAAAGTTGAACGTAAGTAATATTTGGGCGTGCTCGTTTTCATTTTGTTCAAACTTTCAAGAATACACCGTTGCGGGGAGGGGGGGGGAGGGGGGCGGTTGACCTAAATTTAAAAGTTATAGGTTATTTCGTAGTACGCTAAAAATTTCATTGAAACCAAAGTGAACCAAAAGCTCGAGCTCGTAGAAATAGAATTTACGATCAAATAAAATTACGTTCTTAAATAATAGCCTATCTTTGTATTCGAGCAAGAAATGGAAGGATTAAATGGACTTGGATGGAAAGCAAAGATGCAGAAGCACGAAATGAAAAAGAATCACAATGTTTAATGTTTAATGTACCAAATTAATTCTAATTAATCTTGTATTTCCAATTTTACCGTGGACGGGAAAATTAATAATTTATATAGCATCGTTTATAATCGTTAATTCATTTCACACGACAATGAAACGCGAAAATGACTGATGATTCGATTGCGATTTCTGTTTATTTTTAAACTTACAACCGAGTTCAAAACTTCATAAAACTTTGAACTTTCGAGTTTCAAACTGAAGCAAATTATCTTTCAAATGTTAAGTTTTTAAAGCGTGATTTATTAAAATCATGAAATATAAGTGAAATACTTTAAAATTAAATTTTAAAAAAAATGCCATTGAGGTAATTTTAATTTTCAAGTAAAAGCAAAGGAGAGAGAGAGAGAGAGAGAGAGAGAGAGAGAGAGAGAGAGAAAGAAAAAAAAAAAATAAAGACTTTCAGTATTTTACATCGAACAGCGGTTCTGAATATAAATTGGATATTTCCAGAAAAATCTTTTTTCTTTTTTTTTTTTTTTTCCTCCCCCCATCGAAAGTTAAATTCAAACTAGATTAAAGTTAATTGAATAGCCGGCTATATATATTGTATTTTCAGTTTATCGCGCACAAATCGCAAATTATTCGGTCACGTCCCGGATTAACCGTTCCATCCACGAGACTTTTCAAGACTTATTATTGTTAATAATAAAAAATATCGCTCATCCTTGAATAATCTCGCGTTTATGGCCGCAAGATTTTTCCCCGCGATTTGATCGTTGTTGGGGACGATCGATCGGGAACGATCCACCTGCCTATGGCCAACGTTACGATCAACTATGTGGAGAAGAGTATTATTTAAAGAGTCTGCGTCTGGATAGAGCGTGTGTCTCGACCTCTAGCATAATCGCGAGACACCTGGATATGGTTGGTGTACGTTGGCTGGCGAGAAACCGGTTTCCGCTAAGCTACGACCGAAAAGAAAATTTCAATAATGGTTATTACGCGTCTATTCACGACGTTTTCTTGTTTGTCCGATTAATTAGAAATTCTCCGATCTGTTCACCGATAAACGAATGCTTTAACGAACCGAAAGATAGAAATTATATTATAGATGTTATTATTTTATTTCACTGTTATATTAAATTCTTGGATTTCTTTCTTTCTTCCTTTTTTTTTTTCTTCTTCTTCTTTCTCTCGACGGCGTAAAATTTTAGGATTTTAAATTCATGTTTATTACGTGATTATTTCGAGGCGTATACGATCGCTTCGAATTGATAGTTTTATCTCTCCCCGTTAATTATGCCCCGCGTGTCTTGAAATTCTCAACTTTCGGTTCCATTATTTTCTCGTAATAAAATTGTAGACTTGATGCGAGAACACGACGAGCAATGACAAATTGGATTTAAAAATGCATTTGACTGGGAAAAGGAATAAAATTTTACTGGCATAAATTAAATTTTATCAACGCGGGAACCCAAATTGTTATTTTTGCAATTTATCTAGCGATAATTTTTTTTTTTTTCCCTTTCCTTCCTTTCTTTTTTTTTTTTTTTTTTGACAACGAACGACCACAGCACTCGATGTCGTTAAAAAAATTAAAAAGGGGGAAAAATTATTAGAAAATTTGGAGGAGTTAAAACAGAAACACAGATTTTGTTTGTTTCGAACGATCCATTCGTTTAATGAATTATCATTTCTTAGAAACGTCCAATTTAATATTTTATAATGTCAATACGAGATATCGAACTTCTCAATATATATATATATATATATTTCACGTTGGACAAAATACGTATACGATTTGATTAAATTTTAATGGAATGGAAATAAGCAGAGGGATGTTGTTTCGATTCCACAAATAGCTTTGCATAATTAAAGAAAAGAATTTTTCGAAAAATCTATTATACAAGGAAACGGTGAGAAATAACGTATCGAGAAATGTAAAGAAATGACAATTATAATAGAATGCGGATTAATTAGAACTTTCTCGTGGTGCGGAAAAATTTTTCCTCGCAACAGTGAATCTGATAGAAAGTAAGCTTCGTTGCAAATGGAGAAAAAAAAAGAAAGAAAGAGGAAAACAGACACAAACGATGATCGTTAACAACTCATTAATATTAATTTCACTAGCAAATTTTCATGGATTTCTCCGAACGAGGACGTTTGTTCAATTTACTAATGGATTCGCTCTATGAATACCGGATACAAATGAGGAAACAATTATCGGTTTTCAAACGATACGAAATAAATCTTAAAATAAATGTGATAAATGTACAATTGTATTAACAATTGAAGTCATGAATTTCGAAATTCATAAATAAGCAATCCACGAGAAACACGAATTTTTTATTTCTCCTCTTTAATGACCAATTAGTAAGTTTTTATTATTCTAATGAATATTCATGAATTTTCATTGCGTTTGTATATTGAATATTGTTGGATATTTTATAAAAAGAATCGAAAGATCGTAAACACGATGTTTTCAAGATTTTTTTTTTTAATGAACTTCAAGCTGCTAGTTTCCAATAATTTGATTATCAAAATTACATCTTTCTAAATGCATCTTACATCTTTTAATAAACAAGTCTGAAAGAAACGGAGGGAGGAGGGAGAGAGAGAGAGAGAGAAAAAAAAAAGTAAAAAAATAAAAAAATTTTGGACTTTTAAAATTCATAAGTTAAATTTATCGTTCGCTTTTAAGAGATAAAAAATATTAATTATTATTATTATTATTATTATTATTATCCACTTCGGTTATTATCTTAAAATTGATTGCAATATCATATATAAATACATAGTAAACATTCAACACAAGAAAAAAAAAAGAAAAAAAAAAAAAAAAAAAAAAAAAGAAAGAAAAAGATAATAAAAGTTTTGAAACGCGAATGGTTAATGAAAAACAAGCTGTCCTTTAGAACACAGCGCGGTACAGTATAATAGAAAATTTATATTCACTCTATTGGAGTTGGTTGATATTCGAAACGCGGCAAAAGCACAAGGTACTGTACCATAAAAAAAACACTGCATGCCGATATATATATACATACATATATACACACACACACATACATATACACGTTAAAAGTCTACTAGGCAACTGTTCCCCTTTTGCAGGAAGTTGCTACAATAATAGAATGCATTTTCCATTTGTCCAATTCCCAGCAGTAATTACGTCGGACCTCTCTATCGGGTTTGAAATCCCCCACCATCTCGTCCATTCCCCCCACTCCACTGCACTGGATTTCGAATGCCTCCAATACATCGACACGAGGAGGCAAAAGTTGCCTCAACAATATTGTTATATATATATATATATATTCGAAGGATAATCGATCCTTTCTATCGATTATCAACAGATATAAATACACGAAATAAAATACACGAAAAATCGTCGGTTGAGTTATTTCTTATTTTCAATCGAGTTATTTAATATTAAAGGATGGAGCGAGACAGATTCACTGTTATTACGCGTAAAAAAAAAAAGAAAAAAGAAAAAAAAGAAAAAGAAAAATACTAAACAATTTATATAGGAACACATCAAAAGATATGCATCATCTATGTAACGAATAAATATTTTAATACGATTCGCTAACAACGAGTGTAAACTGCTACGTAATAATCAGATTACGAAGTCCAGCCTGTATAACGTATATTATTACATCAGAGTGTAATAAAGAAGAAGAGGGGTGGGGGGGGAGGGGGGAAGGAGAGGAAAGAAATATAAGAGGAGGAAAATTATTCGAATAAAAAGAAAAAAAAAAAAAAAAAATACTGATATTTTGAAATGAAAAAAAGAAAGGACGTTTATCTCCAATCGGGATATACGCTGTGATTATTATAAATACACCCAGATTTCGAGAAATAATAAACGAACATTAAATTGATTCGGATTGATAAGTACACGGTTGGGTTTGATCCCACCGTTGGAATAGAGAGACCTGCGATAAAAAAAAAGGACCCATTGCCGCTCATAGTTGTAAACCCTTCGTTCGGGGATCGATAATGGGCTCCGGGGGCCGACCGTGATGAAAAAAAAAAAAGAGGAAGTGGGAGAGAGAGAGAGGGGGGGGGGGAGAAAGAAAGAGAAGAAAAAGCGTTCGATTCACTCGACGGGGCCGTAATCTTTCGTTCTGTAGAGCAGCTGATTTGTCGCGTGCCCGATTGACACTTTGCTGTTGCGTGCTGTCTTCGTTATAGGGAATTTTTTTTTTTTTTTTTTTTTTAGAGATTTAAATTTTGGTTTTTTTTTTGATCGAAGAGGTAATTTTACAGTATTTTCGAAATAAGCTGTTTTTTTAATAAGACGGATCGTTTAATAGTGGGAATAAAGAATTGAAGAATTTTTTGGAAAAAAAAGAGAGAGAGAGAGAGAAAGTTAGATATATAGATGATTACGAATTATTATTATTATTATTATTTTAATCAATTATTATTTTGCAAATATTATTGCGAACACATTTGATAACATATTGGAATGCGAAAGTCAATATGTATGGTGGTAAATATTGGAAATGACCGGTATTTACCGATATCCAGAAATATCGATTGAATATTGAAAAAAACAGCAATGTCTCTATAAATGGTAACAACTCGGGATAACAATTTTTGTCAATTTTATAAAAATAACGCACTATCTTTAATCAATAAAGCGAAAATAATTTTACTTCTCGTTTTATCGACGCTTTCGCCCCGAAAAGATGATGAAAAGAAGGGGATAAAATCCTATTTTCAGTAATAAAAATTATACCAATTCGATACATTTTTATAAGAAAAAAAAAAAAAAAAATTTTAATTTCTTTCCAAATTATTTTTAACCGCCCACAAAAAATATTGAATTACACGATTAATTGATTTCGAGGCAATTGTTTTTTTTTTCTTTTTTTTTTTTACCGAGAATGTGAAAACAGTGAACTGCCAATTATGAAGTCACGCGATCTACCATTTATAGAGACATTTTATTATTAAAAACAATCTCCTCGACATGTATGTATTCGAGAAGTGAATAAACTTAAATTATTATCGTAAGACGGATTATAATTACCGCTTTTTATTATTATATGTAAATCAAAATAAATATATTCTTCGTATTTTAAATTACATTTAAAAAACCACGAAATAAAACTTCTCTGTCTGATACAATCTCCTCCCCCTCCCTCTCCTCTCTTGTGAAAATTCAATAATTCGAATTTAATAATTATCTAATCATCGTATCACGTGTAAACTGCAGCAATTTTCTGATAATTAACGATAAGGATACACAATTTTCTCGCGAGGTTTTCCAGATCGATGGGACGGACACGGAAAACACGGTTACAAGTTTTGTAGAAAGAGAGAGAGAGAGAGAGAGAGAAAAGAAAGAAAAAGAAGAAAAAAAAAATGCTTGTATCAAATGTGAAACGAGAATAACGTCGCGTGTTTTAATTTAAATTTATGATGTTTTACTTCATGCGCGGAATTATGATTGCCCGAAACGATTTCCTGCAGCAACAGCTGTCGCTGCAACAGAATTACAATACAAATTGGTTTTTCAATTGCGATTTCAGTTATACCCTAAAGAGAGATCGATGAAATTATTGAACGTTCGTTAAGTTCAAATTATTCCGTGCAATCTAAGAAATAACAATGAATAAACAAAAAAGGAAGAAAAGGGGAAGAAAGAGGGGAGAGAGGGGAAGAAAAAAACAAAAAAAGAAAAAGATAGTAAAAAAAGAACGGAGATACAATCTGGAAATACGAAACCTTATTAAAAACATTCATCTACTTTAAAATAAGTACGGAGAAAATGGTTTTATATAAAAGTTCAAGCAGTTCAATTCACAGACTGCACGAAACGCGATAAAAAACGAGGTCAAACTTTTAGATATCTCAAACATGACGGGACATTAAATTTAAATTCTAAGGTAAATATTTGATCGTTAATGGCATAATAGGAACAGAGTGTACTCAACTCGAACTTTTCGAAATGAAATTTTCTCGAAATTTTAATTAATCCCAATTTCTAATATCACCAAATCGATGCATCACTTTTCCCCTTCTTTCAATAAAAATTTCCACTTCGTGTATAACAAAATTAAATATCTCTTTTTATTATTATATTATTCATTGTGCAACATGTACGTGAATACCTCGTATAATTTAACAAGATTTACGACGAGGATTATTAAAATAATTAGAATATTCATAAGGTTTCTCTATATAATATAAGTTTAAGAATGAAAGAGTTGCCGGTAAAAATCGTTAGAAAGAGAAATAATATTAGAAGAAATACGATACGATCAAAAACGCGCAATTAGAAAATTAAAACTTCGCTTCACGTTATTTTGCATCAATATCAATATCAACGTGTGATTCCCCCCCCCCTCCCCTCCCCCCCAATTCACGATAAACGTCCAAGAGAAATGATGATAATAATAATAATAATAATAATAATAATAATAATAATTTCGATATCATTTTTCTTTATCTTCAAGACAAACACGATAAACATAAGATAGCCATTTAAATAAAAATCACATTTTCCAACTGGAGAAAAAGTTACAGATAATGCTCTCTCGTTTTTTTTTTTTTTTTTTCTTTTTTTTATTCGACAAAACAAAAACACGAATAGGAAAACTGATAAAAAAAAAAAAAAAAGTTGCCTCCCCCGAGACGAGCGGAAAAATTTGGACGACAAATATTTGGCGAGAAAATTAACTCGTCAATTACAGAAAAATAAAACGTTTCACATCGGATCTTTCAATTTGCGAAAAAAACAAATTTCGTTCGAGAGTTTTTCATTCACTTATACCAAGTATTGTTTACTTGGCATTTGCCAAAAAAAAATGAAAAGTACAGCGGGAGAAGAGGAAAACTATTTTTTCGCGAAAGTTTTAGGGGAAAAAGTTTGATAAAAAGGAAAGAAGGAAAAAAAAAAAAAAAAAAAAAAAGGAAAAAATTAAAAAACGAACAATCAAGTATCTCTCGGAAATACAAAGAATAATTTAAAATCCTTCCCTCCTGCGTTTCCAATTTTCGAATTTACACGATACATAAAAAAATATAAAGTTTATTTATCGAAAGAATCAGAATTAAAAAATAAAAACGAGCGAAGTTTTGTTTAATCCTTCCGTTGTTCCGAATTGAAAGTGGTGGTGTGTAGAAGAAAGAGAGAAAAAAGGGAAAGAGAAGCAAAAGGAGGAAAAAAAAAAAAAAAAAAAATCGAAAAAGAAAACCGGTTGGAAAGTAACGAGCTTTGGCATCAAAGTTGCATCATCCGAGATGTAGCTTCCTTCTAATAAAACATGCCACGAATCTCCGTGCGGGGATTAACAAGATTTTAAAAAAAGAAAAATTTCTCGGTGTAGGGGACCGAAGAATTCATATTTTATTCGTCCTCGATTAACGTTTATGTATTATTGAACAGAAAACGTTTGATAAAATGGCTAATTTATGCGTAGATAATATTACGTTGTTGCATATGAAATTATTGATTTCACACACGTGTGCAATTATTTTAGAATTTAACGGTTAGATAATTCGACGAATAATATTTATTTATTGTACATCAACTTGAAAGCTACTAATAACTTTTATTGTAAAAAGGAAGATATCATTATGATAATTTCTTTCCTTTTTTTTCTTTTTTTTTTTTTTTTAAATTTTCATTCATTAAATCAAATGGAAGATCTGTTTATTATAATCTTATATCGAGCCAAGAGGAATCGAATTCTCGAATTACATGGAACGTTACAAAATAAATCACGCGGAAGTTTGTGAAATCAAGCTAAGAAACCAGACAAATGTCGGTCGCGTGACCATATAGAGGCTGCTTGATGATCCAGGAAGTTTTTCAAAACGAAAGACCGGATCTTTGTTGTCTGCTGGTAAACGAAACTTATTGTTAGTCGCAGCATTTTCTGCTTGACCCGGTTAGGAAGCAAGTTCGAATCGCTCTTTACGCATTCGCAACATGCCCCTGCTCGTGGACAAACGCATCCAACTATACTATTTCGTGCCACGTCTGTTTGGGAATATTCCATCGTGATTCAAAATTCATACAATATCTCCAGAGAGTTATTCATCGATCCGCCGCTATTTTTAGATTATTTTTGAGATTATTATTTCTACTGAAAAATTTCATTAGGAGGAGGGGGAGAGGGATTCTTTTTCTTTTTTTTCTTCTTCTTATTATTATTATTATTATTATTATTAAAATTTATCGTCACCATAAAGCAATGAAAATGATAAATTAATACGAAAATTAAATTATCAAATTCTTCGGTCAAATTTTATGATATAAGGGATCTTTTATGGCTGGAAGATAGATTAAGGATAATATTCCATTATTGATTGTAACACTGATTTTTTTTTTTTTTTTTTTTTTTGAGAAATATGAGACGAGGGATTTTAAGGTTACTTGGCTATTATAAAAAGGATGGCTCGATTCAAAGGTTAAGAACTTTCCATTTAAGTTATGTTCAATCCCTCTATTATATTCGTAAAGATTTATGTTACAACTATAATAATATTCTCTTAATAATTCCGATAAATCCTTCCAGAAATCTTGTTTTTTTTAATAATATTAATTTAAAAAAATATATATATATATATACACATATACATACAAAATTAAATAAATCGAATAATTCGATTCAATTAAAATTCCAACATCGAAAAAATTGTCCGTGTATCGAAGAATTTTCGGCATATCGAAACGAAGAGAAACGAATTAAAAGAAACTTTGACCGATCATTGAAATTTAATTGAATATATATATATATATAAAACTTCTTGTGGCTCTCTTTTTTATCAGATAAAAACTCGCCAGATATCACGAATGCCTCCTCTATAATATCGAAAGGATCGATATTCACGCGCATCCGTTTATCATTGTATCTAACAATGTTCATAAACACGCTTACAGGGCAGAATAAAAAGACAAACATTTACATTGCGCTGACACACGCGCGCGCATACACGTACATCCCCTAATCCACGAATTTCACATTCACACGATTATCTTATCTCAACCGTATAACCAAATATTCAAACATTTGAATTCCCCGCGTTACGTCCATAATGCATCCTCATCTAGATATCCACCCAATGGAAAGGATAAAAATTCTAATAAACCCGTAACGGGCCGATGATACAGTGCCAATAAAACGCAATCGACATTGACATACCCCTACCTATACTCTCTTTCTCCCATCGATTGCTTATATAATTGAACTGTCCCGTCACGATGGAGAGAGAGAAAAAAAAAGACTCTCTTTTTCGACGTTCCATCCCGTCTACACGGTGTCCCGTACATAACTCTTCCGTTCCAAAAGAAATAAATCGTTAGTTATGCGTAATAAAATGTCCAAAAATTCCTTTAAAAATTTCAATAAAAAATCCTCCACGGAATTTATCTCTTCGTAATTTACGCAACGCGTTTTTCAAATGATTTGAAAAAATAATAATGATAAAATAATTATTATAGAATCGGTCATTCATTAGAATATATATATATATATGATGAATAATAATAAGTTACGTATACAAATACAGTATCCTCCCAGTATCCATATTCGTCCCATTTTTCGCTCAATTTCTTTCAATCTCCGATTTAAAAAATGACTTGCGTTTCCTCTCCTCGCCGCATCAAACGTCCTCCCCTTTCGCAAATATACAGTTGTTCGAACGCGTGTAAAAGAGTTTTCGACGTAATGGGATGTAAAATAAAAAGGGATGAAAAGAAGGGAGGGGGGGGAGGGGAAGAAAAAGAGGAAGAAGAAGAAGCAGAAGCACGGCAATCCGAGCAAAAGGCATACCGACTCGTTCTTAATTTGAAAAGTTTTCTTCGGCGGTAATAAATCGTCGAAAACGAAATTTATCAATTCTCGTGGTCCGTGAGCGAGTACACGCGGTACAATGCTCGGGCTGAAAAGGAATTACGATCGAGAGGAAGGATCGAGAAAGTAAGCATGTATATTATGTATTTTTCAGCGCGGATCATGGAAGAGTCAACGAGATACACTGAGTCTGGAGGCTGGAGAAAATTTACTGCCAATTACTTTTTGCCTCTCGTATATATATGTATGTATGCTTGCTACATTCTGCTGCATCTACCTGCATCTGAGACTAAAACTTGCTGACTGAAGAGTAAGAGGGTGGCCGAGAAACCAGAGAGGAAGACCAGAGGCAGAGGAAGTGTATCTCTGAATGATAAAAGTGTTTCGATGCAAGAAATTACGTTTGATTATCTATTGAGATTAGAACAACGATTTTGCAACGAGTATTTAGATATATCTATGTATTGTAATAATAATAAAGATAGATGTGTGTAAGTACTCGTATTCTATTTTCTCATTTTCGCAAGACGAAAATGATTCGGTTTTATTGAAAGTTTCGTTGGGAAAAATAGAGAAATAAAATTAAATTTTTAAAATACGAATACTTGTGTGGCCGACTGTGCGTGTATATACATTACATTTGTAACTCGATAAAAGTCAATATTAATTTAATGATAAAAAAATTATCCGTATTGTACTTTTGCGTAATTGCAGAAATAAAAATTTGTCAATTCGGTGTGTTTAATAGTTCTAGAATAATTTCTAGATGATAAAAAAAAAAAAAATTTCGACTTTGTATAGAAGAAATTTTGAACACTCTATGAATATATATATATATATATATTACCTCACAGATATATTTAGTCACAGTATTTCTGAATATATTCAAATCGATAAGATATAAAGACACATTATTTGCATAAATTATAAAATGCTTTAGAAATTATACATAACCGTTACAAAAAAAAAAGCGTAATTTATTATATTTATCTAATAATTAGTTTTAACTATAAGTTATAACGGTAAACTCTCCGTCCAAATATAAAATTAAAAATAAAGAATGAATTTATATTTTTAAATCACATTTTCCTCTCCTTTTTTTTTTTTTTCTTTTCTTTTTATAAATTTATCAACACAATCAGAAATGACTTATCGAGAAGAAGAAAAAGAAGAAGAAGAAGAAAAAAAAAGATAATATTACAACTATGACGGATATCAAGATTGTGCCGGTCCCGAAGAGAATCTGATAAGACGCGCAATATTTATGATAGTTTTGCCGCGAATATACGCCGCACAGAAAGATACAAATGTGTTTTGAATTGATGATGCAAACTATTGTACACCACGTTGAACGTAAATATCGATAATGCTCCCTTCTTTGAACACAGAGAGAGAGAGGGGGGGCGGGGAGGCGGGAGAGGGAAGAGGAATTACACGTTGATAATGCATGGTACCGAGAAAAAAGATTTCGAGAAAGAAGAAAATCGACGCGAATCGAGTACAGTGAATTTTGATGAAAGAGAGAAGAAAAAAAAAAAAAAAAAAATTGCACCGCGTTATTGTAACACCTCACCGACTTATTTACACTCGCGTCAACGTTCGGTAAACGTTTGAGTAAGGTCCAGGTCGTGGCCTTCTTTCGCCGGATGAATGAAAGAAGCAACGAAACGAACCGGCGATCGCACAAGATCTTAATTGCAAACATTTCGAACAGGCTTTCATAACTCGCATCCGTGCCGCTACAGTGGATAATATACTATATTCAGTATCCTTGGCACATTACCAATGGGAAATGTGGAATCCTCGTGTATTAACATATCGTGTTATATATCGATGAATCGTAATCGACGCTAGATAGATTTATCAACGCCTTGCGATTCGCTACGTTACCGGCCTCGTGTGCGTTAACCCCGTTTATAGGTTATGTTCGTATTGCGTAATGGGCGGATAATAAAATCGGTGGATTCTTTTTTTTTTTTTTTTTTTTTTTGTTGTTTAAAATTCGGTTTAATTAATATCGGGCAATTCTCGATCAATGACGGATATCAAAGGAAACAACGAGTTTCAATTAAAGTAAGAAAATGGATTGAATTTCATGATCATCTACAAATTGCGTTCGGTTGTTTGCGCACCGGTTACCCGCGGAAATTTCTATTTATTTATTTAAGCCACGCGTAAATTCCTATCGATCCGAATCTTTGTGCCATTATTCATCCGCAATGGATTCGTTTCACGATGTATCTCGCGAGAACAAAACTCGTAATTTAACAAATCTCGTCTGTCGATTATTCATTCGACGCAACAAAATTCACAATTGTTATTAATGAACTGTTCATCCGCGTAATTGCAATTTGTATCGTTTATTATTAATATCTGTTCCAATTTCTTTTATACATATATATATATATTCTTTTTTTTTCTACCATTCTGTCTAAATTCTTTCGCGGTGATATTTTTTTTTTTTTTTCTTTTATAACAAAATGAATGCCCGCAATCGTAATCGAGCGATATCCACCGGATATCGGTTTAAGTGTAAACGAAAATGAGAGACGTGTATAGCAGTTTTTATTGAAATAAATAGAACAAATGTGTATAGAAAAGCAATTAAGATTTCCGTGGACACCGTTTTGAAGCGCATATTTGATTACGGTTCGACGATTTGTGTCAAGGATGGATAAACTTTGGTTCGCTCGATGTTGAGGACGAATTACGCGAAATAATGAAAGATCTGTGAGTGGAATATTTATAAAAAGGCGGATAGAGTAAATAATATGGATGCACAATTTTAAACGATTTTGGTTTTCGCTAACAACGATTGATCTATTTGTATCAAGGACTGAGCAAACTTCGTACATTCGAATATTTAATTCGAATTCTTAGACGAGTTCGTTTTCAGACGAGGCGATCAATTAAAATGTTTATATAAATAACGATGCTAAGGGGGAGAGAGACGATAGCGTACTATTGCGCCTTTCCACGAATTAAAGCTTGAATATTTTAGTTATAGTATTATGTTTCTAAAATTAAAAAGATGACGTAATGGTGGAACTCTCAGATTACAAGACTGGAGAGTATGGTTAATATTAATGTAGTTTTATGAGCTTCAGCTTTTTCCAAGCGTTAGCGTTGGAATAAAAGGGAACGATGTTTTTAAAATTATGATTTAGAGTTTAGTTTAAAACGCCGTGTTTCATACAGGTTTTGATAACTTGCCAACAAAGTTGTTTAAATTACACAATTATGTATGAAGTAAATTTATCGTTGGGAGAACGGGTTCGCGTGTTGTTTTTAGCACGTGATTAATATAATAGCGTTGCGATTGTTGTTATCAATTTATTACCATGGAAATATTATATTACTATTTCAACGAACAAATATCGTTATATTATTACATATTCAGTCGTGGGTGAAACGATATTTGTTTAATATTACAAATTCCAAATATCGTTAATGTTTTCGATGAAACCAATTTGGCTTGTTTTTTTTTTTTTTTTCGTTCGAAACAAAAATAATATTACGCGTAAATATTGTAATCGAGTTTAAAAACGGAAATTTGTGATTGTATTTTTTCTTTTTATCCTTTCTTTTTTTTTTTTTTTTTTTGCTATTTATAAACTGTATGAAACTCGTAACTAGAGCACGAACCAATCCAATTACGCTGTAAGTAATCATTTTAGTGAAAAATGTTTCGTAGAAAGATTGAATGGTTTAGAGTTGACCGTATAGCGAACAATTTGATTTTTCTCATCTCTGAAATTTTTTCGAGATATCAAAGTTATTTTCAGTTTATTTTTTTTTTTTTTTTTTTGAATTAAAATCGCATTTCCTCTTTCCCCCTTTGTCAGATAGTCACATCTGAAATACCAATTATTATTGATGAACGAACCCCCTTTTTATAAAATAGTCAAATAACGTTTCTCGAAAAATCAGCAATTGTCTGTGATTAAAAAAGAAAAGAAATTTAAATTAATTTCGATTCTATCTGTCCACCTTAACGCCTAGCTCGTTTCGTTAAATTCTACTTTTTTGAAACAAGAGCTCTCTCTCTCTCTCTCTCTCATAGGAGCTGAAATTCGAAGTCGTAAGTTTGATTTCGTGTCGTTGTTTGTTTTTCGCTCAATAATGCATTTAAGAAGAGTCACAGATAAGCGTCGCTCGGTTATAACTCACACACAGATAAAGTGGAATCAAGTTAAAAGTTGCTTTTTCTTCGACACACACGTACATACGCGGGGGGGGGGTACATATGCCCGTGCAGATATAGATATACATCTGGTTCTCTCCGCGAGGCGAGACTTTCGTTTTTGAACTTTTTCGTTTTCAGCAGCAGATGAAAGAAGCAATGTACTTAATCGCGTGAACGCGTCTATGTACCAGGCCCGTGTGTACAGTCAGCGCGGAAAGTGAACGTGGATGCGCGTCGAATCACATTTAAATTGCGCCGCTGCGTAGGAATTCAATTAAGTTGGCGTTGATTTAACGAGTATTCGTTATAACAAATGCGAGATACATCGCGATGCGTCGGTTGTGCAATATAACGTTAACGTTTTCCACGATCGGTAATAATACATCGTTACGCTTTAACCTCTTAAGGTTGGAATAAGAATTTTATTTTATTATTTTTTTTCTCTCTCTCTTCTTTTTTTTAATTTTTTTTTTCTTTTTTTTTTTTTTTTTTTTTCCTTTTTTGTTTCAATATCGGGTTTACGGAGAGATGAAAATTTTAGATCCAAGGTAGTAAATATTATTCGTTATTCAATATTCATATTCTGGTATATTATTTACACCGTGTTTCCAGAATTTTGCCGACTCGAGTTATTGTTGTGTGTAATGTCACGAGTAGATTTTCGTTTCTCTTGAATAACAGTTTAATGAAAATAAACTTTTCATTTTTATTTCTTAATTTAAAAATTTGTAAAAAATGAAAATTTTCACTCATTCTCGATATAAATATAATTATGCCTTTTTTTAATTTTTTTCTGTGTGATTTAACAAATTTATTTATTTTTGTTAATAATTTTGATTCGTGAAATAAAATATAATCTAATTGGTTAACCTATCGAATTCAAATTCCGAAACGATATTTCATATCTAATGTCATATGTTACAACTATTTTCATCGTTATTACTTTTGCCCTACTTAATATTAACGTTTCTCTCGTGCACGAATAAATTATTCATTCGTTGTATTGAAAGTAGTATTTATGGTATACTAAAACTGGCCAGTTTACATGTTATTCTAAATAAAAATGAATAATAAAAAAAAAAAAAAAGTAAGTGGAACGTTAAACGGTAAAAAATAAAACGCAATGGAATTTGATACAAAACATCGATTTAAAAAAAAAAAAAAAAAAGAAGCGTTTCAATTATGAATATATACGATATAAAAGATTCATGAAAGCTGGGAAAACATTGATTACTTAACGACCCTTTTTTTCCATCAGTCTCGAAAAATAAAAATAAATGTAACAATAAAAACGGATCAACCTTAAATTATAATTGATTAATGTATCCGGTGTCCCTGACGAGCTTGTATAAAACAAGCTAATATAAAACGAAATTGATTTTGGAAAGCAAATTCCAGTGATAAATCGTTCGAAGGGTCCGAATAAAATTATCTATCATTCCTCGTCGTCCTTCCTTTCATTGTCATAATACTATTACACAGTGAATTTCGGTGCCTGTTATTCTACTGATCATAACCGTGATAACTGGTCCCGCAAATGTTGGCATTACGTGCTACATCCGTGTTGTTAAATGCGCGTCGAAAGTCCATTAAAATCAATAGGAGAAAAGAGAACGTAGAAAAAAAAAAAACTAATAGATGAATCCAAGAGGGGAAAAATTAAAATTTAATAGTATATAAATTTTTAATTTTCATTTGAAAAACAAAGATGTAAAATGATGAAAGAACATAGAACATTTTCGAAAAATATTATTCAATAATTTGATGTATAATTTAATATATATATGTGTGTGTGTGTGTGTGTGTGTGTATAAAGATATATATCTTTCAAAAGAATTATTATTGGAATAAATATTTTATCGTTGTATCGTTATATCTCTCTACTATTTACTTTTATGTATCCTTCAAAATCAATATCACGACCCCGATTGAATGAAGCAAGTTTATAACGTTTTAAACGAGGTCACATGTTCCATCAATTTTTTTTTTTTTAATCAGTTATTTATGAATATATATATATTTATTTATTTATTTATTTATTTATTTATGAATAATCGCGAACTTTCCAATATTTGGACGAAATAAATTTCTTCGTTATATAATTACACAAAATTTAAACAATTATTTTAGATAGATATTCGCTGCGAGCACACGTTCGAATAATTCTTGAACATTATGTACATTTTCAAGATACTTGATGGTAAAATACTCTTTCCATTACTTATGAAAGATAACAGACCATTAGTATTATACCGATAACGAGTTTCAGTCGTTCTTATCATCTAGAATTATTTTAACATTTACAACAAAGCAAACATGTATTTTACACTGTCTGTCTATCTGTCAACTTTTTAATACAATGTGCCTCTTTTAAAAACTTAGCTTATTACTGTTCATTAATTTAACGGAAGCATAATTACGCGTTCATATTTTCGTCGATTAACACCTTTGAGAATGAGGTTGTTTGATTTGATTTGACTCCCTTCGTTCACAACAGTTTCAAATTTTCGCAATATTAATTATCGATCTTTCACCGTGATAACCTCCGGAATTAATCCAGAGAGTTTAATAAGGAAATTGGTTGAACGTTAAAGACGTAAGAGACATCTTATTAAGACTTATTTATCTTATATGTAATCAAAGCAAACAATTGGATATTACCTATGTACGTAAAAGAAATAACAGAGCCAACAATACTATACATGCCAATCCTACATTGAATTGATTTCATAACTTTTCTACTTGGAAACGCGGTCAGCCAGACTTTCTGGCGCGACTGTACCCCCTCCCGACTAATTTTGCCGATTAGAATTTTAGCATGATGTACACTCCGTGGTAAAAACCTCGTTTCTTTTTTCGCTCGTGAGCATTCTTTTGCTTCGCAATTCTATTAATATTAAATTAAAAGACGAAAATCGATTTTCTTTATGAAATACAAATGGTTTATTCACAAGAATTATAAAAACTGAACGTAACACGGAATAAACTAATTATTTTGGACTCAATGATGGATAATTACTTTCCACGATAGATAACGATATTATTATCACCTCTAGCATTTTTTTTTCAAGCAAAGAGTAACGCATACAACGCCATATCATCGTAGTTAACAATGTATCTTCGTTTATCATCGTTATCTTGATCGTGCAGAAGTCTCTTGTCGGCTCTCGTTTTTAATGAGTACGGACAACACGCGATCAAACAAATCTAAACGCGTCAAATAATTTAATAATGTATGAAGAACGTAGATAATTATACAGATAAATAATTATACAGGAAACAATTGGATTAATCGCGTTATAGATTTATGAAAATTTTCATATTATTAGAATTTAAATATAGCGTTCAAAAATATCCTTTGATTTGCTATTCGTATAATAATAATATCGCAAGGGAAGAGAACACGTTCTATTGTTCCTGTCAAATCGAAACACTTGTTTTTCAAGATCCGCCCTCGCGGTGCAATTTACTCTGTAAAGTATGGTGAGCTCTGCGAAGCTACAAAAGTAAATTCCATTAAAGCAGCAACGGGGTACTTTCCTTTAATGTCGTTAGTAGGAAAGAGCGGGAACGAGTTGTGGTGGTGGGAGGGGGGGGGAGGGGGGAGGAAGATCGTACGAGGGTAGAAGTAAGAAACGAATCACACCGAATCAACGGTGCAAAACTTATATTATCGCGTAGGACTACATTTTTTTGCTTTGAAGAAAGCAAATCACCCATTCGCGAGAAGAAGATAATAAATAATAAATAGCAAAGAAACGAATTTAATTGGAAAGAAGATAAATCCGAATGATTAATGAATTAAATGATTAATATCTCTTTTATTACGTTGTATTAAATCAAAATGCAGGCTAACCTAAATTCATTTTTCACGGATTATGAATATTTGGTTCGGCTGAACGCATGAAGATCGATACACGCACTCGGCACGCGCTTGTGAGCGCGAATAAATATGCCCAGTCGCGTGTACACAAATTTTAATTATGAATCGCCAATTGAATTCCGGCGAACAAGATCGTGTGTTCGCTACCAGAAGCGCGCGCGCGCGCGCGAACGTGGATAAATTATCGGCTAATTTCCTTTGCTGCTGAAAGATCGTAAAATTTATCTGGTAACTGGTTTTTGTGGTGTGCGTGGTAGCTTTACGCGATAACTGAAAGTGCGCTTAGCGTCGCGATCATTATTTGAAGTACATTTTTAAAGGCGCGTACCACTATTGTTAGTGAAGCACCTGTCCCGCTCGGTTCGTTGAATTTGGCTCGTGCTATACATGTGTGTGCGCGCGCATCGTGTCACGCGTACCAACACGAATACGCACGAAGATACACGAATCCGGAGAGAGTCATGTAAACAGTACAAATATGCGGCCACATGTATGTATATGCATGACCGATTACCGAGTAAATTAATGAAGGAATATATATATATATATATATATATATATATATATATTAGAAATAATAAGATAAGAAACTACGTATTCAAATTATAGGAATAATTCCTTAATATTTTTGTACATCGAGCTCGGATATATGTGTGTCAATGAAATAAATTATAATTACAAATGTGAAACGGGAATTCATTACGAGGTAAAATTATATAGAGAATTATTACGGGCAACAACGTGTACGATGTATTCAAATGTAATTCTATATATACAGAAATAAATAGATAAACAGAAGATAATATATACAGAAGGAAGAGTGATAAAGAGAAAAAGAGAAAGCAAAAAGAAAAAAAGGTATATAGCTATAACTGACCATAAAATTTGTTAACGATCTGTAACGAGAAAAAAGCAACAGTCGGTGAATCATGGGATAATTATCTTTCGAGCACGACTAGTATTTTATCAGAGCTATATTTGCGGTAACACGTTCGCGAATTGAGAATCAAGAGTAACGAGAAGCAAATATTATATTACATAAATCCCGAGAGAAAATGATTACCGTGAGAAACGTTTTTGTTATATAGGGGCCTGTACAAAGTCTGCAAAGACGTAAATTATGCCACGCGCACTAAATTCTAAATTTAATCTTTTTAAAAAATGTCATGTGTTTGTGTAATATTGAAATTCTTAAACGTAAATAATGAGTCGTCAAATCGTATTACGTAATTTTCACGATGCAAAAATAGACCTTTCGATTGAAATAATTTTAATATAACTCGTAAATACACATTTGCACTTTTAAACGAAAAATTGTAGAGAACAACTCGTCTATATTTGATGCACGAAAACATTGTCCAATATAAAACATATCTCGTAGAAATTACACACAGCGAAGTTAAAATAAATGTTTTGTTATTTTTTGCGATTCTTGAATCGCGCACAGAAAAAGCACGAATATGTATGTGTTTGTTTACCACAAGGACAAAGCATTATTTTAATCGTGATTCACGTATTATTTAACCGACGCACGAAATTAATAAATAAAATTAATAATACATTGTTTATAAAATTTGCTTTTACCTTATATTATTAAATTCAATTCGAAATACATTTTGTACTAAATTTAATGAAATTATTACATTGTTTTCCATCAATTATTTATTTAAATTTAATTATAAAATTTAAATGTTTAATTTCCTTTAAATGATTTAAATATAATTTATACCCAACGAATATATCCGATTAAAATTAAAAAATTTATTATTAATATTTGTATATTAATATATTCATTTATTTAAATAAACTCCATGATACCGTGATCATTAATATTATCGCAAAACATTACTTATTTTATAAGATAAGTATTCATTGTTGCATAATAACATCATTTCACCGTGCCTCACTTATCATACTCCAAACAGCTTCGCGTCGTATAAATATATAATTTTATTACGTCATAGACGCTCAAGTATAGGTCATAGGGAATTTTCATTAGAACACCAATTATTATTCTATTTATCAGTATCATTTTTTATAATTTATATTTTCCATTTTAGCAACAACATGAAAAAGAAAACGAAATAAAATTTCTATGGATAAATAACTCACCAGAAAAAGTAAACTTTATTCAAAAAGCCAGAGAGAATATTTTAAGTTGTTATACGGTGAACAAAGGCGACGAAAAATTGCAGAAGTTTGTTGTCTCTTTATTGCGAGAAAAAGACAATAGAGACCACTTTACATGTATTACGTATTCAGTCGAGTTACGATAACAAAAATAACGCTCACACGCTTAAATCCTGATATAATAATTATTTCACGATCCCCCCCCCCCCATTATCGATTAAATTTTCAAATATATATATTTTTAATTCATTACCCATTAACGATAAAGACAGAAATAATGTGAACCTCTTTTATACGCGATACGCGCATTGGACACCATTCTTTTACACATAGCAATTTGTGAATCGCGATTCACATGTAATATATGTTGTCCGACCGTAAGATATTCATTCGATGCAATAACTAATTTTGTAACACTGTCCTTGTTCAACTATCATTACGAATGAGCGATTTTGTAGCTGCTATGTGAATACTATCATTTGTTTCTATGTTTCGTCAACCGTCTCGATTCGAAAAATGTCGCCGACAACAAATCGACCTATACACGAAATCGAAATCGTTATTCTGAATCTCACAAAAATCGTTTTCTGAATGCTTCCATGAGTATTCATCATATAAATTGCAATTCACGAATCGCTGTATGAAAAATTCAGACGTGTGAGGGGAAAAAGAGATTTGAGAATAAAAAATGGGAGGATGATAAAAAAAAAAAAATGAAAAAATAAATTTATGATATGATAAAAATAATAAAAAAATATTATCGATAGAAATCTATAATTATGATTCAATAATTGATTTCAAGAGATAAATAATATTAATTCAATTGTTTTCGTATATATTATATTGTAAATAAAAAATTAACTAAAAAAGGAAAAAAAAACTGTTGATAATAAAAATTGTAAACTTCTTATTCGACTGTACATCCTTTCTACGAACACTCCTAAATATATTTTTCTCACGACAGCCACAAACATACGCTCTTAAAATTTTCTTTAAACAGACGACGCTCTATTTATCTACCGCTTGTACCATAATATTTCATCCTAATAATAACAGACGTATTTATCGATTCGACTCTTGTGCACAAATAATATTGTTGTATTTTCTCTACAACGTTTCTTTTATACAATAATTTTATCTATCTAATTCAAAATATTTTTAAAAAAGAGAAAGTATCATGAAAAAGCTAAGAACTAAACAATTCGGGGAAAAATGTAATTTCTCATTAAATCGTTGTTAGGACAATGCGAGTCGAGGTGGCTGTGTTAAATCGGGTTAAGGCACATCTATAAATACCTCACTAACTGCGAGTGAGAGAACATGAGGAGAGAGAGAGAGAGAGAGAAAGAAATATAAAGTGTACTGGTAGAAGTGTGAGAAAGAGAGAAAGAAAGAATACAAGAGATAAAGAGAGAGAAAGAGGGAGTGAGTGAGATATGTAAACGGAGAGAAACAGAGAGAAATAGTAAGCAAGCATACGAGTAAGAGAAAGAATGAGAAGGGTGGGGATGGAATAAGGGATGGAGGAGGGATAGAAAGAGGGAGGAGGGAGGCTAAGAAACGTGCAAGAGAGATAAAAGCAGAATCACAAAGTTGACATAGAGAAATGAAAATGAAACAGAGAAAGACGAAAGGTTGATAACGATGGAGAAGGGAGAGTTAATCAGTCCTTCTAATAGTGTGGCACATTGAAGATATACACAATTGCATTTGTTGCCAGATGTCTAAGTACACGATTGTCTCCCCTCCATTGACTACCCCTTCCCCCACTCATCACCACGCTGTCACTTCTGCATTACGGACGAGCGAGAGACACATCAAGTGAATTCGACAACGGGGGAAAAAAAGATTGCAGGCGCGTAAATTCGTATTAACTAGACATAGACAATTTTTAATTATAATTTCAAATTATTATTGCTCACCTCTATCTTTTCCATTTCTTTGCTGCACGAGTGTCACTTACTATTCCCACAGTCATCTAGGATCCTTTGGTACACACACACTGACGGCACATAGCGCAATATATCACGAGCTACACAAACGCGGTGTGCGTGTATCGAAACGATATAGGTTTGACGCGCGCGGACCAGCGACTCACGGTGCGGCGCACGCCGCTGTCCCATCAAGACTACTTTGTATTTACTCTAATTATGTGACGTCACGGATACACTGCTCGCCCCACCATTCGCCGCCGGAGGCGCCCGAGCAATGACGAGCGTGCTCGAGTGTTGCCGAGGTCGAGCGAGCAATGCGCATGGCGCAGGCACCAGTCACCTGTCGTCTCTTCTCCTTCTTGTAGAGCACTGAGTGCAGTACATCGTGAAACGTTTGCAATAATCTACACTGTGTGATTCTTTCTTACCGAACTCTAGTATTTGTAGTTACGTATTTTTTCTACAATTACGATTTCGTTCTATCTATTAGAATATCTTCAATTTCTAATAGATAATGACAAACAATGTGCAACTAGAGCTACACAGCCGATTTTTTGTGTTCTAACCTTAATTTGACATATGAATCTGTGCTACTAGTGATACATTCATCCTAAAACTATGAAATTCAAGAATGTGTATTTATGAGTATTAATATTCTGTGATTTATAGGATTTTTGAATATCATCATGTTCGACGTTTAATTTACAATGCATATTTATGGACTTTTGTTGTGAGTTTTAATCGTTTGAGCAAAGAGTGCGAGTGTCATTTATGAAAAAATGAATTTTGAATAGTTATTTAATTATTATTAAAATGTGTTTATAAAACTTAACTATAAAATTGATAAAATAGCAATAACGATTGTGTTTTGTAAATTCTTTTAATCATTATATTTGATGTAAGTGAAGTTATATTTATTTGTTTGTTACTGTAATAATTGAAATATTTGTATTTCTGATATTAATATTAAATTTAAATTGTGAGAAACAAACTGAAAATTAAAACAAAATTATAAAAGTTAAAAAATTAAAGAAATTAAATTTTTTTCAAAAAAGAATTTGAATTCCTATTATAAATTAACATGGACAGATAATAAATCTTTTAAAAAAAGAATTGAACATTCGATTCTGTATTTAAAAATAAATAAAATATGACAATTTATAGTCATTTTAAATCTGTGTAAAAATAACTATTAATTTTGAATTTAACAAATACTGTCGATATAGATATACGGAAAAGTGTGTCGATAAAAGTGCATAATAAATTACACCATTGTTGAAAAATCATATTTATTTGTTCCATTCATTATCCAAAGCTCTTTTCTGATGAGTAATTTGCATAAAACTAGCGTTTTTCACGCTAAAACTATTTGCTTTTATCGAACACACAAATTACATAAATCGATATCTACACACGGTAGAAAAATTACATTTTCCAGACATTACACTTTATAGGTTAACTTTATTTTCTCGTGAATATTTTCTTCTCTATAGTGAATAAACTTCTGATTATTTTGCACTCGCGATATTCTTTTTTTATTTATTCAACAGTTTCATATGTGTAATTTTCATATGTTATATGACAGAAATTTAAGAGTTGCTCCAGATAAAGATTTTGTTGTAGCGGAAAGCAACGTGCACGAGGAAGTAGGAATATATGCATATATGTACATGCATATATGAATATTCCTATATATATATATATATATATATATATTTACAATAAGTGTAGAAGAAACATGTTTAGATGTTAATAGACGGATTTTAGGCCTATTTCGCGAGACATTGATTTGCACGATGTTAATTAACAAACTATAGATGCAGGCTCGTATAGATTTAATTGTATTAATTATTTCGTTGTTATTTTTTTCTTTTTCATTTAGATTCATTTTTTATATTTTTTTCATTATTGTATATAAAACAAGATATAATAAAAAATATAAGAATTTTAAATAATACTAATAATATTACTTTCTTAATTTAAAATAAAAAAATTATGATTGATAAATTAAACGTCTAACTATATTTGAAACTACAAAAATACTAACAATATGTTAAATTAAAAAAATTAATTTTCTGAATAAATAAAAAATAAGATATAATATTTAAAAAAATTTTAATTTTTTATTATTTAAAAAATTAATTTTTAAAATTATTTTTTTTTTATTATTGATTTGATATATATTTGAAAATGAATAAAGAAACAGATTTATATAATTTAAAGTCAATTTGTTCAAATATACGTAACGGAATTATATATCGTACGGCCATTACAAGAGATCATTTTGTGCGAATTATATACGTCACTAACTACCGAAAATTTTGTAGTCTAAACTAAAAAAATATCCAATAGAATAATATATATAATAATAATATCCAATACTATATAACTATAAAATTAATTTTTACCTTAATTAATAGCTGGATAAAGGGTATATGATGTTGAAATTTAAAAATAAATTCAGTAATATATCCGTTAATTAAATTTTGAACTGCCATGTTTCTTTTGTCTATGTAAACTTTATAATCACACATTTATTCCGTATTTATACATTATATATTATTGAATTTATTTAAAAATATACAATATTAAACTAGAATAAAATCTTGTTGATGTTCAAACACTAGTTAGTGACGATATATGACACAAAAAGTAATATTACACTGCGAATTAATTGACATAGCGCGATCACGAATCGAATCGAAAATTGCACTGCATAACTTAAAAATGGAGGGAAACTGTCCTGACAACAGCGCCACTAACCACTTCCGCTATCTAGTTCTAATTTTAGGAACTACAATGAATTTTTCTTGTGCATAAAATCACAGTTTTCGAATTTGAAATTCAGTACCCTTTTCATTTATTCGATTCGAAAATTTATATATCTCTTGTAATAACCGTACTGTATTTAATCATATTTGCAATTTTCATTCGAGCTTGTGCACAGTATAAGAAGTGTACGAAATTGATTGTGGCTTAGGTTATGATTATTGTTATAATTCAAACTGACAAAACAAAACTTTGACAAGCTTACCATACAAGCAATGCAGGGAAGTATGTAGATTTGTTTTTAGACATTGAACATATATATATAGTCACGTACGTTTGAATTATTTCTAAATTCTTTATCAAGTTTTTTTATTGTAATTATTTAAACTGGAATATTAGAATATAAATTATACATTAAATTTTATTGTATCATTTTACGATAACGTACGTGACATTTTATTGTATAACATTTTACACTTAGAGGACTGATGCTATGTAACTTATACGTTATAGAAATTTTTTTAACATTATCGAATTTAACATTATTATAATTTCAAATTTTATATTTTACTCCATTCCTGTCAATGCTAGTTTCGTTGGTCCTCCAAGAGTCAATAACTGAAACAATGCGAAATAACAAATTTATTCGCTATTTTAAGCACATCCATGACAAAATATTAATAGAATTGAGAAAGCTATAGCATGTCCCATTAACAACAATCAAGTTTCGTCTAAATCTAAATATTGGTACTATGACCAGAGCGTAAGTGGGGAAAATATCACAGCTGGCCCCCAGCAACGTCGAAAATCCAAAATAAAGGAGGGACATTGAGGGCCTTCGAGGAACTGCCCGGTCGTCCCAGCTACGACTTTTTAAATCTGTTCTTTCACACGTTTGTCGTGTAGAGAGTATCATTGACAAAATGCATCATCTGTGAAATATAGAAAAAATGATACAAATAGTAACTATCACCTAGATTTTAAAAAGAATTTCTCAATAACCGAACCGGGCTGATCGGGCTTCCCTTTGCGCGTATATTCATATTATACATGTATATTCTGTAACTAATAGTAATATTAATTGTATGATCGCTATTATTATTATTATTATTTATTGTTATTATCGTTGGCTCGCACGCTAGACCGATTATTGTGTCTGTGCACTACATTCTTCAAAAACTCTTATATTAATAAAAACTATTTTTTTTTTCAATAAAAAAATAATCAAGTGATTTCTTGAAAATATAAATGGTTAGATAGGTAAGATTTTAATTAAATATTTCTCTGAAATGGGATCACAATTGCACGTACAATTTGTTAAAATTGTAGATAAATCTTATTAAATTTTATTAAATTTAGAATAAAATTTCATTCAATATTTTATTTCAATCTTGTCGAGTTGAAGTTGTTATCCCATAATTCAATGTGTCTGAAATTTATTATGGTTGAGCGCACCGGCACAGTAATTGGCTTCTACTTGTATTAAGGAAAGCGTGTCGAGGTCGCACGAGGCTTCTGAATTTTTATTCGAAATGCTACTTTATATAGGGAAATTATAATCACAGATTGATTCAGCGCGTAAATTTCTCAACTGTCGTACGTTTCACGACGACTCATTCACGCTGATTGTTCCTTTTTCAAAATAGAATTAATTATTTTAATACGGAGAAATCGTAATTCAAAGTCTATCGTAATTTTTTAGTCGTTAATAGATTAACAAATTTCATCGATCACTTTCAGTTTTCTTTTTTCAATAAGAAACTGAATACATTGAATTTTATATTCATATTCTTGTTAATTAGATTTAATATTCAATAAATAACAATCAAATATTTACTACTTAATAAAAATACATATATATCATTTTATCAAAGATACAAATATTATACAATGTTATTACAATGATTAGTTCGAAAATACGACCAAATGAGAGATTAATTTGGAGTTAATTTCCAAACATACTTCACGTAAATATACAATTATTATAAATTTAATATTAAACATTTGAAATAACGAATCCACTAAATACAATAGAAAGATATTTGACGCGGTAAAGATAGACTTTGAAATAATCTAACCTTGACAATTCAAAGGATACGTCTACCTGTTTCCTGAGACCTTCATGACATACTTCGAGCAGTCTGATATGAGGAATCCGTACGTAGATACGTATTTCTTCGTACGCGAATTGAAGCCTCGCACGAACGCGGGTGCTGTAAAGTTATTAAGATTCTTAAAATAATTTTTCTTTTATTTTCTTGTATCATTCGTGCTGCTCGAGAGTTCTTTCCAACGAAAGGTAGCCATTTTAGCCAAGGTGGTCAAGATACATCGATGTATGTAATCGGTCGATTTTATAATCATGCCTATCACATCTAATACTTTCAATTGTTCATAGATTTCATTTCAGTATGCTTACAAAGACTTTAAGAAATTGTTTTAAAACGAGAGTTGTAGTTCATTTAAAAATGCATTTGAAATCATAGATGTAAGGTGAATTTTCTAACAGTTGATCGATTTCTTTCTTCCATCAGCCTTGGAAAGAGGAATATACCCTCGAGCGAGCAACACGACGTAAATCATGGACCTTTTATCGAATAATCGAACGTGTACTTAATTATTCCGCGTCCCCACCGTCTGTTCCCCCATCATCTTGATTATCACCATCATTTACTGTTTCTTCAGCGTTATCATCAGTTCCCTCATTATCCTCGACATTTCCATTATCATTGATCGTATTTTTCACGTTTTCTTCGGTCGTTTCTTCCATCACTTCGATCCTTCCCTCCTCTGCAGGATTCTCATCTCCTTCCTCAGGTTCCTCTACCACAAATTCCGAATTCCCTGCTTCATTCTCTTCAACTTCATCATTTCTGAAAGCGTCCACTACTTGTTGCTCGATAGTAAGCTGTCTGACAGCGTTCTCCAAATTTTCCCTCAAAATGCGACTCGTTTTATTCTCCTCATCCTGCCACGTGAAAGGCATGAACGTCATTCGAACAGTTTGATAGATTTTCCTAAAGCCTAGTTTCTTGTATAAACTTTGGCTGGCTTCGTTTTCTGGACGTATGACCACGAAAGGCTGATAACCTCTGTCAGCGACCTGCTTCGTCAGGTACCTACGGTTTTGCTATTATGAATGGAGAAGTATATTTGATCAAAGACTTTATTTCAAAATCTATCTAAACTCTACCGTATCAAGCAATGATCAAGCAATTAGATTAACTTTTAATAAAAAAAAAAAAAAAAAAAGAAAAATTTGTCTACCTTGCTAATTTCGTCCCGTAACCCTTCCTTCGATATTCAGGCTTGGTTTGCATTGAAAACATGGCTCCGTAATAAGACTGAACCATCCAAGCTGCCAAATTACCCTTAGCAAACACTCCAGCAGCGGGAAGCGTCCTGATCAATCGGAGGAAAACCTCGTGACACTCCATATCGTTCGCTGGATACAATTCGTAAATACTCTCAACGTGTTCCGCTTTCAAGGGTTGAACTTGAATGTCGGGATGGGCTTCTTCATCCGGTTCCTCGACGTTATCTACGTTCTGAGGATCTTTGCACATAAAAACATCCCCTATCATCCTCTCGATCGTTCCTGTGCCCTCGTAAAGCTGCATCAACTCCTTGGCGATATCGTAATGAACGAAATTGATGTAAAGAGGCTTCGTCCAGTCGATCAAAATATCCTCCTCCCTTAATAATTTAAGCAGATCCAGTCGGTCGTTGGGACAGAAGACGCCTACACTTTCGAACAGTAAACCATGAGGCTGAAAATCGATCGAGCAATTGTGTTAAAGAGATCTTAGATTAAAAGATTAAGAGAGAAATTGTAAAAGGAATTTGGTTATACATGAATTATTTGTTCAAAGATTTTGTCGCCTCAGATTTGACTCTCGACATTCGAAATTCTATTCGAAATTTAATCTTATTGTTAGCAGAGATTAAGTGACACTGTTTGAACGCGGTCGAACAAATAACTAACACGATGAGAGAGTATCAAGGTTTAACCGGTTAATTTTTGATTTACGAATTGGCGAATTTCGGGAAGGACACGAGAATTTAATGGTAACAAGTTATCGAACGGACAAAATTGCGGACACGTTAATTAAGTAAAGAGCATCGAATAAGATAGGGCGGCAGATTAGAGAAGTTAACAAGGGAAGGTCAGGAAATGAACTGGCAAGGCTGTGAAACAAAAGGTTGGACGAAAGCCAAGCTAGGATTTGGGCCAAATTTTCTGCACCTCTGTGCGATACGTTCGGAAACAAGATGAATTTGCCGAAGGCACGCGAGTTTTCCTTTTGATTTTCAAATTTATATTCATTAGAAAAGAGGCCATCAATTTTGTTATATTTCGTTCAGATAATTTGCAAACGATTATCAGGCAGAAAAAAAATGTAATAATATCCATCTTCAAAGAAAACAAATTGCATTTTGGCGATGTTTGATATTTACATTCTCCTCTGATGTACCTATTCGATAGAAATGAAATTATATTTGCTATATAGTGTGTGTAAGCTACACGATCTTATCAATTGCTCTTAAGTGTAATCTAAAACAAATGGGCATTTCATACTTACAGATAACGTCATGCCTGGAAAATGTAAACAGATCTCATCATCCGGCCAGTCATTAGCCACATAGAAATTAAAATCCCATACTCTGTCATTCATATAGGTCAACAAAGTTTGATGGAACTGTGAAAAAGAAAGATAACAATGTTAAAAAACGTTAAAAGGTGTAAACAATTGTCGAGAGTTTATTCAAGGTACATTTCCCAACTGAATAACGTTGTGGCAAGTAAAGAAGCAAAATAACAAGTAATCCTTTCCCACCGTATGTTTACAAAGCTATGGAACCGCGAAGAAACAGTTGGAAATCTTCTTCATCTCACGAAAGAATTAGAAGAGTACAAACTCTTGGGGTAGTTAAAGGGAAGCTTTTTTTTTTTCGCAATGCGCATTGACTAAAGGCAACATCTTGTCAGATGAAAAGGTGGATATTTACGAGGAAGCTGCAGGATAAAGGGGAGCCTAGCCAAGGGCGATGCTCCAGACGTCGCCTCTTAAAATAAACTACCACGTGCTATATCTAATACTTTCGTGTTTAAAGCGTTCCTTTTCTTAGTCAAATATTGCAATGATCTTCATTTTGCAACGAGTAAGCGGAATGGATTCCATCCATTTGCCTACTTTTATTATCATCAATAGAAAAATCTAAATCAGAAATATATTATTAAAATTAAATAAACTTTATCAATCGATACTTAAGATAAAATAGGTTACTATGTGCTATCTTCGACACTTTAGCATCGTTTCTCTTCGAAAATAATAATTTTTATTTTCCAGAAAACAGGATGATCTTCATTCGTTTGTCCATCACCATCCATATAATTTTTGCACTTGAAAACATTGAAATCACAAAGTCAAGTCCAAAATATCTAATAAAATCAATGAAGCATCGATATAAATTCTGAAAGAAAATGTATCTATCAATTACAGAATAAACATACCGAAAGTAATTTATAGTGAACTAACTATGTATTTACTAGCTCGGTTTCAACCTCGATCAGTTGAAAGTAAGTAAATAATCGGCAATAGAACCTATTGCGGAACCTCGTAGCCTGTCCTAGATTTTATACATATAATCTGGTTGCACCAGACAGAATGGACGAGTATCATACTCGACAAACGTCCTAGCAATTTTACACGTCGATTCGATTTGGAATTTCAATACAAACAAGCCAGGAATGGCACGTAGCCGCATGTGTTTTTATTTGTTACGCACGTTTTATCCGTCATTGTCGATATCCGTTCTATCGAGTTTTACCTTTTCGAACGTTCGCCAGAATTCAGACGAATTCACGTGTACGAATGGAATTTTAACGTTCCTTCCCTTTCTATCGTAAGCGAACAAATTTTCCGCATCTTCTTTTGTGGAAAGGGAATGTAATCGAGCTCGCTTATTCTCGAAATACTTTGGCGAGCACACATGTCGTGTGTAATAAAATGTTTTACATGGAGCACGTGAAGTATAACCGGTGTAAATTTACATATCACTGACTCGATCTCGAAATGTGGCAGAAACGATGATGCAAATGAGAAAGTTGTAGAAACTGTCTCGATTCGTTTGGTGTCTTTTAACTGGAAATAGTACGCGCAGAAAATTCTTTGCCAGTAAACATGTCACTCTGTATGATCGTAAAATTAATTTTAAAAGGAAAGTTAAATTGCGATAATCAAGTAGACTATAAAAACGTTAGTTTATGCGATTTCGTACACAATCAAATGTGAGATTGATTTTAATTATAATTAAGTTTTGTCTTTCGCGACTTTCGTGTCTTTCTTCCTTTTTTTTTCCCCCCTTTTTTCCTATTCTTTAATATTATTTTAATATGCTGATAAAAATAAAACGAAAGATCTTTGTTTAATTCAGCAAAAACGATATAACGAATCATTTTTAAAAATTCAATTTAATAGGATGGAACAATCTTGACACGAATTAATTGCGAATTAAAAGACATACAATCTAATCTATCTTTGAGGTTAATAATAGAATAGAATGTAAATGCAACGGTAAGCCAAATAAACCAGATCTTATGGCGCCCTTATTATATTTAACATATAAAAACATTTTATCTTGATTAAGTTTAAACTCATGATTGTATATTCATATATCATGTTTTAGTAAAAAGCGAAATTTCTATTTATTTGAAAAAAGAAGAACACTATCATATTATTATCCACGTCGTCATTTGTTAACAACAATTTCAACTTGAAGAGTTTAAAAAGAAAAAAAAAATGTAGTCAGACATCGGCTTATCACGAAGACAAAAGAAAAAAAAGTGCGATTGAGAGAATGTCAAAATTACTCATTATCGATCATCTTCGAGCCGGCTTGACGTCACTTGGTAAGGATCATCGTGACTTGGTAAGCATGCAAGAAGCATCGATTCGAATGCGGATTCGAAAAAGCCATATGGCATCGCGTGTGCACGTCCGGACATGACCTTGACCTTGCCTTTTCGTTGGTTGGCACAACTTTATTCGAGGATAAATGACGGTATGCGGCATCGTTTCATGCTGGCCAAACATTATAACGCGTAATATGAGTACCAATGAGCATGTTAATACCGAATTGCGCAAATTGGGTAGCAGGAACAAGAACGGAAGAAAATCCTGTAAATTAAGAGGTTATTTTGTACGATCTGAATGATAGGAATTTAAAAATCTTATGAAAACTCTAAGAAAAACTGATGGATATATAAAAGGAATGTATTTATATTAATTTTTAACATACTAACCTTTTATTTAAATCATATTTTTTATTTCTATAAATTTGTATTGTGTTTGTCATAATATTCTCATTCAATCTGATAATAATATCATTCAGAATTATTATTTTACTATATTTTATTACAAATATGCCATGTAGAAATCAAATCAATTTCATACATTGAGAAATTTATAATTTTTCCTTCAAAACATATAATTACCGTTTAACTATTCAGAAATCAAATATAATATAAATATATATTTAGCGTATGACTTATCTATTACTAATCTTATAGATGTGTCGCATTGGGATCCTTAAATGATTCCATATTGGTATATTAAACGTCAAATGAGCTATCACGAAATATTCTCTGCATAATTATGTATTGTGTGTACATACTTTTGACATCATAATACGTTGTTGAATTCATATGAATTCATGAATATTATATCAAACGGGAGAATTTGATTTCAGATAAGCAATCGATTATTTTCTTGATAACGTTAACATTACACTTATAATATTATATTCTAATAAAATATCGCAAGAACGAATATCTTGATATCACGAGAAGATTACGAGATCGACACCGAGCGTTGATCATGGAAACGCAACCTTGGCCTTGACTCCGCTACACCTTGCACATCGGTAGCGGAATCGAGGTGGCGTGGCCAGCAGTCGTAACATCGATAGTCCCGCCACTCCACTACCCGTCGACGAGCAACAAACAAAGCTCTTTTTAGATCGATAACTCACTAGCTCAAGAATGAAAGGCGAAAGAGAAAAAGATGGGTCGATGCCATCTTTCTAATTGATTTCTCTCCATTTTGTTTGCTTTTTTTTTTTTTTATGTACCAAGTTTTTCTAGTAACTTTTTAAAAAGAGACCTCTGGTGGCTAATAATTTAATTGCGAATTCGGCCACTACACTCATCAATCTAACGTTCGTTGTTTACTTTTGCAACAGATTCTCGAAGGTACTGAATATAAATTATGAAATTAACATAAAGCAATATCGAAATCATAATAATTTAGATGCCAATCACGATCTATTACGCAAATATTCTTTGATGTATGAAATTTCAATAATACATGGTTATCTACGCAATATCTTTTAAAAAAATGGTTTAAAATTATATATAGAAATTTCTTATTTCTATTAATTTTTAATAAATATGCTCGTGCTGGAAATCTCATTTTGCAAAAAAGAAGAAGAAAGAAGATTGAGAAGTCTTTGTACAGGTAGAAAAATTTTTCATTATTTGTTGAGAGTTACAAGACAGTTTTAATTGAAAAGAATGTCGAAATAAATGTTTTATTAGCATTGAATAAATCAGGATAGAAAGGTAAGCTAGATTTAATAATTTAATTCTGAAATACGTGCTCATTGACCGATTATCACACTCCGTTGCATTTATATTAACAGGTGTTTGCTACAATATGTAAAAATTGGCACGTTTTCGATTGGATGGAAATATTAAAACTTCATTTAACGGCTAGGCAAAATTATAATAGAAACAGATATAACATTACATGCAGATTTGTTCAGATTTGCATTTAAAAAACATATCGAGATAATACAATTTGATGATAATTTCTTGTAAATAATCGATAATGGTAATATAATATTATTATTAATATTATTATAAAATTTTTTAAATTTAATTTATTATCATTATACAATCATTATTTATATTATTCTAATATATTATTTTATAGAAAAAAAATTTAAATTGAACAAACCAAAAAGCTAAACATACTAGTATTATAAACTAGTAATAAATTTGGAAAATCCTTTATAAATTGGTTCTTACTAATATTCGATATTAATTAATAAAAATCACTAATATTTAGTGACACTATATCATCTTAACATAATTTAGTTAGGCCACTAACAAATATCAACCAGTACAGAAAATACTATTAAATACAAGAAACTTCACGAAGCAAAGTTAAAATAAATCGTCACTGATCTGTGTACCATAACACGGTGAAAGCGTAAAATTATTAAAAAATATCAATTATAATAGAAAACGAGAACACGATTTTAAATCTCGTAATCAGTATGCATATATTTATATCATCGAAATCAGAAGAGATTTGCTCGATATTACATACTATACATATTATACGATTTAAAAAATAAAAGAAATCATGCCGCATTGTCCGTACTACTTTACGACGCCGCATGCAAATATCACACCGAGAATATCGCCGCTGCGCAAAACGATCTGTACCAGCCGCGACCTTGACACTAACCTAGCACAACGGCCCACCATTTAGACCAGGTTACGGAGGAAATACTACGCAGGAATCTCTTCCTTTGCACCGGTAATCTTATCCTATCGAATCTCGTCGCCTCTTCCCTCGGAAATCGTACGATATCCTATAGCTATAGTTCCTCTTTACGGTTCATCCAATTTCTATCAACCACGCGACAACTTTTATTTCTATTCTTCTTTCTTCTGTTTACTTCAACTTGTTTTTGTCTTGTACTTTCTTTCTTCATTAGATTTATTTTAAATCTAATTTCAGTGTGAAAAGCCATCATCTTTGATACTATTATTTTAAGTTTATTAAAATTATTATTTCAATTTTAGAATGGAAAGTTAACGATATAATTTGCAATATCGTTCAAGGATTTCAAACTGTGGAAAAGTAATTTAAAAATGGCAAACACAATCAGGTATTCGCACTAAATTTCTTTTGAGATATTTTATCCCATCATGAATTCAATATTATCATGATATGTATTAATCTTTTAAATATTGTAGATCTATGTTTCATGAAATTCAAAATCTCATTGGAAGAATAATTTAAAATTGCTTTAAAGGAGAAGGCATGATAATTATAGAATTACATGATAATTATAAAAATGATTCGTTATTAATCATTGGAATTATTATTAGCCTAAAATACAATAACAAAAAGAAAATATTAGTTTAAAACACAGAGAAAATATTTGCAAACTAAGCAGAATTAATTCGTATATATAAACAAGACAACTTAGGTTTTTCTATGAAATATGACATCATTCATAAATGATGTAATTGAAATATGACATCATTCGTAAATTGAATTTTATACAAAAAAGATGCCAATTACGAATTAATTAACCAATTAATTTTTATAAATATATAAACTGTCATTTTTTCTGAATTTCCATAATTTTTATAATCAAATCAAGACTTTCTCTTCTATTTCAATGATTTTTAATGAAATCAGGATTTTTTTCTAATTTTTAATTATTTTAAAAATTTAAGAAAAATTATAAATTCTAAGAAATTTTTCTAGGACCTTTTATGAAAATATAAATTGAACAAGTTTGAAAGGAGATCGAACGTACCTTTAAGGATTCGGGCAAATAGCCATCAAGAAAGTCCAAGAGTTTAGGTAGTTCTTCCTTGGCAAGCAAACGAAAGTTTCTGCCTCGTTCCATCGCTTCAGGACACTCCATACTGAAACTAATTACCAAGAGATCATTAGTATAAGTGACAAACTTTTGAATTACAATCGGTCTTCGTCATAAAACACATGATCTTATAGGCCCATAATATTTTCAATAAAATTGTTCAATATTCGAAAATTTGTTGAAACTAAAATCATAAAAATCAATAGTTAATAAATATGATATTCAAAT